>NC_142069.1:18359653-18675820 GCF_059756535.1 Pantherophis guttatus | reverse complement strand
TCCAGGATGTGAGGGGTCTGTAGATATTTTCACAGCCCTCTTTTTGACTCGTGCAGTATACAGGTCCTCAATGGAAGGCAGGTTGGTAGCAATTGTTTTTTCCGCAGTTCTAATTATCCGTTGAAGTCTGTGTTTGTCTTGTTTGGTTGCAGAGCCAAACCAGATAGTTACGGAGGTGCAGATGACAGACTCAATAATTCCTCTGTAGAACTGAATCAGCAGCTCTTTGGGATCAAGCAAATGTAAAAGATTACAGGGGACTTATTTATGCATACATGTGTAAATACATATTGCATGACAGAAAGGGATAACTTGCCAATGAGTTGCTCTAACACCTTTGATAAAACCGAGAACTTAAGGCTTAATGAAGGATCTGTATTTGAAAATATTTGGGACTCTTGTCCCTCAAGGAGTATTTGCAGGTCTCAACTGAGAATGTCTCAGTTCTGTGTAAAAGCTAATCAGAATAGAAGGACTTGCAGTAATGAGATCTCGGAGGCCCATAAACTGTTTTTCTCTTGTAGTACCAGCGTGATACCCTCTGCAGTGCAGGTTTATTGTACTGCATTTTTAACCATCTATCCTTGCCTTTGGCTGGTTGTCTGGTTTAAACTTGAAAATGTATGGATAGAAATTGGTGCTGTTATTTTATTACAGGGTGGATTTAAATCATGATTTAAATCATTAGTAAAAAAGGCTTGATTTAAATCAACTCGATTTAAATCATAATTTTTAAAGAGCAACTGTCATCTCTGTCCCACAGTTGCTCCTCCTTTGACCCGCTGTTGACTCACTGACAGTCCCAATATTGCAAAATATACAGCCTCATGATACATAACTAAGCTCCATTTCATGTCGAATAAATTAAATTATTAATGTATCTTAAATAGAAAACTATCCTTCGATAGATTTTTATTCGAAAAGCATTTTATTAAAATAAATTGAATAAAAAAATTTAAAAATCTGATTTAAATTTTAAAAAATCCAATTTAAATAAAAATCATCATTTTTTATTCACCCTGTTTTATTAGTCTGGCTTCAGCTAATGATGACATTATAAATTGTCATTTTTGAGCTAGAAAAGCTCTCCCTGGAAATGCCTTTTTTGAGGATTTGTGCCTTCCAATGAAGGATGTAGCCCTGTCTAGGAGATACCGTATTTTTCAGAGTAAAATAGTTTTTCGGGAGGAAAATAAGAAAAGAGCTGGTTGGTGGGTGGATCGGCCTGATTGGTGGGTGGATCGGCCTCCCGGAAACCCCCAAACAGCTATTTCCAGAGGTGAATTTTAGTGACAGGTTTGTTGGTTGTGAGTTCTTGTGCCTTTTTTTTTTTCTGCCTCTGAAACTTCTGAAATTCCGTTTCAGGAAAAAAAAAAATTCTGCCTCTGAAAGCCTCTGAAACAGAGCTTCAGAAAAACAGGCTATTTTTGGAAACTTCTTTCAGAGGCTTTTTTTCTGAAGCTTCTTTCAAAGGCTTTTATTCTGAAGGACTATCTGTACTCTGTTCAATCTCCTTTCTTTGATATTGGTATGTAGATTAACCTCTTCCCATCTGTTGGTTATTGTGTCATTCTCCAGATTTGTTAACAAAGCTTGGTTAGAACCTTTACTGATTCTTCTTTTGTTGCTTGCCATATTATTTTAGATAAAAGCCTTTCAGAGCCTTTTTTTCTGAAGCTTCTTTCAGAGGCTTCTTTCAGCCTCTGAAATCTCCGTTTGCGAGGCTAGGCAGGGCTACATTTGGAGTATAAGATGCACCCAGATTTTCACCCTCTTTTTGGGGAGAAAAGATGCATCTTATACTCTGAAAAATACGGTATACATCTATCTGTCTTTACTACTGTGTACAATCGTATTGGCTAGATTCTTGGCATTGCACTAATTCGTAATTGGTTGAATCTGAATCAGCGTGGTATGTGACCCTAACCATTGTGGTTGGTAAACATTGTGTTAGGTGCTAAAAACCCATTAGGGCTTGTTCAATAAACCATGGCTAAAGCAAGTCCTGAGTACGATGAATCAGCTGCCAATTATCTGCTTCCAAACTATTTTCTTTCGGCCTCTTTGGAAATATGAATTAAACTGCATTCTCTGTTAAAATTGTGTTAGTACAGAGGAGAGGCAAAATGCTCTCTGGGAGATGTTAATGTAGATTGAAGGCGACAGTCTTTAGTTTTAGGTTGTGTTCTCAATTAGCCTGGTAGCTTAAAAAGTAGATGTTCTTCGGGATTAAAAGGCAGGTTTAAAAAATGAGTATTCACCTTTAGGAAAGAAAGCATAACCCTTCCTCCGTTCCTCCCTCCCTCCCTCCCTTCCAAACGTATAAATTGTTTTGAAGTCTTGGGGGATAAAATATGTTTTACAGGTACATCATATAAATAAGCAATTTTGTTCCTTTTTCATTCCTTCTTTATTCTATTCAGAATTTTAATCAGGTATTTACTCTGCATTACATTATCACTTCCACTGCACCTTCTGAGTGTATGATATCGTTCTGACACTTACCATCACCATTTTCTTAGCTAAAATTTAGTTGTTGCAAAGGTGTGCAGATACTTTGTCCTCTATGTTCATTCAGGGCACTATAATTGTTTCTGGATCAAAATCATACATATTTATACTTACTAATTTCAAAGTTTAGTGTGAACTTCTGTTCTTCTTACTGAACATTTTTAACAAAAATAAAGACCGAGATACATTGGAACTTGATCTGGGCATGGCAGAGGAAAGTAGATATGATTAAAGCATAAAGGAGGAGGATTATTATAAGAAAAAAAAACCTATGTCAAATCTGTCCAGAGCTGTTTGTTGTATGTGTGTAATATTTTATACTTGCACACTCTAAGCATACCTGCTCCTGAGAAAAACTTTCCTTTTTAAAAAATAATGATTCTTCCCCCCCCCCCCCATTGTGACCAATTCCATCCAGCCTTAAAAACACAAAGCTTTCATTTTTATCTGCCAAAATGTTTCCCCTGGCATTATTTCTTTCTTATTTTTGATAAAATACTTACCGTAAATCATCTTCTGTTGTTGTTATTATTTACTTTAACATTACAACTCCTGGGCCAGTTCATATGATGGCATTGCCAATTACAACAAAACCAGCTGCCAAAGATAGAGATATGAAATTGATGCTTTTTCTTTCTAAACACATGTGCAAATAATTTCCAGAATACTGACTGCTGAGAATCTTCTTTGCCAGAAAGAAATGGGCTGGTCAACATTACCTTCTGTCATTTAACAATTTTCCTTGCCTAATCAGGACTCAGACATGGGAAATGGCTTTTGAGAAAGTTATAATTTCCAGAAATGTCTCCTACATTCCTTGACATATTGGAGAAGCTTACTGCTTCTTATTCCATTTCTTAATAATATCCCTTCCCCAATCTAATGTCTTCCTGGTTTCTTGACTGACAGCTCCCATCATTCCCAGCCTGTACCCATGTTGACTGGACTTGATGTGTGTTGTAGGCAAGTGAAGTAGACAGATAGCATTCTTGTTGGGGAAGTTGCTTCAGGCTGGAGGGTCCCAAGGACCCCTGTGTCTCCCTGAAAATGGTCCCTGAATTGTAAATTTTAGTGTGACGTTGGAAGAAATAATTGAAGATATGAAGCGTAATTATATTAACTGCATTACATTGCTTTAACATTAATTTAATAAAAATCAAATTAAATGTTTTCTGATTTTCTCATCTTGTTGATACATAATGCCCAGATCAAGGTAGTATTCCCCTGCTTTAGTTGATGTCACTATACCCCACATAACCAACCAACCAACCAACCAACCAACCAACAAAATGGATTCTACTGTTTGATAGATCTTTCGGTATACATCAGACACAATGACATTATACCCTACCACAGAGAATGCCAAGCCATCATGAAAAACTGAATAGAAATAACTTGCCTCAACCTAATTATATTTGGATGGAAAAAATTTTTGCACAATATATATATATATATATATATATATATATATATAGAGAGAGAGAGAGAGAGAGAGAGAGAGAGAGAGAGAGAGAGAGAGAGAGAGAGAGACAGAGACAGAGACAGAGACAGAGACAGAGAGACACTCACTTAAGGGAGTGATAGTGGAATTAGTCTTTGAGATGTTCCACTGCCTGACATGGGTAAAATATAAGCCATTTGGAAAAATGGCCTAAACAATTCCAAATTTCTAGAAGTTTCTGGAATTGCCCTTTTTGTCTCAGCTAAAGATTTGCTGGAGAATTATCCGGGAGACTGAAGAACTTTTTATGACTCTGAAGAAGCTCATTGGGGTTGCTGTACTTCATTCATTTGAAGATGATTTTGAATGTATTGCACAAGCATGAATCTTGAACAGTCACCATTCTTGATCATATGAAGTCACATGTTCAGCAGAAGGCAAGTTAAATTTTCCCTTCCCATCAACACATAGGGCACCTAGGTTATTAATATGTGTTTGCACATGTCACTAACATTCATCGTCCTGTCTATTTTTCATGAACAGTGGTAGACATACTACTGCTCATTTCATTATCCATGTTTCTGTTTTTCAAAAACCATGCTTATGTGTGTCTGCAGTTTCTGTTCATTTTGTTCATACATACTTTTTGTTTCTGTTATGTTATGTAGTCTTATACCAGTGGCTAGAAGCCGATCGCCATGGCAGGAATTCAGATACTGCAAAAAGAACATCAGGTAAAAATAAACATTAAAAAATGGGGGGTTGCTAATTTAACTACAGGCTTTCCATCTTTTCATTTATCTTCAACTCCATTAAATTCTATTCATTGATTGATTACTTTAATTATTTTAATCAGCAGTTATCATCCTTTTCCTGGGGAGTTCTAAGTTAATAAACTAACAGCCATTTGCGTTTTTGTTCCATTACCAGCTCTAAATACATACACACATTTTGTTTTTTGCTCAGGGATTTTTGTACTTCATGCTGTTAAGTGGTTTGCTTAATAATGGCCTATGGAAGCCACAATTGGATGGTTCCCCATACCAGGCCCAACTATAAACCCAATTTTGCAAATTGTAGTGTTTGTGATTTAACACTTCAACCAGAACCCAACAAACCATATCATAGCTGATATGAACCTATCCAATGTTAGAATTATGTGTTGTAGTTTGTCACATTTGGGCGTTTTCATCTGGGCTGCTGATTTTCTCAAGCCTGAAAGCTACAAAACAAAATCTCATTTTGCATTGATGGCAGTTGTATAGAAATCCACCAAGTCTATCATTTACACTTATGTAGTAAAAGAAGAAGGGAGAACATGTGCTGGAGAACATGTGCCGTTATTAAAATATTTAAAGCTTGCCTTTGGGCTACCAGATTCCACTTCCACTCACAATACTAAAAACATAGCATCCTCATTAATATTTTTTTAAAGTATCTACAAAGGGTAATTAGTAGCAACAATCACAGTACAAAGTGGAAAAGAAGCTGATCAGATAATGAAATGCTTCCTAAAAAGGGCTTTGTTGGGCAACCATTAGAAACAACACAGAGGGATTGTTGAGTGAGGATTATGTAAGGAGCATGTCAAGCAGGAAGTTTTTATTTGTGTTGCCAACAAAGACTGGACTTATGGCTGGGCTCCAAGATCTTGGATGCAAAACTCTAGATGTCTTTTAGATAGCAGCCAAGAGATACAGTAAATGTTTGCTTGCTGTGTCATCTGTGGTTATTTGGAGTTTTGCAGCCCAGATCTGTTGCTAAATTCAAGCTAAGTAATCAAATGAAAAGCTTTATGAAGTCATTCAGAAGTGAGGCCTGGAAAGCAGGTGTTTGTTCTTACAGCTTTAATAACAAAAAATCCTTAACATCAAAAAACTCAGATTACAGCAAGCAGTCCCCAATCTTTCTGGGTGCAGGGACTGGTTTCAGAAGAAAAATTGTCTTCCACAGACCGGGGGTGAGGGGATGATTTTATGTGTGCAACCTAAATCCTGTGCATGCACAGATGAAGCTTTGCTCGCTCACCTGCCACTTGCGTGGCCCGGAGGTTGGGGATCCCTAGTTTACAGCTTCATCAAGAGTCTATGGAGATTCTCAGTCATCCAGGTCATGGTTATTTATTAGTTCAATTTATATGCCGCCCTTCAGGGCGGCTTATTATCCCAAATAAATTATCCCAAAGGTGCTTTTTTTCCAAGAGGCAATTGGGCTTTCTGGTTTTTCTTTGAAGACGTTTCGCTTCGCCTCCAAGAAGCTTCTTCAACTGATGGGACAGCCTCATCAAGATTTCTGTTTTTACATTCTTTTGATTTGCTCACTGGATTTTTCCCCCCATAGAGAATTGCTAGGAATAACATATGTACTGCAGCATGCCTATTCTAATTTCAGCAGAATACAGATGCTTCTGTGACTGATCTGCTAATGGTGGTGGTTGAGCCAGATGTGGCATTCCAGCTCCCATCGGCTGCAAGTTAGCATAACTGGTGGTCAGAAATGATTGGCATTGTTGCCCAACAATATCATCTAGGGCAGGGGTGTCAAACTCAAGGCCCGCGGGCGAGATCTGTCGGGGTTCTTAAATCTGGCCTGCGGACCCGGCCTGGAAACAAAGAAGGACCGGCCCATGGTTCCACATTTTCATCCTGGACGGCCTCCTGCAGCACTTTGGCAGCCAAAAGGGGCACGGAGGGGCTATTTTGTGCCCTGTTTTGGCCAGCAAAGTGCTGGAGACCATCCAGGCCGAAAACGGGGGGGCGGGGTGCTGCAGGAGGCGTCCATTCTGTCCGCCCACCCCCCCCGGCTGGCAGAGAACTATAATGCTAATCCAGCTCTTGAGCAAATCCAGTTTGTCACCCCTGATCTAGGACACAATTTTGCCATCATTGAACCAAGAGATGATAGCAAGTGATCACTTTTCCATAGATTAAAAACCCTTGAAAATCTATTTCTGTGGAGATTCTCAGTCATCCAGGTAATGGATGTCCCAAAGGTGCTTTTTTAAAGAGGCATCTGGACTTTCTGGGTTTTTTTTTTGAAGACGTTTCAATTCTCATCCAAGAAGCTTCTTCAGTTCCTAGCCCTAACCCTTGAAAATCTATTCATTGCAACTACAGATCCCATAACAAACCATAATTACAAAATAGAATAGAGAATGAGCACTTTTTTTCACACCACCCTATATGCACGATGGGAAGGAGATTAATTTTTCTTTACTTAGTTTATACAAATTATAGCTTGCTCACTAAAGAATATCTGGAGCCCCAGTTAGATCATGGGATGAGATCCTGGTTTGAGAACAAATGTAATTATACTTGGCTTCTTTTTGGTTGAAGTTGCTTCAACCTACAAGCTGAAGCTTTTAGTCTTCTTATATGTGAAAAGGGAATACTTCTACCTATAGGTCACTGTTGCTCATTCTTGCAACAGCCAATAATGGTACGTTGTGCCTAAATGTAGCCTAATATGCTTTTTATACAACCCCCCAAAGTGTAAGAAATGAAAGGCCAACTCCACTGAGAATAAGCAAATTCATTAAGATTTGTTGTCATGACATACAAATGAAGTAGTTTTCTTCTAAAGAAAAAAAGCCAGGGATATTTTTATATCAGATATGTGGCAGACTTGCATTTCCACAAAATTTATGACTAACTTTAATCCTTCAATGAGTGGGCTAAGAAGAGTTTTGTGTTTTTAATCAGCTCTTTCTTTGTGTGTAGTAGTACTAATCTCAGCCTTACTGATTCAGCTTTTTCAGAACAAACTTTTTAAGTCTTTCCTTTGTGAGTAACATTGTTTAAACTGTTCAGGATATGACATGTTGAGGAGTATGATTGAAACCTAAGAGGATGAAAGCAGGAGTCTTTGTTTTTACCCTTGCTACCATGTTTCCCCGAAAATACAACCTACTCAGAAAGTAAGTCCTAGTTTCATTTTTACACGTGTGCCCAATATAAGCCCTACCCCCCAAAATAAGCCCTAATTAAGACCCCGCCCACTCCAGGGTGCACGGGTAAAAATTAAGCTAATGTGGGGATGGGGGGTGGTGGAGCTGCCCTATTACTTACCTTCGGATAGTTGCAGCCAGGCCTCGCACACCTCGGCCCATTTCTTCTCTGGATCGATCCGGAGTTCTGTTATTGGCTACAGAGGCCTTCAGGAAAGCCTTGTTGGCTGCAGAAGAAACGGGACGAGGTGTGCAAGGCCTGGCTGCAACTATCCAATGCCGAAGAAGTTCCTGAAGGCCTCTGAAAGCAAAAAGGAGGCTGGGGGTGATGCATGCAAGTGAGGTGAGTCAGTGGATGACACCCCCCCCAATAAGATCTTTTTGGTAGAAAAAAATATAAGACAGGGTCTTATTTTCGGAGAAACTCAGTAGTTGCTTGGGGCTATTGGAAAACTTTGGTCAGTATTATCATGACCACTTTTAAAATGTGTTTTCTGAAATGGATTTGTAGAAGCAGCTACAGCTATAGTTAAGTATGATACCAATAGCCATGAGAAACCAGCCATTTGCAAGAGAATTATTGGGGGAGAGAGAAGAAAGGATTCCACCCCAACCCTGTGGTGAGAATGTATGCACGAACGAATGAAGTAGTTATCCATACGAGCCTTGAGCCAGCATGGATTGTGTTGTGTAAATCTGACCATCAACTTTTAGGTGATCCTACCTTATAAGTGAACAAAAATGTTGGTGATTATAAGAAAGGCTATTGAATGTTGTTCTGAGCTGCTTGGGGAGAAATTAAATAAATGCATTATTTTAGAACTTAATAAAAGAATTCTTGTCCCATTTGATTTAGCATCCGAGTGAGTCTAACATAAGTGCTGCTAAATTTTGCCCCTATTGAATTTGATTTGTCTGGAGAATACTGTATTGTCATGAGAGAATTCACCATCTCAAAGACCGAGAAAGAGAGATCTACCTTCCCGGAAAGGGTGATGAACTAAATTTACTGAGGACATGCTAAAATGTTATGTGCATGACTGAAAATATTGCATAACTGAAAAAAAAAAGAAGCATGAATTTGATAAATATGTCTGCAAACACATATTTGTATTACAGGTGCCCTTAAGAAGACATTTAATTTTTTTGGTGTAAAGTCTCCAAAATAACTTAAATGCACCATATGTACCCTGGCAAAAGACCAATTTCTAAGTATTAAGTATCAATCCCGTGTAATTCCAAGACACTGTGGGCAATTGAGATTAAAGTTTTTTGTTGGGATGAAATTAATAGAACAAAGTCCTAAATAAGTGGGAAAGAGAGCCAATTTGGTCTAGTGGTTAAGATCCAGGAGACGTGAGTTCTAGTCCTACCTTAGGCATGAAAGTCAGCTGAGTGCCTTTGGCCAAATCGGACTCCGGCGACAAACTGGGCTCAGTTAATTGCAACAAATCAACATTCAGTTGATCTGAAAAAGCAAAGTCTGCCCTGCGGGGGATGGGGGTGGGGTGGGGAGAATAGGACATGGAACAATAGGGAGGGGAGAAAAAAAACTGAATAATTGGAAAGGGGATTAATCTAGCTGTTGGTTTATTGCCTGCTGTGAAGAGCATCTGAAAAACGAACTTCAGTTGTTGGTTTTCTGTCTGCTACTGAACATCCAGCTGAGAATTTGCAGCTACCAGTAATGATTCATTGCCGATAAGCAGAGAATTCTCAAAGGCAGCGAAGGTCTTAGTGTCTATTCAGATTAATAATGCAATTTTCCTTTCCTCTTTCTGCTCCTACAATTTTTACATGTTTGCTGATAACGTGGAACATAGGCAAGAGCTGCAATCTTTTTTTCTTTTTCTTTTTTCTTTTGCACTTTGTAGAATTGTGTCAGGCTATGCAGATTCTACATCTGTAGTTCATGCTGCATTTTCAAACACTGTGATGTTTAAAATTCTCTATTGTTCAAGTTCAGGTTCTATGATTTCAGGAAGAATGCATTATCTTGTGAATACGTGTGTCTCTTTACATATAACCTTCTCTCTCTCTCTCTCTCTCTCTCTCTCTCTCTCTCTCTCTCTCTCTCTCTCTCTCTCTCACATTATCTTTTTTAAGTCAGTGAAATAAAAATGAAAGGAATATTATATAGATAGCATAACAATCAAATACAATAATACAAATACCAAAGTGTTGATCTTCTAGACAATCATTCCAGGCAGCATAAAACTGATTTAGAATCTACGCTGGGGACAATTATTGGGCTCTCAAACTTCGCACTAAAACTCTTACCTGGCTCAGCTCCACCACTTGTTTTTAACTATCCAAATTTTTATTTTATTTTATTTTTTTATTTATTGTTTGTCAAACATGTACAAGGTAACAAGTATAGGTATGAACATAAACATGAACAAAGGAAGAAAATACAGATAAATGGAGACGGTAAGACAGAGACGGTAGGCACGCTGGTGCGTTTATGCACACCCCCTGCATTGTGTCTAAATTGTGTAATTTAGAGTTACTGTCAACACCAGTGGTGAAATCCAAACCGGTTTGCTACCTGTGCATGTGCAGTATGTGCCAAATGCGTGCTGCCTGCGCAGTACGCACCAAATGCGTGTGCATGCATGCGCAATACGCACCAAAAGAAGGCTTGGGAAGGTAAGTAGAACAGCAAGGGGAGGAGGATCAGCTGTGCCGCGTGATTTAGCTTTGCTGGAAAGCAGGATTTCCTGCTTTCTAGCAAAGCTGAACCCCTTTGCACAGCTGATCATCGTAAATACCAATTGGAAGGAACCGGTAGCTTTTTTTAAACTACAGGTTCGCCCGAACTGGTAGGTTTTTAAACTGCAGGTTCAAACTGGTAGCTAACTACTGGTTTGCCCGAGCTTTTTTTTTTTTTTTTTTACTACCAGTTCGCCCAAACCTGTAGTTTTTATCACTACCGGTTCACCCGAATCGGAGCCGACCGGTAGCATTTCACCCCTGGTCCACACTAGGAACAATATTTATGAAGCATTGCTATTTTACCTATTAGGTTATTAACTACAGGTAGTCCTTGATTTGCAATCATTCCTTTAGTGATCATTTAGATCACTAAAATTTAGATACTGAAAAAAGTGACTTACAACCAGTCCTCACAGTATCCCGGTGGTTATGTGAAGAGCCGTGGCGGTGCAGTGGTTAGAGTGCAGTATTGCTACTTGTGCTGACTGCCAGCTGCCTGCAATTTGGCAGATCGAATCTCACCAGGCCCAAAGTTGACTCAGCTTTCCATCCTTCCGAGGTTGGTGAAATGAGGACCCAGATTGTTGAGAGCAAAATGCTCGCTCTGTAAACCGCTTAGAGAGGGCTGTAAAGCACTGTGAAGCAGTCTATAAGTCTAAATGCTATTGCTATCAAAATTTAGGCACCTGGCAACTGACATGTATTTATGATGGTTGCAATGTACTAGGGTCATATGGTTGCCCTTTGTGGCCTTCCCAACTGGCTTCTAATAAGCAAAGTCAATGGCAGATTCATTTAACAACTGTGTGATTCATTTGACAACCATAATGATTTGCTTAACAAACATGCCAAAAAAGGTTGTAAAATTGGGTGCAACTCACTTAAAACTGTCTTCCTTAGCAATGGAAATTCTGGTCCCAACTGTGATCATAAGTTGAAGATCACCTCAAGTTATGATTTAAGTTTTTTTTTTAATGGCTGATGCTTTCAATATCACTTTTTAAATGATATTAAAAATATTGTTTTAAACATATATCTCCTTAAACTTATATTATGAAGTATAACTTCATGGAGTGGGAATGAATATGATATGGTTCACTTTAATGATGAATGATTCCTTTCTCCAAAAATTTCAGGTAGGTTTTTTTTAAAAAAAATAAACATAACACTGTTTTCTTTCTTTTTTCCTGTGGCTTTTGTTCTCTTTAACAAGGGGATGAACAAACTTGAAAGTTTTTTTGAAAATAGTTCATTGACATGATGACTGTTGCTTCTTAATCTATTGCAGGAGAAAATTTTGACCAGAGTCCCTTGAGAAGAACTTTCAAGTCAAAAGTCTTGGCTCACTATCCCCAAAATATAGAATGGAACCCCTTTGATCAAGATGCTGTCAACATGGTATGTAGATAAACATCTTCTAAAAGAGTTTCACATTCTAGTCCTTGCCTACTGGGGCAAAGCCTGCTCTTCTTGCATGATTCAGTTTTCCTCTCTTTCCATTTCAGTCCTTAGTTGCATAGGGGAATTTTAGAGTAGAGTAGAGTAGAGTAGAGTAGAGTAGAGTAGAGTAGAGTAGAGTAGAATAGAATAGAATAGAATAGAATAGAATAGAATAGAATAGAATAGAATAGAATAGAATAGAATAGAATAGAATAACAGAGTTGGAAGGGACCTTGGAGGTCTTCTAGTCCAACCCCCTGCTTAGGCAGGAAACCCTACACCACTTCAGACAAATGGTTATCCAACATCTTCTTAAAAACTTCCAGTGTTTGAGCATTTACAACTTCTAAAGGCAAGTTGTTCCACTGATTAATTGTTCTAACTGTCAGGAAATTTCTCCTTAGTTCTAAGTTGCTTCTCTCCTTGATTAGTTTCCACCCATTGCTTCTTGTCCTACCCTCAGGTGCTTTGGAGAATAGCTTGACTCCCTCTTGTTTGTGGCAGCCCCTGAGATATTGGAACACCTCTATCATGTCTCCCTTAGTCCTTCTTTTCATTAAACTAGACATACCCACTTCCTGCGACCGTTCTTCATATGTTATTTTGATTAAGAGAGGAGGATTAACCCACATTTCTCTATTCATACATAGATTTGCGGCCAAAGATTGGGCTGTAATAAAATGTGTGAAGTCAATACTGGATTCACACTTCACTGTAAGTTACAATATTTGTTCAGGTTAGCCTGACCTGTGAATCAGGCTACCATTATAAACTGTGGTTTATAGATCAGCATTGGCTGTGAAGCCACCCTGTTGAGGCTTATCCAACCAACTGATCAAAACTGTGAAATATCATATGTGAATGCAGCTCCTGTGTCATCTTCAGCCTAAGGAGGATTTAGGACAGTAGTTCTCCACCTTTTTTTCACCACGGACCCCCCCTTAAATACCTTTTGTGGCCACAGACACCCAAGATTTTACTCAAGATTTAAATCATAACACTTGTCCAAGCTTTCATGGACTCCCTGGTAATGACATTGCAGCCCCCCCCGGGGTTTGCAGACCACAAGCTGAGAACCACTGACTTAGAAAATACTTTCATACAGCTAAGTAAAGATCAAGTGAAAGTGTTTTCTAAGCCCTCCCTCCTCAAACCTTTATTTCCTAGGTTTCCTAAATTCCAGTCTTTTCCTTCGATAAGTTGGTATTTTCACACATTTGTCTTAGGCTCAATACTTACAGCAATTCTACCACCGTCTAGTACAGTGATGGCTAACCTTTTTGCTGTCGCGTGCCAAAAGTGGGGGGAGCGCGGGGGAAGTCGTGCGTGCACATGCCCACACCCATAATTCAATGTGCCCCGCCCCATGCATGCGCATATGACCCCCCCGCACTCCCCCCACTTTTGGCACACGATAGCATGGTGGGCCCAGTAGGCCCATTTTTTGCCCTCCCCAGGCTCCAGAGCCTTTCTAGGGGCCTGGGGAAGGGCGAAAACAGCCTTTCCCACCCCCCACCCCAGATGCCTTCTGGAGGCCGGAAATAGCCGGTTTCCCGACTTCCAGTCCCACCAGAGCTGAGCTAGGGCAACGCTCACGTGCCCACCGATATGGCTCCGCGTGCCATATCTAGTCTAGTACAAAGCTCCTTCCAGCAGCATTGAGCATGATCCAATCTGGGTCACTCACCAGGACCAGAAGTTTAGTCTTCCAAGCTTTCGGACTCGTAGCCATCCTTAGGGAGCTTCTCTCTTACCAGAATTCTGTCTCACATTTTGGTGAGAGTCTGTAGAGATTCTCAGTCATCCAGGTCATGGTTCTCCCAAAGGTGCTTCTTCAGGAGGTAACTGGATTTTCTTGTTTTTTTCTTTTGAAGACATTTTGCTTCTTATTCAAGAAGCTTCTTCAGCTCCCCACTATCCTGTCAGAGCTGAAGAAGCTTCTTGGATGAGAAGCAAAACATCTTCAAAAGAGAAAACTAGAAAGTCCAGTTGCCTCCTGAAAAAGCAACTTTGGGACATTTTGGTGAGAGAAAAGTTCCCTGAGGATGGGCTCCAGCACAAGTCCCAAAGCTCAAAAGATTAAACCTCTGGTCCTGGTGACTGACCCAGATTGGGTCCTGCAACATTATCCTGGAACACGTATATTTGCCTTCATTTGTGAGCATTGAGCATGATTATTTCTTTTTCTCGATTGTGTTATGGTCCGCCAGCAGCCTGCGGAGCTGGCAGCGGAGTCAGACAGCGATGAGGCTGAGGAAGAACATGGGCCAGTCCTGGAGGTTGGGGAAGGGCCGGATGAGGGCTCTGCGTCAGAGGCAGAGATGGGGCCAGGGCCATCGGGGAGTGAGGTGCAGACTCCGGAGCCTCCAGAGACTGATAAGAGTGAGGCAGAGGAACAGGAGGAGCCTGTTCCTAATGCATGCATGAGAAGAGCTGCCAGAAGGCAAGAGCAGCTCAAGCAAAGAGGACAACTTGGGAGTAGGGCCAAGAGATGATTGGCCCCTCCCATAAGGCTTAAAACAGACCAGCAATGGCATTTGGGCTTTGCTGGAAAACAACGTTGGTAGCTTCGTCTTCTTCTTCGTCTACGTCTTGTATTTATTTTTGTATCTGTGACTTCTGAACATTTGCTAAGAAAGGCCTTTGGCAGTTTGCCTAATTGGACCAAGGTTTGCGATAGGACTGAGGAATTTGTGTTGGGAGGAATTTGTTTTAATTTAGTTGAACGACACTGGGAATGAAGTAATTCTCAGCTGTTTGAATAAAATTGGTTTGCTTTTTTTCACTGACTGATTTTCCTACTACTTACATGGGCCTGGATCACAAGATTGGGAGTTTGTTGGGTTTCCCATTGTGATTATTTTGAGATTGTTCCAGACTTGTTAATAATTCCTCTTGTATGTACCTGGAACCATTTTGGCTACAGATGTTCAGCATTTAGTGGGTCAGTGTATGCATGCATGAACACTCCTGTCAATCTTACACAAGTGGGCAGCACAATCTTCAAAGCGGCTTCATGGGTCTTCCAGAGGTTTAGCAGCTTTAGCACTTGATGGGGTGAGATGTGGCTATATTGAAACTCATGCTAACAAAATTCATGAAGGTCTCCTTTCAGACGCTTTAACAAGAACATCAGAAAAATTATACTGAACTCATGCTTCACTTTCCTCATCTTTTCTTCTTTTTTCATGAAATATTTCCAGAAGATTGCTTCCAAGAGAGTTTTATACAGATTAGTCCATTTGTATAACGATGAACTGGATTCCCTTTAGCTACAGTGTTTAGACACACATGTTTAATTGATATACAAAATATTTGCTACTATTAAATTATATGACTGTGGCTATACTTTTAGCCTTAATACTGGGTTACATAATTGACATGCATGTAATATTCACATCCTTTTCAATTTTATATAATGCCCATTACTTGCTAACGAAATGGGCTTTTTGTTAACTGCTTTCTTGAGAAATCCGTAGCTAATGCACAAGGTTATAAATTAATTTTAAGAACTATGGCAAATTCCATCGCTACACAATTATGCAAAATCAGTGGAGCTTGAGGCTGGGAATTGTAACTTTTTAAGAATGTTGTGTTTAATTAAACGTTAAGAAAGTGAGTTTTTTCAACCCTACTTTCTTGTCAATAAGCATTATTTGCTTTATCAAATGACTATTATGTATTGGTTAAGACCCAGGTCTTGTCGACTGAAAGGTTGGCGGTTCGAGACCCAAGTACTGCATGATGGGGGTGAGCTCCTATTTCTAGCCCAGCTCCTGCCAACCTAGCAGTTCAAAAGCATACAAATGTGAGTAGATAAATAGGTTCCACTGCGGTGGGAATATAACAGTGTTCCATGCACCTCAGTGTATAATCGTGTCGGCCACATGACCTTGGAGGCTTCTTCAGACAACGCTGGCTCACTCAGCTAGGAAACGGAGATGAGCCCTTAAAGTTGGATACAACTAGGCAGGCAAAACCTTTGCCTCTATAGATTTTACAGTACAGGAATGTCCATAATAGATGTTATGATGCAGCTGACAGGTGCATTTTCCTCTTGTCTTCTCACAGCTATGCATGCCCAAAGGGCTATCCTTCAGGACTCAATCTGACCACAGAGATCCCCAGTTCCATTCGTTCATCATTACTCGGGAAGATGGGTCCCGCACCTACGGATTTGTACTCACATTTTTCGAGGAGGTCACGAGCAAGCAGATCTGCGCAGCCATGCAAACGCTTTATCAGATGCACAACGCGGAACAATGCAACAGCGTCTGCGCCTCGTCGTCATGCAGCATGGACTCGCTGGCCAGTAGCCTGGATGAAGGAGACTCCACGTCCCTGGCCAAAATGCAGCGCTGCAACTCGTACGACATCAACAGGGACACACTGTATGTTTCCAAGTGTATATGTGTCATTGCTCCCCTGCCTTTCATGCAAGCCTGCAAGAAATTCCTCATCCAGCTGTACAAAGCGGTCACTTCTCAGCAACCTCCACCTTTGCCTCTGGAAAGCTATATACATAACATTCTTTATGAAGTACCCCTTCCGCCCCCAGGAAGGTCACTCAAATTCTATGGGGTTTATGAGCCTATAGTCTGCCAGAGACCAGGCCCAAACGAACTCCCCCTATATGACTATGCTCTCCGGGAAGCCTTTGAGCTGCTGGGCTTGGAGAATCTCATCCAGGTGTTTACATGTGTCCTCCTAGAAATGCAGATTCTTCTTTATTCTCAAGGTAAGCGGACTTCTCCTAACCTGACTGTGATTTTGACTTTTCTTGTTTTCCAAAATACTGATGCCACCAAATATAATATTGTGACGATTTTAGCACCACAACAAAGGATGTTTTCATAAAAAGGAAGAGATATTCTGATGTTTTGTTGGGTGGAAGAGAATGGGTCTACAGGGGGGTAAAATGCACTTACCTTTGCTACTGGATCGCAAATGTGAGTGCACATGCCTCTTCTGCGCATATGCAGGGCCTTCTGTGCATGCACAGAGGGTCAGTATGCAGGACGTGATGACATCTGGGCAGGTGGGTGGAGCCTCCCGCCACCGGCCCTATTGGATCACATGAGCCGGATAGATCCGGATGGATTTTACCACTGGTCTACGGTTTCTAAAAGCTATCTCCTGTCTAGCAAACAAACGAATTTAATAAAGCAATAAATACTGAGGACTAGTGATACATTTTTGTCCCCCCTTTCTATGTATATAGATCTTTCCATAGCACACTGGCACTATTTGCCTCCGAAATAGCACTAGCACTTATATACCGCTTCATAATGCTTTACAGCCACTTGTAAGCTGTTTACAGAGCCAGCATGTTGCTCCCAACAATCTGGGTCCTCATTTTACCAACCTTGAAAGGATGGAAGGCTGAGTCAATTTTGAAACAGTCAGGATCAAACTCCAGACTGTGGGCAGAATTTAGAATGCCCGCATTACTGCATTCTAACCATTGCACCACCCGGGTTCCTTATAGTGCCATATAAGAAGACAGACAAACAGACAAGAAATCTGTCAACAGAATGATAAGTAGATAAAGGGAGGGAAAGTTTGAACTGCCTATCCTATGCCAACCACAGAGGTTTTTTTGTCTAGGAAGGGATGTATGAATAAGATTTATTAATAATGGGTCACCCCTTGCTACAAAAATTACAACCACACCTTCCCCCTATGCAAGATTGCAAAAAATAAATTTGAAATCATCTGACAGATTCTTTGAAAACTTACAATATTACTTGCAGGCACAAACTAAAGACAGGACATTGACACCGAAAGCAGTAACCATCTTCCAAGAAAGCTATAATTGTCTGGAAGATAAGAAAACTGCTTATTAATTGATAACATCAAGGATTTATGCTTCAATATTTTTCTGGTTTTAAATAGCTTTGTGAAGACACCTTACCTATTTTGAAAGCAATTATCCCCGACAGTGATTAGCTTCTTTAAAATAATTTTAAAGGTGGAAGTTTTCTTATGCCAACAAAGAATGTAATAAAATATGGTGGATGGAGAAGGAATAGATATTTCAATAGTTTCACGATAGTACTGTTTTGAGACTGATAAGGCAGCTTTCTAGGGAGCAGTAATAAAATATGATTGCCACAAGATTGGGGTCAGAGAAGGATAAATTAAATTGTTAGTTCTGCATATACATAGAATGTAAGCGAGTCTACAAATAATCTGAAGAAGGATATAATTTTTTCTAACCTTTTACTTTAAGCCTGTCAGCCCTCCAGCTACACCGGACAGGAAACAGTACCAGATGAGCTAATGCTATTTTATTGTGAAGCTACAGGAACAAAATCTTGAAAGTCTGAAGATACAATTCCTCTGCCTTTTAACAGCCTGATCTGTTAGGGCAGGTTCTTGCTAACTTTCTTCTTCTGACCCTTAAGCCCCTGGGAGTTCCTCCCTCTCTTGACTGATGGTTCCCTAAGCAGCATCTTTTACTGCACCCCTCAAAATCATTCTGAGATATCATTACAAACCCCTTCTCTGTCCAAGAGCATTTAATACCACCACCACCCCGAACATTTTAATGATAGTATATACCATTCTCCAGCAGAGCTTCCAAAGCAGTTTACCAAAACACGGTAATGAAATATGATAAATTTCCCAGAAGTTTTTTTCTCCCTAAATACAGGTAGTCCTAGACTTACAACAGCAGACTGCTCAAAATTACAACAGCACTGAAAAAATGTGACTTACGACCATTTTTTACACTTACAACGATTGTGGCCACCCCATGGCCATGTGGTCAAAATTCAGATGCTAGGCAACTGGCTCATATTTATGACCATTGCATTATCCCAGGATCATCTGATCACCTCTTGCAACCTTCTGCCAAGCAAAATCAATGGGGGAGCCAGATTCATTTAACAACCAAGTTACTAACTTAACAACTGCAGGGATTCACTTAACAACGGTGGCAAGAAAGGTTGTAAAATGGGACAAAACTCACTTAACAAATGTGTCATTTAGCAAAAGAAATTTTGGGCTCAATTGTGGTTGTAAGTTGAGGACTACTTGTAAAGCAATAGCATTTAGTCTTACTATGTTTCCCCGAAAATAAGACCTCCTCCAAAAATAAGCCCTCCCCTGAAAATAAGCCCTCCCCGCATATGCAGCTGGTCCCTGCCATTTCCTCTGGTTAGGGTTAGGGAGACAGAGCTGAAAATCAGGTAAAATGGCAAGAGGATTCCCGTCTTGCTCTACGCACCCCAAAATAATAAGACCTCTCCGAAAAAGGCCAAGCACTTATTTCGGGGTTCAAAAAAATATAAGAAAGGGTCTTATTTTCGGAGAAACACGGTATATACCGCTTTACAGTGCTTTACAGCCCTCTCTAAGCGGTTAGAGTCAGCATATTGCCCCCAACGATTTTTGGGTCCTCATTTTACCCACCTCGGAAGGATGGAAGGCTGAGTCAACCTTGAGCCTGGTGGGATTTGAACTGCTGAACTGCAGCTAGCAGTCAGCTGAAGTAGCCTTAGTACTGCACTCTAACCACTGCGCTACTGCAGTATATTAAACATTGTCCAATGACAGCAACAACAACAACAAAAACACCCCAAAATATTGCTTTTGGCTTGGTAGTTTTCTCTTCCAAGAGCATTCTGAAATTTTCTGGAGTTCCTATCCTGATGGAAATGAGGTGAACATGGAACTCTTGGCCACTTCAGAAGCCAGTGCCCTGCTTTGAAGAACTGAGGTACTACAAAACCAGCAGATTGGATTTTTGCCCCAGATCACAGTAGGGGTCTGGGGAAGTCTATGGGCATCTTTACTTTTCAATAAATGGTGTCTGAAAGCGAGTATGGCATTCTCTTCTTCTTCTTCCTCCTCCTCCACCACCTCCTCATCCTCTGCTTCTTTAATGCAGTAGGGATGCCCTCTATATTTGTTAAGGGACACAGGGGCTCAGTGGCTAAGATGCTTAGCTTGTCAGTCAGAAGTTCGGCAGTTCAGCGGTTTGAATCCCTACGCCTCATAATGGGGTGAGCTCCCGTTACTTGCCCCAGCTTCTGCCAACCTAGCAGTTCAAACGCATGTAAAAAATGCAAGTAGAAAAATAGGGACCACTTTGGTGGGAAGGTAACAGCGTTCCGTGCGCCTTCACCGTTGAGTCATGCCAGCCACAGGACCATGGAAACGTCTTCGGACAGTGCTGGCTCCTTGGCTTAGAAACAGAGATGAACACTGCCCCCTAGAGTTAGAAACGCCTAGCACGCATGTGCGGGGGAACCTTTACCTTACCTATATTCGAAGCTCCTAGAAACCCTAGCCCACAAACCAAGGGTGTCAAACCCCTTGCATCGCAGGCCGTATCGTGACATACCGTGATGTTTTTTTGCCAGCGTGGGCGTGGCCATATCCAGCCGACAGGCCACCAGTTTGACAGGCCTGCTACAAACCATAGGCCAGTCTTTTTCAACCTTGGTAACTTTAAGATATGTAGACTTCAGCTCTCAGAATTCCCCAGCCAGCCACGAGTTGAAGTCCATATATCTTAAAGTAGCTGAGAAACACTGCCAATAGGCTATGCCCGCTGAGAATTCTGAGATGTGTAAAGCTGAGAAGGTTGATTTAGGATACTGTACTTGGTGGAGTGTATTTTTGGTGACTGACTGATAGGCTCATTGAAGCTGGAGTGCAAATCCATTATATTTAATGGAGAACCTTGGGAGACATGCATTTTTAGCCTAGCTCGGGCTGCGAGCAAGAACGAAGGTATGACACTCCAGTGTATTGTCAATGAGAACATTACAAACTTTGGTTTCATTATTAATGTGCCTCAGATGGCTGAGATAATCAAAATAGCATTCTTGGTTTTTTGCAAAAGTTTATTTTTCTTTTTCTTTTTTGGCTTTTACTGTTCTTGGGAAGGATTAATTAGGTCGGAATTAAAGAAAACTGTGGATTTACAGAACCCCCTTTCCTTGCCATTCAAATTTGAATTCCTGCATGAATGCTCATCAAACTTTTTTTTTTTTCCCCATGCTGGAACCTTGGTAATGTACTCTGATGTAGATCAGCCATAAACACGGGTAACATACATGAGAAATAGAGTAGTTGTTTTTTTCCTCATTAATGTTTCCCCAGCAGAGAGATAATGGGAAGTCATATAACTAGTGATGTGTGATATTTACAGTACATGTGTCTCAAATTGAACTGATCTATATTTTCTGAGGTCATAGTTTAGAGCAGGGCTGTCAAACTTGCGGTCCGCGGTCCGGATGCATCACGCGCTGGCCATACCCAGTTTAGCGAAGGGAAAAAAACTCCCAATACATCATGTGACAACACGAGTTTGACACCCCTGGTTTAGAGACAGTCCCCTCAAAATCAATTGTTGAAATAGTATTTAAATTATCTCTTTCTCAAGCACCCATTTTGAATGTTTTTTGCTAAATATTCCACTAGTTTTATTTGGAACCAGAGACACAGACCATTAGGCTAAAGGTCTGGTACTTAACTTCTTGTTGTTTGTCTTGTTTAACACATCTGTATTTTATCCATGGGTTGTACTTAAACTGTGAGAATTGTGTGTACATTAATCAAAAATCACATTACTGTTATAACTATTTAAGTTTCATAAAGTGGTGCTGTTAATACCGGTGACGGCTGCTAGTACTTTGAACTTCGATTTGTCATAATCAGTTGGAATAAAATGCTGTCAAAATACTTGTGAAGAGAGTACTTAATGGAAATGTATTTAAAATACCATTCATCCTAAGGATTAACCTCTGTAGTTAATTCTCATTCTGTCTTAAAATGAATTTCTCAAAACATTTCATAGCTTGCTTTGAATGGCAGTTCTAGAGTTAATAATTTAATCCATTTTAAACGGGGGGGGGGGTTACACATTAAATCAAGTCAATAAATGCCTATTACAATGTGTATCCCCTGTGGATTTAAAAATCGCTTTGCAGTTGCCATCTGCTGGGCATTGAAATGTACATGGGATTTTAGAGACAATTCTGTTTTGGGTTTCTTTGTTTAGACTATCAGCGTCTGATGACAGTTGCGGAAGGGATCACCACCCTGCTGTTCCCATTCCAGTGGCAACACGTGTATGTCCCCATCCTTCCAGCCTCACTCTTACATTTCCTGGATGCTCCTGTACCTTACTTGATGGGCCTCCAATCCAAAGAGGGAACTGATCGTTCTAAACTGGAACTTCCTCAAGAGGTAAACATTGCTTGCAGCCTTTCATGTCTTGGGACTGGGATTATCTGAGGGACCGTCTCTTCCTGGTTATATCCACCCGACCCACTAGAGCCGTGATGGCGAACCTATGGCACCCGTGCCACAGGTGGCACACAGAGCCATATTGGTAGGCACGCGAGCGTTGCCCTAGCTCAGCTCCAGCACGCATGTGCATGCTGGCCAGCTGATTTTTGGGCTTTCTGGGCCCACCGGAAGTCGGCAAATGGGCCAGGGGGGTGGGGAATGCTGTTTTTGCCCTCCTCAGACTCCTAGAAAGCCTCTGGAGCCTGAGGAGGGTGAAAAATGGGCCTACCAGGTCCACCGTGCCAGTACATGCCAAAAGCGGGGGGGGCACGGGGGGCCGTGCATGCATGCGTGGGGTGCAGGGCACATAAAATTATGGGTATGGGCACACACACACGCGACCACCCCAGACTCCCCCCACTTTTGGCACGCGATGGCAAAAAGGTTAGCCATCACTGCACTAGAGAGACAAGACAAGGAATGTTGCAGGTCCCCCTCTCTTAAGGTGGTACCTTCTCCGTGGTGGCTCCTTTCCTTTGGGTTATCATCCCCACAGAGATTAGGCTAGCCCCCACTTTGACACAATTCTTTAAGGCCTTGAAGACTTGGTTCTGGCAATGGGCCTGGGGAACTCCGAGTGAGATGGAACCGATCAAGTGGTTCATTTGATTGTGTGTTGCCGTCAAGGGGTGAGGGGTTATTGTTTTTTATTCTTTTATACTGAGTTTTCACTGTCAGTAAGCCACCCAAAGTCCCTGAGAAGGAGTGGACGGCCATATAAATCTTCCAAATAAATAAATTAACAGCAGCATTTCCAGTGTGGTTCCCTGGGTGAAGACTTGTTGGGCGTTTTTGATGCGAGATGGAAATTCAAATATATCTTGTGAATGCAGAACAGGGGAGTGTCAACAATTAGATCCAGGCACCGTAATTAAAATATCTTCCCACTTCATATTCCCAGGCAGACACACAAGAAGGTAGGTAAGAAAATTTATTGCTGAGAAATAAGAGGCCATATGTACAAAGACGTCTTAACAGTACCCCGTGGCCTTGTCCTCTATGTATTGTTAATCTTTAGGTTTAAAATCCTGGGCCTCTTTGGCTTCTGTTTTCCGAGCCTTGAAGGTTTCTGCCATCTGTCTGCTTATAAAATGATACCCTGGCATAAAAATCAGAGATTCCCACTTCATCGGCTTCAATTCTTACAACAGGTCAATTCTTATGCGTCTGTGCTTTGAAAGGTGCGAGAAAATGCATGGAGCATATTAAAGTAGATTTGGCATTTCCTAGGATCACAAGGTTAATTAAAGGAAGCAGTCGCTTGGTCTCCTAAAAAGATGCATCCATTTTAAAGTGTTGGAAAAAGGTGCTATATATACAGATGAAACTCAACACACTACGCAGCCCTAGTAAATATTTTATATTACAAGGAACTTGCTCCTCTTTGAGGGTTGGGAGGAAATGACAAAAAGACTTGCTGTATATTTAGATAAAGGTTTAATGAAATCTGCATGTGTTTAGCATATGCAGTTACGGTTGAGTTTCCTCTTCTTTTTTTCCACCATCTGCCAAGCTGAAAAAGAGGTCAGAGATTCTTGCTTTTGATTAGTTGTTTTTTTTAAAACCAACATATGCAAATTCTGGTTTATTTTCCTCTTTCTGTTATTTTCTTCTTGATATTCAATTTCCGATTTGTCTGGAAGAGACAGTCCAAGGTTGTTGGTTTGCAAATCACAATAAACAAATCATGGAATGTACTTCTGTGGTCTATTCAACTGCGCCATCAGCCAAAATTAGGTTTTAGAAACAACTGTGTCTGTAAGCTGTGTCTGGGCTATAGAAAATAAATGCTTGGTTGTAGTACTTGCTCTGAACAATGGTAGTTCGGGTAAGGATTACAGCCTCTGTTTTAAGGAACTATTTGCACTTTAATTTGTAAAACCTTGCAGTTATTGATTTTTGCAGGAGCCAATCTGAGTCAGTCATTGGAACCAGAGTTTTAGTGGGTGGAAACTTCAATGGGTGGAAACTAATCAAGGAGAGAAGCAATTTAGAACTAAGGAGAAATTTCCTGACAGTTAGAACAATTAATCAGTGGAACAACTTGCCTTCAGAAGTTGTAAATGCTTCAACACTGGAAGTTTTTAAGAAGAGATTGGACAACCATTTGTCTGAAGTGGTGTAGGGTTTCCTGCCTGAGCAGGGGGTTGGACTAGAAGACCTCCAAGGTCCCTTCCAACTGTTCTGTTCTGTTCTGGTGACCGACTCAGATTCGATCCTGCACCATTATCCTGGAGTCACGTATATTTGCCTTCACTCCTTATTAATTTTTGTTGAAGCTGTTTTTATATCTACTGAGATGGCATCTTCTCAGATTAATATATATGAGACACATCACGTTAGGAAAACGCAGCCAGCATCACAAATAAGGGGAAGAAACTACAGGCTAAATTTAATAGTGGGCTTTTTAAAGCAGCTTTCCAGTCTTTAATGCAGGAATGCTAGGAAGTTCAATTCTACCTTCTTTTTCTTCCTTAAAACCAGATGCTACTTCAGGGGCTAAATATAAAACCACTTGTGCACTCGGGATAAAATTCTAACAGCTGGTCATCAGACATTCTTCAGGGTGCTACTCAGCCATCATATTGTCATGAGATGCTTTTAGAAAATATGATCTCTTCAGATTTTCCTCTTGGTTCAAATCTCATTCCGCGCTTTTAGAATATTAAGTAGGGTTTAACAAGCCTTTTAAGTGAATTCTTGATAGATGGTAGTCTATTTGATCTGAAGGTGGAGAAAGAATTACAGTACTGCAGACAATTTCACCAGAGCACTTGCAAATGCATTGCCTTTCTCTATCCCAAATAAGTATGTTAATCCTAGAGAAATGAATTCCACGTATAGCCTATCAAACAAAAATAACTTTTGGAATCTTTTGCTGTCTAATGATATGTTTTAAAAGTATTTTTCAACATTTGCACATCATGATTAATCAAATGTTGGCCTTTCATTCAAGCTATAATCCTTTCCACTCTTCTTAGAAGCATGTTCGCAAAAGTGGAGTTCTTTTAACATAACAATGAAACAGCCATTCAGAGGCTAAAAAGAATGAGTTTGTCATTGCTTTTACAAATATGTAGGTCTGATGCTACCCTTTTTCAAGTATGCTTCAGATTTAAATTCAGAGGCTTGGCTTTTGGGGAAAATAAACTTAAAACAGGCATAATATAGTTCACTCTTCAGTCCCCAACACAGATTTATGCTTCAGAGAATATATCATGGTGACAGTTGGCTTTATTGTCAAGCAACAGCTTAGGCACGAAATTTTGGATTTTACTAGCAAAAAGCAAAGATTTCTTTTCTACTGTACTTACAAACTGTACTTATAAACATGACCAAAGGGTATTGGGCTAAATTGAGCCTGTCAACAGAATAGCCCAGCATTGGTTCTAATCAATGAAACAGCTTAAATATATTTAATTTTTCATGTCCCCCAAGGATTTTCTAATAAACATTTTCCTTCCTATGTTCCAGGTTCATTTATTTTTCTAATTTGGGAGTAAGGCAGAATGTTTCCTTCTAGTTTATTTAGTAATGAAAACTGCTTGTCCCGTGGCACTTGTGTGTCATTCAGGGTCACATGTGAACTAGAAACTTTGGCTTGTTCTTGGCTTCTGATTCCAGCTTGTTTAGAGAAGAACAAGCCAGAGCTCCTGATTAGTTGTACAGCTTAAATAAATCATAGTGATAAAACAGGTTTATTTAGCTGCTTAGGCATGACTGACATGCTACTTATCCTTGAAAAGCTAACATTACAATACTGGATAACTGATATTTTCAGAGCCATACAATAATGTCTGCACTTCGCATACAAACACTGAAAGGTATTCCTTTTGTTCTTTTTTGGGGTTTTGCAATGATCCCCTAAGGTAAACCTTTGTTGAATATTGAATTTACTAATAGTATTTGCTTATCTGAACAAGAAGAAGATTTCATCCTATATCTACATATTCTATTCTCAATGTAAACCTATAAAAAATAAGCCTTCTCTGTTGCCAAAATGGATTATTTTCTCTTTTTCAGGCCAACCTCTGTTTTGTGGATATTGATAATCACTTCATTGAGCTACCAGAAGAGCTTCCTCAGTTTCCCAATAAGCTGAATTTCATCCAGGAAATCTCAGAGGTTCTCCTTCAGTTTGGGGTTCCCCTTGAGGGCCGGCATCATTGTAGCGAGAGTGCGGCCAAGTTAAAAAACCTTGTCCTTAATGACTTGGCCAACGACAAAAAGAATGGAAACGTGCCCAGCAACACCATCAACGTCTACGAGCTGCTCAAAGGCAATGAGACAATCGCTCGCCTCCACGCTTTGGCCAAGAGGACAGGAGTGGCAGTAGACAAAATGGCGATTACTGCTTCTTTGGCAGAAAAAGAAACAGATGTTAAACGCCACTGTGATGAACAGGAACTGAAGGACTATAAGCTGAATGTCCAGCTCCGGGAGGTTTTTGCCAACCGCTTCACGCAGATGTTTTCCGATTACGAGGCTTTTGTCATTCAAGCGGCACAGGACAGGGAATCCTGGCTGACCAACAGGGAACAGATGCAAAATTTTGACAAAGTAAAAGAAGCCAAAATCTTTTTCTTCTAAGTCAGAGGTGGGGAATGATGGCCCCTTTATGACTTGAGGACTTCAATTCCCAGAATTCCTGAGCCAGCATGGCTGGCTCAGGAATTCTGGGAGTTGAAGTCCACAAGTCATAAAAGGGCCATTGTTCCTCACCCCTGTTCTAAGCTAATTTGAACCTTTATCTTTAGGATACTCAAAGCTCATTGTTGGCTTATATATAGTCAACCTTCCTCAAATTAAAAAGGATTCTAAGTAAGTCTATGGAGATTCTCGGTCATCCAGGTCATGGTTGTCCCAAAGGTGCTTTTTTAAGAGGCAACTGGACTTTCTAGTTTTTCTTTGAAGACGTTTGTTTCTCATCCAAGAAACTTCTTCAGCAGCTTCTTGGATGAGAAGCAAAACATCTTCAAAGAAAAACTAGAAAGTCCAGTTGCCTCTTGAAAAAGCATCTTTGGGACGATTCTAAGTAAGGTTGACCCAGACCTTTGCCTTAAGTTTTTTATTAGAGACGTACTACAGGTAGTCCTTAACTTACAACCATTTATTTAACAATAGTTACAATAGCACTGAAAAAAATGATCGGTACTTGCACATACAACTGTTTCAGCATCCCCACAGTCATGCAATCAAAGTTCCGGTGCTTGGCAACTAGGATGTATTAATGACAGTTACAATGTCCCGGGTTCGTGTGAACGTCATTTATGACCTTCCCAGCCAGTTTATGTCAAGCAAAGTCAATGTGGATTTGATCCTCTTAACTGTGGCAAAAAGGTTGTAAAATTAGGCGTGACCAACTTTAACAACTGCCTTGCTTAGCAATAGAGATTCTGCTCCTAAATGTGTTATATGTTGAGGACTACCTTTGTTGGTTGTTAGATACATGGATCAGATCATCTAAATCAGTGTTTCCCAACCTTGGAAGCTTGAAGATGGGTGGACTTCAACTTCCAGATTCTGGGAGTTGAAGTCCACTCATCTGCAAGCTTCCAAGGTTGAGAAACACTGATCTAAATAATGTGACTTTGTCTAAGCTAATTTCATGTACATAGTTTGCAAAAAAAGGTGAGAGGAACTAAATTGGAGTAGAAATTCAGTCACATTTCTCTAAACCAAAGCTGATATTGTTGATTTTTCACCCTTTTGAAATTCAGCATTAACATAAGCCTGTTGTTCCTGGTTCTACAACCCCCTCTTTTTTTTAATGAAATATTCCTATCCATGGGTGGAAAGGTCCGTGGGATTTGCAAAGAGGTGTAATTCTACCTCTTTGCAGGAAATACTTTTATGACGTTTTCCTGTGATCTGGTTAAGGCCCTCTTTTGTTAAGGTATTTAGCCCCAGGTATTTAGCTCCTAAGAAAGTTGTTTGTCTCTACCTGTGTACTGCCTATGATTGCAATCAGAGTGACAATGGAACAAGTTCACATGCTCTCATCCAATTAGCTTTTGAGGCAATTGAGTGGAGCATGTGCCCCTTCTCCTCCATTGTAATCATGCTTTTTATAGCCCACCAAATAATGATATTGTGACTGATGTGAATATAATTTACAAGGGAAATAACATGGGGAGATATCAGGGACGATAAAAATCAAAAAAATCAGATTTTTTTATTTAAATCGGATTTTTTTTTATTTAAATTGGATTTTTTTGATTTAAATCGAATTTGTTTTAATAAAAAACTTTTGGGGTAAAAATCTATCGTAAGATAGTTTTCTATTTAAGATACATAAATAATTTAGTTTATTCAGCATGAAATGGAGCTTAGTTATGTAGCATGAGGCTGTATATTCTGCAACACTGGGACTATCGGTGAATCAACAGTGGGTCAAAGGAGTAGCAGAGATGACAGTTGCTCTTTAAAAATTATGATTTAAATCGAGTTGATTTAAATCAAGCCTTTTTACTAGTGATTTAAATCATGATTTAAATTGTGATTTAAATCAACTCAATTTAAATCAAATCCACCCTGGGAGATATCTCCCGTTTTTCATCTTCTTCCCTGAAATTTTATGTCTTCCTCATTCCAGATACAGTAGAACCTCTGGTCACAACCATAATTCGTTCCATAACTTTGGTTGCAAACTGCGTGAATGAGTTTTTAATGTTTTTAATTTTTAAATGTTTTTTATAATGATTTTTTAAAATGTATTGTGAGCCGCCCTGAGTCTTCGGAGAGGGGCGGCATATAAATTGAATTAATTAAAAAAAATTTTTTTTTAAATTAAATTAAAAATTTGGTCGTGACCTGAACCTAATTTTGAAAATTTGGCACTCACAAAAAAAATGGCACGGAAGGGGAAACTGGCCGCGAAAATTTTTTTTTTAATGAATTTTCTAGTCAGAACCCGATTTGGTTGTGGTCAGAAGAATTCGTGACCAGAGGTTCTACTGTAAATGGTGTTGTGAAGTGTTAAAGCAGATACAGTGGTATCTTGGTCCTCAACTGCTTTGAAAGTCATTGAATTTTGTCCCAGTACTCATCGTTTGTTTGGTATTCAACGCACAAGCTAGAACTTGCTGTTGTCAGCTGCCTTATGACTTACTACATTATTCCATATGGGAAAAAATTGTTTGGTACTCATCCTTTTTGGTACTCATCATGCCTCCCGGAACCAATTAACGATGAGTATTGAGGTACCACTGTACTGATTGGTAGATTTCTCAGCTGTTTCCTGAATAATGAAATCCATCATTGATTTTTCCCTATTGCAATTATCGTTGGTTATTGGGTCTTTGCATATGAGCAAATAATGAAGCGACACAAGTACGTTTAATAATATAACTAGTTTTTTTTTCATTTTGATTCCTCTTTCCCCCTCTGTAGGCTTCATTTCTTTCAGATCAACCAGAGCCCTACCTTCCTTTCCTCTCCCACTTCATCGAAACCCAAATGTTTGCAACATTCATTGACAATAAAATTATGTCCCAATGGGAGGAAAAAGATCCATTTCTGCGAGTGTTTGACTCTCGAATTGAAAAAATGAGACTCTATAATGTCAGGATTCCCTCATTAAGAACGTCGACGTATCAGAAATGCACTACGTTAAAAGAAGCAGGTATCTGTAGATTTTCTACATGAAATGACTTATTTTAATAACAAGGAAAAAATAGCCTTATTGTTATTTGGAATTGTTTGAGTTAAGATATTAAGATTTTCACTAGTAATTCAGGAATAGTAAATTTCTTGGGGCTTTTGTATTCTGTAAAAGTATATTTAAGACTCTTAAGTGAATCTAAAAATGTTCTGATGTCCGAATTGGGCCTTGTTTATTATTCTAACATACTTTCTGTTCATTCCCCTGTAAAATTTTCTAGTGGGGTATCTGTCATTAGGAAAAGTTACTGCAACAAGTTTAAACCTTAAAGATCTAAAAATAGACAGAATAAATTCAACTGCGACTTTATTCTGCACAGGAGCTGCTGTCGAACATCTAGGGCTGCAGAAGTGTGTGGCTAGTTCCAAATTTGGTGACCATTTTGGGGAGACGTTGGGAAGATTAAGGACAGAACTGAATATCTTACATCATTCAAGTTGAAACGGTGTCTTTTTAATCCAGGGATGGGAAATAAACATGGTTAGGGGCTCCAAGGGGTTAAATTAATTGCTTCCAGAAGCTAGCTATCAGTGATTACTGATTCTGCTAGCAATAGTGGTTAATCAATCGCAGTGTTTCTCAACTTCAGAAACATGAAGAGGTGTTGACTCTTAAGAGGTATTGATCAGCTGGGAAATTCTGGGAGTTGAAGTCCACACTTTTTCACATTGCTGAGGTTGAGAAGCGAAACTTCGGAAATTGCAATTTGAGACCTTATATGAGCTCAATAAAAGTTCATGCAACATACCAAAATTCTACTTTAAGCAAATGTTGGAGGACAGTATACATTTAGGAGTACAATCACCATCTGGTTTAGCCATGATGGTGAAATCAAAGGGTTATGGGAGATTTCTTATGGGAGATTTCTTATTCTAAATAAATAGTACCTCAATAACTGACAGCCATAATTGATGGTTGAAGACTAAAAGAAATTTGAAATTTGATGATTTTTCAGCAGCCTCAATGTAGAAAAAGTTGCATTTAAATAATTGGCTTTGAAATTATTTCCCCTTACACATTGTCTTAATCTAAGGGGGTAACAGAATTGAAGTGACATCAAAGAGTAGCTCTAATTAGTTGAAGCTTTTTTTTTAACATAGATTGTGGATATTGAGGAATGATGTGGAATTTCTCTCTGTTGCGTAACTTTTAAGTTTATCTAAAGGAACTCTATGAGAAATGACCTACACTTTGATTCCCCCGACTTCAAACTCTTGACCATCCAACAATCTGTAGCACGGCTTTTTATTTCTGTCTACAACCCCAGTGATTTGTCAGGAATTCCCTGCACTGTACTTTCCTTTTTTGCCATCTAGCCTTTCCAAACTCCGGAATAAGGGCATCCATTAGTGCCTATTTTTTCATCTCTTCTGAATGAAATGGTAAAATAATATCAGATGCAACAGCATCAGAGGTGGGTTTCAGCAGGTTCTGACCAGTTCTGGAGAACCGGTAGCAGAAATTTTGAGTAGTTCGGCGAACCGGTAGTAAAAATTCTGACTGGCCCCGCCCCCATCTATTCTCTGCCTCCCAAGTCCCAGCTGATCGGGAGGAAATGGGGATTTTGCAGTAACCTTCCCCTGGAGTGGGGTGGGAATGGAGATTTTACAGTATACTTCCCCTGCCACGCCCATCAAGCCACGCCCACAGAACCGGTAATAAAAAAAAATTGAAACCCATCACTGAACAGCATATGTGATACTGCTGTACGTAGGCAAGATTTCTCTGTTTGAAAACGCCTAAGCATTTCATATAACTTTGTCTATTGCTTTCAGCTCAGGCAATTGAACAACGGCTGATGAAGATGGACCACACTGCAATACATCCACATTTGCTTGATATGAAGATAGGTCAAGGCAAATATGAGCAAGGTTTCTTCCCCAAACTTCAATCAGATGTGTTGGCAGCTGGGCCTATCAATAACAAGTAGGCAGTATAAAGCATTTAATAACCATAGTTTGTGTTTAGCAGTGTAATGATATATGCTGTTCCCTCTGTTTACTGGAAATATGGGTAGTCTCTTCCTTCCCCCAAGCTCTTCCACCTGGTGCTTTCTAGATCAGGCCTCAGGGACCACTAAATTCATAATTTTAAATCCCGCAGACCATTAATATTATTTTTTAAAAAAGATAAATAGTATTTAGTGCAATATAAAAAAAATGCAAATAATTTTTCTGTGGACCACCAAAATTTTCTCACGGACCACCAGTGGTCCACAGACTACCCATTGGTAACCGCTGTTCTAGATATTGGCTGTATAACTTCCAAAATTCCCAGCCAACTATAATTAGTTACAATATAAATACAGTTACAATATAAAATATAAAGGGCAGAGGTTTTAGGAAGACTATCTAATGTACTTTCTGTCAGTTTCCGGAAGAATATCCAGAAATGACCACGAGAACATCCTCTGCCGTTATATAGGTCATAATAAGTAGCATAACTTATATACTGCCCTTATGTAGATCAGTACGGAAGCTTATCTTACAACTTTCTCCACTGGCCATTACATTCAAACCTTGCTAGAGTAACATTGCATGTTAACTGATAGATTTTCCAAGTTCAGTCCAATGTTAAAATTTCAAGACTTCCATTCTTATTCTTATGTTCCTCATTCTGATTAAAAAAAGCAATTTAATTAAGCAGGAGCTCACATCTTCATTTAGGGTTTTTTTTCCTCCTCAATTGATTTCTAACTGCTAGTTAACTTGGAGTAATCAGAAATGATTGCTGCAAAATCGAAATGATTAAATAAGGCTTTTAATACGCTAATCTCAGCTAATTATCCTGTAATCCTTCGTAATTACCTATAAAAGAATTTAAGTATTGCATGTAGTGCAAGTTGGCAAAGCAATCAGGAACTATACATGAGATCACAGAACCTACCATTGTGATTTATATTTTTCGTGTACTTTTGTAAGGAAAAAAAATTCCTGTAAATGGAAATACTTCTGTGAGTGAAAAACCGAGATAGGGTTGGACTAGATCAGGGGTCGGCAACCTTAAACACTCAAAGAGACACAAAGGTCCTAACCAGAAGCCCCCATTCAATTCTGGAGCCAACCAGAAGTCCGGTTCCCCCACCATAGTCTCCTCTTAGCGCGGCGTCCTTTTTCCTCTGCCGACTGGAAGTTGGTTCCCCCACCATAGAGTCTTCTCCTAGCGCAGCATCCTTTTTCCTCTGCCAACTGGAAGTCAGTTCCCCCACCATAGAGTCTCCTCCTAGCACAGCATCTGTTTCCTCTACCTGTCCTAACCAAAGCTCTATCAGTTGTGGAGCCGACCAGCAACGGAACCGCAGCAGATGGATGAAAGAGCCACATGCTGCTCCAGAGCCGCGGGTTGCTGACCCCTGGTCTAGACCAGGGGTCTCCAACCTTGCCACTTTAAGCCTGGCGGACTTCAACTCCCAATTCTAGGAGTTGAAGTCCTCCAGGCTTAAAGTGGCCAAGGTTGGAGACCCCTGGTCTAAACAACCTTTGAGATTCTGTTAACTTTATGATTCCATTGGCTAGTATTTTCTGATTTATTTCCTTCACTTTTTTTTTCTGGTTCATAATGTGCCCTTCTGTGCAAATTCCCTTTCTGAGCTGTGAGGCTTGTGTATAAAAAGCATGTGGTTTCTATGACATGAGCAGGTGTGACATTGGTTACAGTTTGTTCTCACTGCTTCCTTTCTATTAAATGATTGTAGTCGGTGGGTGAGTCGCAGTACTACTGCCCAGCGGAGGAAAGATCGTATTCGACAACATTCGGAACACATTGCCCTGGACAATGAGTTAAGGGAGGTAAGCACTGAAGTTAAGAATTGATAAAGTCAGGGGTTTCCGTAAGACTCAGTAATTTGTAGTTATATAATATTTTCCAAACTCTGCTTTAATCACTTAATAATGTGCCAGGAAGAACTTTTCATTCAATTTTGTTTGTGTGTGTGTGTGTGTGTGTGTGTGTGTGTGTGTGTGTGTGTGTGTGTATTTGACTATGTGTGCCATCAAGTCTGTTTTTTACTCCTGGCAACTGCCTAAACAAGTTCCTGCAGTTTTCTTGGCAAGATTTTTCCAAAGAGGTTTGCCATTGCCTTCTTCCTAGGGCTGAGAGAAAATGGCTGGCCCAAGGTTACCTAGGGGGTATCATGCCTCATGCAGGATTGGAACTCGCCATCTCCCAGTTTCTGATACCCATTGCCCCTCACCTCAGTATCTTCCAGCATAGAGTGTCCTGCTGGGTGGCTATAGAGTAGTTTCCCTCTGGCCTTGAGAAGGAGGTGGGAGAAGAGAAATGGTTGCTCAGCCCTGGGCAAATAAATGGCTAAGAAAGAAGCTCAGAAGAGCCCTGCTGTGTTGATCTTGCTATGGGTAAAATGGGGCCAGTGAAGGTTTCGGATAGACTTTCAGTCAGTGTTCCAGAAAAAAACCGAGCTCCAAGTAAAGACTCTGAAGCAAGTATTTTCAAAGTTCCGTTTACTAGAATAGGTAAACTGGCACATCTGGGAAAACCCGAATCTGAGAGGTCCAGGTTTTCCCTCAGTAAATCAAAAACCCCCAACCATCCCCTCAGTCCTCAGTCGATCACATGCTCAAATCAACCACCGTCCCATCTTGAGACATCACTCCGACATCACTCCTTCTCCAGATGCAGTATCGCCCTGACCTTGACCGACAGGAAGAATTCTGTTAGGTCTACAGACAACCCCTCTACTAAATCCCCCCTCCTACTTTCCCACACATGAGAAGATGGCAGCATGGAAGTGTCTGGCCTAATATGGCTTCCAAAGCTGACACTTTCAGGATTCTGTTATGATACCTGAAGCAATGGGGTAACATTCCTGGAATCCCTGTGTTGTCCACCTCACTTGCCTTTGAAGAGCTGAGACCATCTTCTCCATTCTTTCATCTCCTCTGTGTCTTTCCTCCTTCTGTCCTTCAATCCTTGTTGTCACCAGAGATTGCTGCAGGCCCATCTCTGACATTCTATCTACCTTCCCTTCTTTTCTTTTCTTTTCTTGTCCTGCCCTTGGTCTCCTTAGCTGCTACCAACATTGCAATGTGTCATGTCCCACTAGTTCACTCACCATTCCCTTCCATCCCATGCCTCCCCATAGTCATTATTGGTGTCCTTGGCTTCTTCCCACTCTTTTTTTTTTTGAAAAGTTTTTTATTTTTTTAAACATAAAACATAAAATACATCTTTTTAGAGCAAGGATTTGATCTGGTATAGAGTAAATACAATTACTCACATTCCCTCAACCAATTTTGTTCCAAATTTTATCTATTTACATCTTAAAGGCTTCTTCCCACTCTTATCTTCCCCCAAAATTACTTCTGCTCAGAACAATTGAGTTTCATCCCATATCGCTACAAAATAGTCCCACTTCATCCCATGGATGGACCAGAACACCCAAAATACATGTTTCAGTTTAGGCATAGCCTGTTCAGAACCAGTTTCCCCCCCCATATGGAACAGTTCATACATAGAATATTTGACATTATCCCTTTGCATTTTAAACTGTAACAATTCCAGAAATTTTGACAATGTTATTCAAAAATCATCTTTTTTAAAAAAAATCAAATTCAGTCAGGAATATTTGGAGGCTAAAGTACGCAAAACAATTTTGTGGTGCATTCTGAAAGTGCTCCTCACTAGTTTCCATAGGAAACTAAGTTAAACTAAATGAATACATAGATGTCATGTTATTTAAAGTAAGCTTATATCAGGTTTACCAGTACAAGATATTTAATCTTGTTATTGCAAGATCATATAATGGAAAAATGACCTGTTTATAGCTGAATTTGAAACCAGGAGATACATTCTTCCTTAAAACAAAAACCTGTCTGTAATTTTATTTTATTTGTCATTTTCTGACCTTCTTTTAAAGAATATCAATTATAACCACAAACTTTTCAAGCTGTTGTTCTTCTTTTAGGTGGAATGAGCTTAAAAAAACATTGCTTTATGTTGATGTAAATGTCTTCATTTAATTTAATTTGTTTGTTTGTTTGTTTATCTGTGTTATATTTACTCCCTGCCTTCCCTTTGGGATGTTTTCCCTTGATTCACGTGCAGCATGCGCATTTCATCATTTTCTTTTTCTCTGTCTGCTGTTCTGCCATGGGTTCTGTTGGCCTCCTCCAAGCCATCAGAGGAGTTCTTGATTCGCCAGAACTTGATGGCATTCTGGGAGTGGGATCAGGGCCTGCCCCCTCCTTTACGGCCACCTAAAAAATCATTCTCTGAATGTTGCCTGGTACGTGGTGTTCTTTAATTTTGTTTCCACTCCAAGAGCTGCTTCCTTAATCACGCTAGCCACTGCTGTTTTATCTGGTTAGACCATCATCCACTCCTCTATGGTCATTGAAAGTGTGGTTCTAATTGGGCAAGTAGTCCCCACAAGCACCAGAGATCCCTGTTTTATATCAGCATTGAGGTAAAGGTAGAGGTTCCCCTCACACATACTTGCTAGTCATTCCTGACTCTAGGGAGCGGTGCTCATCTCCGTTTCAAAGCCGAAGAGCCAGCACTGTCCAAAGATGTCTCTGTGGTCATGCGGACAGCATAACTCAACGCTGAAGGCGCTGTTACCTTCCCACCAAAGGTGGTCCCTATTTTTCTACTTGCATTTTTTACGTGCTTTCGAAGTGCTAGGTTGGCAGAAGCTGGGATAAGTAATGGGAGCTCACTCCATTATGCGGTGCTAGGGATTCAAACCCCAGAACTGCCGACCTTTCTGATTGACAAGCTCAGCGTCTTAGCCACTGACAGTAGGACATTTATAGGAGACCATCAGATTCAGATTAATGAGCTGGTGAAAAATGAAAACTTGGACTTCGATAGTGTAGCTATTGGACTTTAGGCTCTAGTTTTAATGGTCTTACTAGGATGCCCTTTAGACACCTAAATGTATTACTTGGGACTATGCAAACAATTGTATATTTCAGAGACTGCCTCTCTTGAGGATCTCTACCTCTTTTGTTATGTTGGATAGGTTGGACTTTCTCCAGGTCCCCTCCATTCAGTGTCATTTGGCAGGACCTAGAAGGTGAGCCTCGTCCATAGCTGTGCTTACCACATGGAACAGGCTCTCCCCTGAGTTCTGTAGAGTCCTGACCAATCTTGCCTTCTGAAGGGACATTAAGGTCATGGATCCAATCTGGGTCAGTCACTGGGACCAGAGGTTTAATCTTCTGAGCTTTCAGATTCATTCTGGATACCCATCCGCATTAAGGTCATGGTTTTTTCCTCTCAAGCATTGGGGTGTGATGGGAAGTGATCTTAGTCTTTTTTGTTCTATTTTTTTTTTTAAAGAGAGTACCATTTTAGTAGGGACACAGTGGCTCAGTGGCTAAGACGCTGAGCTTGTCGATTGAAAGGTCAGCAGTTCAGCAGTTCAAATCCCTAGTGCCGCGTAACGGGGTAAGCTCCCATTACTTTTCCCAGCTTCTGCCAACCTAGCAGTTTGAAAGCACATAAAAAATGCAAGTAGAAAAAACAGGGACCACCTTTGGTAGGAAGGTAACAGCGTTCCGTGCGCCTTTGGCATGTAGTCATGCCAGCCACATGACCACGGAGACGTCTTTGGACAGTGCTGGCTCTTCAGCTTAGAAACGGAGATGAGCACTGCCACCTAGAGTCAGGAACGACTAGCACATAGGTGCGAGGGGAATCTTTACCTTTACCATTATAGTGCTTGATGGTATGCGGGGGGTGTAATCTTTGGTGTTTTTCTTATTTGTGTGTTTGTTAGTTGTCTAAAGTTGTTTTACGTAATATAGATAGCATGCATTTTTTCAAATAAGAACATAGCATATTTTTCATAGTAAAAGTAAAACAGGCATTTTACACTATGAGCCTGGCCAGACTAGTTTTCTCTAACTCTAATACCCTCCCTCTCTCCCTCTCCCTCTCCCTCTCCCTCTCCCTCTCCCTCTCTCCCTCCCTTCCTCTCTCTCTTTCTCATGTACACATATCTGTACACATACAAGTGTATGCCATCCTGATTAGCTCCACATACTTTAATTATCCTGATTATAATATCAGCTCTTTTTTGTGGTTGACTTCTTGCCTGCTGCTATTGCAACATCCTTGGTGATTTTTTGATGGGCTTTGGGCCCCTAGAATTGGACATCTGCATGTTCGCCAAAGTCTATCGCTCCCTGCCTCACTAGCTAGAAATTTCTCTACATCTAAATTTAATTAATGTAGTCTTGTAAAGCAGTCCATAAAGAAAATATCACTGGGTATTTATTCTCACTTATCCAATTAGAACCTTTCTTTGAATGGCCAGCACAAATTCCCTTCCTTTTCCTTTTTTTTCTTTTTCTTAATTTGTTCATTACAGTGTTCTCTCTTTTTCCCACTTAGTTGCTGCTTGATATATTCAGAATAATTTGGTGTGTGTGTGAGTGTGTAAACTATGGAATGCTGCTACAAAATTATGGATTATATAACATACCCTAAACTTAGGTGGAAGATGGAAGTTTTGAGCTTTCTCACTGTTGATCTTTACCATCATTCATTCAAAGATTTGGGTACTACCCTACTTCAAATGATTTACGGCAGTACAGTACAGTATATATACAGTATAGTACAGTGATGGTGAACCTTTTCGGCTCCAAGTGCCGAGTGCTGAAAAGGTGGTGCGAAAAGGCATGCATGCCCTGCTCAGGACTGCGCTCCAGGAAAGCCAAACTTCCGGGTTCTAGTGTGCATGTAATCAGCTGGACGGCACACATGCATACACCAGTTTTCGGCCCTGCTGTGTGCGCAAACGACAGCCGATCATCACATGCACGCCAGAAATCCGGAAGACCAACAGGCAAGGCTGAGCATGCGGGGTGACATGGCTTCACGTGCTACAGGTTCGCCATCACAGGTATAGTACAACAATTAAAAAATCCTCATGAAATTAACATAAACATAATACAGTAATCAATTACAGAAGCAACTCAGATCTACTGTTGGCACCACAGCTTATTGGAACAATTTTGGTTTTTACAATGTTGCCAAAAATGAACATGTCAATGTGTTCCATAACGTGGAGGCCACTAGCGAGAAAGTGTCCTCCCTTCACTCTTTCTGAAGTGGAGATCCCAGCAATCCTTCTTGGGATGAATGCTCAGATCTGGCTTACTCTGGTCAGGAGAAATACTTCTATAGATAAATCTGCCTGAATATGTAGGACTTTTAAGGATAAAACTAGCACTTTGGACAGGGACTGGAGGCCTATTGGTAATCAACGCAGGGAATTCCACAAAGGTGTAACCTTACTTAACTTGTAACTTCCTGTTATTGGGATGTTGCATTTTGGCCCCGTTGCAGTTGGAGAGTTGTTTTCGAGGGTGGCCCCATGTAAAGCATATTGCAGTAGCTGAAACATAAGGCACTGAGTACATGAATGACAGTTGCTAGGGCTTTCCAGTCCCAGGAAGCCTGCAATTAACATGCCAACTGAAGCCAGGTGAAAACTTGCCCCTGTATGCAAAAAAAATCTACTGGCATTATTATTATTATTATTATTATTATTATTATTATTATTATTTAATTAAATTTATATACCGCCCTACTCCCGAAGGACGGTGAACAGCCAAAAGATAAAATACACATGGTACAAACGTTAAAAAACCATTTAAAAATACATTAAATACTTTGGCCCAAAACAAATTTAAAACACCCCAATTTATAAAACAAATTTAAAAGCAGTTAAAAGGGAGGTTAGGCCAGACCAGCCTGCTGGAATAAGAATGTTTTGAGGGCACGGCGGAAAGTGCGCAAATCCGGGATCCTCCGTATCTCCGGGGGGAGCTCGTTCCAGATGGCAGGTGCCCCCACAGAGCATGCTCTCCCCCTGGGGGCCGCCAGTCGACATTGTTTAACCAACGGCACCCTGAGAAGACCCCCTCTATGGGAGCGTACTGGTTGGTGAGAGGCTACTGGTGGCAGAAGGCAGTCTCGTAGGTACCCCAGTCCTAAGCCATGGAGCGCTCTAAAGGTGGTAACCAAAACCTTGAAGCGCACCCGGAAGACCACTGGGAGCCAGTGCAGCTCGTGCAGGAGGGGAGTCACGTCGCTCCCATAACCACCCGCAGGGCCGCATTCTGGACCAGCTGGAGCCTCCGGGTGCTCCTCAAGGGGAGCCCCATGTTTTATAACAGAATATAAAATTCTGTTATTGCAGATGAAATTGTTGTAAGACGCTCAGAGTCACTTTTAGTCACATGAGAGCCATATAAATTAGATTAATAAATAAATCCATGAAAACTGTAATACAGTTACAGTTTTAGTTTTAGGGCAGGGAAACCCCTTACAGGAGTTTCTGATAGCCCTACAGTAGCGTTGCCCATCCCTCTGTGTGTTATGTGTGTATTTATTTATTTATTTAGGGACATACAGAGGGGAGGAATCGGCCATGAAGTTGATTCACGGTAGCAGCAGTGTAGTTAATTCAAAGATCAGAAGGGATATGAAGGAAGCCAGGAAAACTTGAGGATTTCAGCCCCTGTTGAAAAGATGTTCCTGATTCCCAGAAATTATTTACTGAGGAGCAGGAGGTCTACTCTTTGAGAAGCATCACAGGGTCAACCTGGTCTATGTGTTTCTCCAACGCCAGCCAGCAGAAATATTGATTGATTAAATTTCTACACTTCCCCATCTCATCTGAGTGACTCTGGATGGTTTATAAATAAAACATAGAATACTATAAAAAACAGATTAAAAACAAAATTAAAAACAAAATTAAGAGGTAATGGGAGTACCCTCAAGCAAGCAACCGCTCCTAGGGTTGCATATCATTCTTAGGCCTCTCCCCATGCCAATGAGTAGAGCTTGTTCTTGACACTCTTCCAGAAAAGCAGAATTTTAGCCTGCTTTCTGTTAAATTTGCTAATTGTGTATATATTGTATATATTAAGAGCCGAGGTGGCGCAGTGGTTAGAGTGCTGTACTGCAGCTACTTCAGCTGACTGCTAGTTCAGCAGATCAGCAGATCAACAGATCGAATCTCACTGGCTCAAGGTTGACTCAGCCTTCCATCCTTCCGAGGTGGGTAAAATGAGGACCCAGATTGTTGGGGGCAATATGCTATTTAGTATACTGTTGATTGTTGTAAGCCACCCAGAGTCCTCGGAGAGTGGGCGGTATAGAAATATGATTTAATAATAATAATAATAATAATAATAATAATAATAATAATAATATTGCATCCTCTTAAAAACAATTCCTATAGATGTCCATGTTACTCTCTGAAACATGTTGCTTCTGCTTCCATGTAAATGCCTTACATGAAACAAGAAAAAAATCCCCTAAAGCAGAGGTCTTCAAACTTGGCAGCTTTAAGACTTGTGGACTTCAACTCCCACAATTCTCCAGCCAGCTATGCTATGCTATGCTGGCTGGAGAATTCTGGGAGTTGAAGTCCACAAGTCTTAAAGCTGCCAAGTTTGAAGACCTCTGCCCTAAAGGATAGGGTTACTCATGATAATGCTCATAATAATACTCATTTGATAGGGTTCCTCATGATAACATCCTCTGCTGCCAGCTTCAAATTACGATGTATAGTTATTACATTTTGATACAAAGTGAATTAGGCAGTCAATATGAGATTAAGCAGGACAGTGGCTACCTGTACCAATTTTGGTGTTCATTCACGTTTTCTTTTCTTACTGGATTAGAAATACATGCAAGAAGCAAGGACCCTGGGGAAAAATCTCAGACAGCCCAAACTCTCTGATCTTTCTCCTGCTGTAATTGCTCAGACAAATTCGAAATTTGTAGAAGGTTTACTCAAAGAATGTCGAATGAAGGTAAGTTTGTTATATGTACGTGCACAGGCAAAACATCCATTTTATGAAGTTAGGGAGTCTCCCAACTCACAAATGCTTATTGATTTTGCTGCTCTGGGACTTTTAAGTTGAAGACCCTTCATAAATGGTCATTGTTCCGCATTCCAGTGAGGTTTACTTGGTATAACAATGCAACTAAACAATTCAGTTGAAATTCACATGGACAGAAATCAAAGCAAAATAGGATTGATTTATTGTTATTTATTTATCTATTTATTTATTAAATTTATATTGCTGCCTATTCGCCCATGGCGACTCAAGACGGCTTACAGAATATAAAAACCACATTTAAAAAGCAGTAAAATTAATAAAAATTCAAATAAATTAATGTAATAAAATCACCCCCCCACCTCCCGCCCCAGCAACAGCAACAGCCGATCACATGAGCCATTTAATGGGCTCCATCCCGCTCTGGGTTCCCCAGGCCCGCTGGCAGTAACTCTTGAATGAATAGATCTGTATTGTCTGGTATACCTTTTTTTAGGGTGAGTTCCAAAATTTACATGTAAATTTACATCATAAAGAGAGAACAGGATCATCCATAAAACCACAGGAGATTAGGCATGAAAGCAGAAAACATTCAAAATGATTTAAACATTTTTAGAATAATAAATGGGTTATTTATGGTGGTGCAGTGGTTAGAGTGCAGTACTGCAGCTACTTCTGCTGATTGCTGGCTGCCTGTAATTTGGCAGTTCAAATCTCATCAGGCTCAAGGTTGATTCAGCCTTCCATCCTTCTGAGCTGAGTAAAATGAGGACCCAGATTGTTGGGGGCAATATTCTGACTCTGTAAATCGCTTAAAGAAGGCTGTAAAGCACTGTAAAGCGGTATATAAGTCTAAGTGCTATTGCTATTATTTCTGTCACTAAGAAAATAACATCATGATTCCAAGTGCATCTTCCTGTTGAGAGTTTTCGAAAGATAGGGTACTCTGTTTGACATAGTTGCCTTCTGATATTTCAGAAAAGGTAAAGCTGAGTTTAAGTTGAGGATTTTAAGCTTTGTAAATCACGTGTTTGCAGACCAAACGTATGCTAGTAGAGAAGATGGGTCACGAAGCAGTGGAACTTGGCCATGGAGAGGCCAACATCACAGGGCTAGAAGAGAATACACTGATTGCTAGTCTTTGTGATTTGCTGGAAAGAATTTGGAGCCATGGATTACAGATCAAACAGGTCAGTGACTTGAAAACTCAAATATGTTCATCTTCTACATTACTTCCATACATTGCCTAAAACATTCATTGCTGAATAGCTCGTCCCTCATCTTGGAAGAGGCTTGGAAATGTTCGAACAGCATTTCAACAGCTTCAGTGGTCCAGAGTCGAATTATAATTAGTGATGATACCAAACTCCAAATCAGTAAATGAAATCTCCAAGCAATCTCATGTAAATTTTGACATGAGACTTCATGTTTTCTTACAATCTGGTATAGTTTAAATTCCATTAAAGCAGTGGTGTCAAACTAGATTTCTTCGTGGGCCGGATCAGCATTCTAATTCTCCGCGGGCTGGCCAAGGGGTGGGGGGAATCGGGCGGACACCTCCTGCAGCACACACACCCCACGCCCTGTTTCATTAACAGAGGCACCGCAGAACGGTCTTTTGTTATTTCTAGGCCGGTCCCGTGGGCCAGATTTAAGCACTTGGATACGTCCCCGCGGGCCTTGAGTTTGATACCCTACATTAAAGAGAGATCCAATCTAGAATTAAGGAGAAATTTCCTGACAGGGATGCGGTAGCTAAGATGCTGAGCTTGTCGATCGAAAGGTTGGCAGTTCAGTGGTTTGAATCCCTAGTGCCACGTAACGGGGTGAGTTCCCGTTAACTTGTCCCAGCTTCTGCCAACCTAGCAGTTCGATAGCATATATAAAATGCAAGTAGAAAAAATAGGGACCACCTATGGTGGGAAGGTAACAGCGTTCCGTGCCCCTTTGGAGTTTAGTCATGCCGGCCATATGACCACGGAGACGTCTTCGGACAGCACTGGCTCTTCGGCTTTGAAACAGAGATGAGCACTGCCCCCTAGAGTCGGGAATGACTAGCACATAAGTGTGAGGGGAACCTTTACCTTTCATAACAGTGAGAGCAATTAATGGCTTGTCTCTGGAAGTTGTGGGTGCTTCATCATCACTGGAGGTTTTCAAGAAGAAACTGAACAGCTGTTTGTTCAGAATGGAATAGGGTCTCCTGCTTGAGCAGGGGGCTGGATTAAAATACCTCCAATGCCCCTTCCAACCCTGTTATTCTGTGTTCTAATTATCTGTTTATTCTTATAAAAAGGGAAAATCTGCATTGTGGTCCCATTTAATTCAGTACCAGGAAAGAGAAGAGAAGCAGGAGCAGCTTGCAGAATCTCCAGGTGAGGATTACAGATGTTTGTAGGGATAATGTTGCAAGAACTATTAGCAGGACTATTAAGAGACAATGAAGGAGAAAGTAAATGACAACTCAGCCCTGAGAAGGACACAGCATTTGACAGAGACGCAGGGTTTTGGTTTTTTTCTCCAATCCTTTTCTAAAAAATAATTGCTCTTTGGTCTTGAAATGTTGGATCTAAACCAGGGGTGTCAAACTTGATTTCATTGAGGGCCTTATCGGGGTTGTGTTTGACCTGGGAGGGTGGAGTGGGCGTGGCTGGGATGGGCGTGGCCAGCTCAACATCACTCATGTCAGGGGCACCTGTGAAGGCTTGAGCACTCAGCCAGAGAAAACGGGCTTCCAAGCTCTGTTTTGGGCTGTGATGGCCTCCTGCAACCCTCTGCCAGTGAAAACGGACCTCCGTTTTCCCTAGCAGAGGCACCGCAGGCCAGTCCTTCACTGTTTCCAGGGTAGGCCTGCGGGCCAGATCTAAGCACCCCATGGGCCGGATCCAGCCCCCGGCCTTGAGTTTGACACCCCTGATCTAAACCATCTGATTTCTACTCAGCAATAAAATAATATCTTTAAGGGTAGTTGCATATTTATGTCCAAGGATATAATGTCTCAGATGGTCTTGCATAGTTGCAGCATTTTAATGTAATGTATATAATGAAATTAAATATGCTATTCTTCTTGTAAGTCAGGATGAATGATAATTTTAGTCAATCAAAGAAAATATGATTTAATAGCCCAAATCAAAGATTTACCCTACCTTTTTTAGGTACAAATATCCCATTAAGCAAATTCGTTGGCATGTATTCATATTTTTAATGCTCTCCCTTGCTCTCTGTACAAACATTTGTCAATTGTGAATGATGATGAGAATTTGGGAGAGTAAAACAAAAGTGAAAGATCTAAGGAATCAATGGGATTATATGACTGGAGTGAAAGTAAAGTCTTTCTTTTATTCCAGTCAGGAAGGACGAAAATTCTTTTCTCGCCTGTTAAATTGTATAAATATTTAAGTCTTTATCTGGTCAGAATGGATAACTCTACACAAACTTATTGAGATCAGGGAGTGTTCTTATTTTACTGATATGAAAAATATGAGATGTAAAAACTGATATCAAGTTATTTGTTTAGGTATAAGTTTTTTCTATTTTAGGATTGTAAATTTACATTAAGACTTTTCTCAAGAATAAAATCTTTTCAGAATAAATTTAGTTTGGTGCCAACCTTTGGCTTGCCCTGCGTAACACAAAAGCTAAACTTAATTAGTCCTGGTTTGTATGTGGATGATGTTCATCTAGAACAGGAAAATAGACTGGGATGTCAAAGAGCATCATGGAACAAGGCAATGGTGACCTTCTTCAGTACTGATACCAAAAAAAACCCTACTTGTCAATGAAATCACCAAGCGTCAAGCTTGACTTGAAAATATAATTTTTGATGATATTCCCCTTAAACATTCAGACTTAGCTCTGGATTAAATAAAAGGGGCAGCCAACTGCCACAGACAAGTAGAACATTCTTTCTATGACTTAATTCGGGTAGATTTCTCAAAGAGGTTTAATATTTTAGTAGATTTCTGTACTGAACATGTTACTAATAAATTAATGAATCTTCTCCTCGCTGCCACTCTACAGTTGCTGTCGGACCAGAAAGAAGGAAATCTGACACGGGTCTTATGTTACCTACTCTAAGAGTTTCACTTATCAGTGATATGAGGTAGGACATTTAATTCCTAAAACTTGGGTTTTAAAGATTTATGCTTCAAATGAAGGGGATCAGAAAGCATCAGAGCTTTCTGACTGTCAAACACAGGTTACCGTGGAGGGTTTTGTGAGTCTGAATAAAAATAATATGAGAAAGAAGGGAGGCAGAATTCTTCCTTTCAAGAAATGTGTAAATTGGACAGTAATGATAGACTAGGCTGGGACAACAGTTCAGATCTCCAGTTAATCATGGAGGAACCTAGGCCATTCATCACATCTCTTGTTAGTGTAGTTTATGGATGTTGCCTTTAGGCCCTTGAAAGAAGAAATAATCTATCATCATTATTACAAGTAGTTCTTGATTTAGGACCGGTCGCATAACTAATGATTACAACTATTCACTTAATGATCTCACCCAAAAATGTTATAAAATCAGATCCAGTCACATGGGTGCCTCGACTTATAACCGTAACAACTTAAGACTGTAAATCCGGTCCCAATTGCAGTCGTAAATTGAGGACTATCTGTATTATCATTCCATTTCAATCTACTCCAGAATGAACTTCTCTTGAGCTGCTTTCCAAATGCTTCAACATTCTGCAAGTTGTTTGCAGGTAACACCTCTAAATGAATTATGTCACCTCCCCAGTGTTTCTTTGGGCATATTCTGGGGTCTTTTAAGGTTAACTGGTAGCCAATCAAGAATTATTTTTCTACAGTGTTGATCTGTTCATTGTGTAATATGGCTGGCCCATTGCCATTTACGGAGGTCTACCTGCTTTGTTGCAATGCATACTCCTGTCTGATTGTGGATATGTATGTGTCTTAATGTATACGTTTTGCATGTGTGCACGAGTGTGCATGAAGATTTCCATTCTATGTATTTTGAGCTACAAAACTATTCAGTTCATTTGAAAAAACCCAAACTTCATATCCCCTTTGTCTCTAAAACAATATTCAGTTTCAGTTTAGCTCTACCAAAAGCTACTCATGACCCAGATCCAAAGTTACGATGGTCACGTGACTGCATTTTGGGTGCTCGGCTATTGGCCTACATGCACTGACAATCTCAATTATACAGTTGTAAATCGAGGATTACCTGTAATTGTCGAGTTCTATGAGAAAGCACATGTGCACTGGTTTCAATCATCTAGATCAGGGGTTTCAAACTCAAGGCCCGCGGGGCCGGCCTGGAAATGGCAAAGGACCAGCCCATGGTGCCTCTGGCAGCAAAAACGGGGTACGGGGGGCTATGTGCGCCCCGCTGCGCCTCGTTTTCAGCCAGGATGGCCTCCTGTAGCACTCTGCCGGCCAAAATGGGGCACCAGGGGGCCATGCGGGGAGCCCTCCGCATGGGGCACCAGGGTGCTGCAGGAAGCCATCCAGGCTGAAAACGCAGGCCCGCCACACCCTGTTTTGGCTGGCAAAGTGCTGCAGGAGGCGTCCATCCCTTCTCTCTCCCCCCCACCATGTAGAGGAGAACTACAAAGCTGATCCGGCCCTCAAAAAAAATCCAGTTTGACGCCCGTGATCTAGATCCAAGCCAATGCCCAGGACAGGGTATTTAAAGCATCCTTGCAAAAAGCCCGAACATGATTATTCCTTCCCAGATTATAGTGCCCAACCGAGCTGCAGCATAATAGAGCTATCATTTGCTGGGTCTGATCTGCTTCCCAGCCTCATTGCTTTAAACATATTTATGCTTACAGTAGAGAAAGCAGAAAACCAGGAACGAAGCTTTTAGCTTTTTGATCTGAGGCTGCCAGGCTTCTCCTGGGTGCTGCTAATATTATTTATTCTCCCGTTGTCGGTTCGCTTGCTTCCATTTTCCTCGGTAGTGTCAGGAAGATGATTGATGTCATCAAAGCTGTGCTTTAAATGGAACTCACCATCAAAGATCGAGGAGTGGGAAGTTTCAGCTTTGATGTCGTCCCTATCAAAAGACTTTAAATAGTTACAAGTGAGTGTTTTTCATCACGAAGGGTACAAATAATGTGCTTGTCATATTTCTCAAGGACTTTTGATCACATGCCTGGCTGTGCGGTGTTTGTAGCCCCAAGAGCTGCTTGTCAAAGAAAGACCGTGTCCCCCCCCAAAAAAGAGAGGGGGGTTGCTTTGCAGGGAATCTTGCAAGCACTAGAAGCAAGTCTTGTTTTATAGCAGTTGTTCGGATGGTTGTGTGAGTCACAGCTCAAAGAGAGGAGCTGTGGGAGTTGCTAACAAAGAACAAAAGGAGTTGGGAGAGGATTATCTTCACTCTTAAAATGGCTGGATGAATCAGAAGGGCTCATTTTACCTCTTAATTTCATGCAAGCAGTGGGGGAACCACACTTAGCGTCGTTATTGTGTGCAAAAACTGATGAACGAAGGTTGGGATATGCTAATGAAGTGTTGACAGCAGCACTATTTCCAGTGCAGCAGCAAGCAAGCTCTGCAGTATTTTTTTAAGTTTCCATACGTTGTAATGAATTGCAGCTGGGTGGCACACGGCGGAGCCCACTTTTGCTACAACAGTGCAGCAATTGCTGCAGGAATGGGGGCAGGGCTGGCATAGGGAGGTGCTAGGGAGGACATTTCTTCCAAGCAGCACATATTCACTGCACCATCCCTTTTCCCTTTGCTCGCTTGGCCTAAGAAGGGGAATTGGGAGAAGGCGCAAAGAACCGGAATTGCAGGATCCACTCTGTCAAAATGAGCTCGTTTTTTGACTCTTTGGAGCCTTGGACTGCTACCCACAACTGTGCTTGGTTTGCTTGCTTAGCATAACTCTTTTCGGTGTGTCACTTATCAAATCTGGGAGCCTTCCTAAATATGCAGTTTTCAGATCATACTTCTCCAACTACAGGGCCATGACTGAGATTCTGGGAACTTGAGGTTCACAGACTCTGGGGTTCCTCTATAATTTGCTGCTTAGATGTTACTTTTGAGTGTGAGAGAAAGCATAAGTTTTGCATATATCGGTGGGTTTTGCATATATTTCATTGACTGGTTTGTTTCATTTTCTTCATTTCAATTTGCTTTCTGGCCTTCTTTATTTTTTTGGAATGATCTCCCCAGCACACTATACAAAGATTAAGCATGGTCTTTAAACTGAAAACAGTTGCACAGGGCCAGTGACCAAGCTTCTTCAGCTTGCTAAGCTACTCTTTCCCTTTCCATAATTTATTTATTATATTTTACTCTGCCTTTATTATTTTTAATAACTCAAGATGGCCAACAACTCCTTCCTCCCCCCTGTTATCTCCACTGCACTGCACTGCACTGCACTGGCTCCCGGTGGTCTTCCGGGTGCGCTTCAAGGTGTTGGTTATCACCTTTAAAGCGCTCCATGGCATAGGGCCTAGCTATCTCCGAGACCGCCTGCTGCTACCGACGACCTCCCATCGACCCGTGCGCTCCCACAGAGAGGGCCTCCTCAGGGTGCCATCAGCCAAACAATGTAGGCTGGTGGCCCCCAGGGGGAGGGCCTTCTCTGTGGGGGCTCCCACCCTCTGGAATCAGTTGCCCCCGGAGATAAGAAGAATCCAGGACCTCAATGCCTTCCGTCGTTCCCTGAAAACCCATCTTTTTCAGCAAGCCGGGTTGGCTTAAGAAGAAATTTTTAAATTCTTTTAATTAGTCTGTGATTCTTAACTTTCGGGCCAAATTTATATATATTTTTAAATGTTTTAATATTTGTATTCTATGTTTTTTATCTTGGCTGTACACCGCCCTGAGTCCTCAGGGAGAAGGGCGGTATATAAATTGGAAATTAAATTAAATTAAATTAAATTAAATAACAACAACTCTGGGAGCTGGGTTGGGCTGAGAGAGAGAGAGATTGGCTCAAAGCCACCCAGATGGTTTTCATGCCTATGGCAGCGCTAACACTCACAGTCTCCTGGTTTCTAGGCCAGCACCTTTACGCTACACCAAAGTAGCTCTACTGTACTAATGTGAATGATGCAGGATCAGCTATATGAACACTGAAGGGCCCTCCTTATTCACATTATTGTAAGAAAGAAATGTGCTGGTTTGGAAGAACGATACTTGTTTGGAAGATTACACTAAGTCAGCTAAATTACATCCTGGGTAATATATATATATATATCTTCTGAAGAACCTAGCTGTCAAGAATGTAAGGACATCCATATGGAACCAGAAGTTAAAGGAAGCCATAAATCTACGCATCAGCAGATACAAAACTAAGGAGGATGTTTAGCTAAAATTATCTCATGTACTATAAATTAGGGCAGGAATTTAGTAATTAGGAAATGACAATTATCATGTAACGGATGTATGTTAACCATATATGGAAAACTGCTGTGCTAGCAAAATCCTTTGTCTTGGGAAAGTATAAAACAGGGGTATTAAATCTCTTTCCTTTGTTCAGATAGCAAGAACCAATTTGCCTCTGAACCTTGCGCAATAAAAACTGTCTCTGGCTGACCCAGGAATGTTGTTTGGTCTCTTCATTCTACAACAGTACCAAAGGGATGATAATTCATTCTGAGAACTCCCAAGTAGTCCAAATCTAGAGACCTTGCTTTCTTATCTTGTGTTGACCATATCACAACATAAATTTTGTAGTGAATCATGTAGAAAACTAGACTTCCCTTTTAAATTTCTCTTCTTATTTATAATATTACCGTTCCCTGCATACCTTTAATTTCATTGCAAAGAAACCCAGGAAGGAGATTTTGGATCACACAATCAGTTAATGAGCAGAAAGTGTCAGAGTTTCTTGCAAAAATCAAATCCAGAAAGCACATGCAGGCGCAAACTGATTCAGCCGGATTCATTAACTTCTTTATATACATATAATATATGAAGATAAATGTACAATACCAATATAGATTCTTCTTCAACGTAGTAGCAGTTACAAGTAAAACACAAGGCGGAGAGAACAGTTGGTTTCATTTCAGCAGAGCAGACTAGTTTCAGTTTCTCTGCACAGACTCAGAAACTGCAGACTAAGACACGCCCTGGCTCCAGTCTGTCTCAGCTCCCAAACAGCCCTCATTGGCTGACTTAGTTGCTATGCCTATACATTGGCTGACCTTGTTACCATGTCCTATTCCAGTTGATGAATATACTCTGACAGAAAGGACATTCTCTTGATTCTTATTCCACGAGCTTGAGGTTTCTCCAGCCTTACACTAATAGTCAATTTTTCTGTAGTGTAGAAATGCTTTCCAATAGATGTTAACTGTGCTTCTTCCTCTTCTTTTTTTCCTGAAGGCACATTCAGAACATGAGTGAAATAAAAACTGATGTGGGTCGGGCTCGGGCATGGATAAGACTGTCTCTTGAAAAGAAGCTCTTGTCTCAACATCTGAAGCAGCTTCTCTTTAATCAAGCTCTGGCAAGGTAAGTTTTCCAAGGCTGGTCCTTCTAGAATCCTCATTTCAGGTAGCAATTGGATGTGAATCTTTTCCAAGAGTAAGTTAATCAAACTCAAAGGGAGCTTCCTACTAATTAAACAAATTTGGGATTGCATATGAAGTATCTTTTTAGTTCTACCTGAATATTAGGAACCTTTGCTTGGAATTGAAGTAACTTAAGTTTCAGTGAAAGTAGCTTTTCCATTAGCTTTTTAATGTTCTTGAAAGTACTACTATCATCCTCAACCAGCATGCCAATTAACTCTTCATTCAGTTCTAAATTATGAGGCTGAAAGGCAGAAAACATGACTAGTCTAGAATTGAAATGGAGGAGGGGAAGGGTTTGAATTAAACTTTGTTACATCGCTAAGATTCTTGAGCTCAGAATTCTTTTGATTCTTTATGTATATCTAACTCAGGTTGTTGTTGGTAAGATATTTCTTACTCCCTGCAGGAAACTGTACAAGCGGTATGCCTTCCTGCGTTGTGAAGAAGAGCGGGAACAATTTCTCTATCACCTTCTTTCTCTCAATGCTGTGAATTACTTCTGCTTTACAAGTGTCTTCACTACAATCAGTAAGTAGGGATAGAAGGCTGAGTGTATACTTCCATGAAAAAGCCTGTAATCAAGCCACCCAAAGGGAATTATCTGGAGTTTTCTGGGATTGATTGATTGATTGATTTATTTATTTATTTATTTATTTATTTATTTATTTATTTATTTATTTATTTATTTATTTTATTCAATTTGTATACCGCCCTTCTCCTAGTGGACTCAGGGCGGTGCACAGCCAGAACTAAAACACAGACCAATACAAAATTTAAAATTTTTAAAAGAATTACATGACTTTGGCCCAAAATTTAAAACATTCAAACTAAAACCCATTGACAATTTAAAAAGCTAAAAAAGTGGGGTGATAATAGATGATAATAATACATGATAATAGAACAATATGTTATACTCAATGGTGGGACTTGAATAACTTAACAACCGGTTCTCTGGCTGGGTAGGCATGGCCGGTTGGTCATGTGACTGGGTGGGTGATGTCACTCATCATACCCAGCCCGGCCTTCCAGCCACTCACCTCAAGGGCAGAGATAGGATTCAGCCGGTTGGGACTAATCACACCACTGACTGGTCCTGCCCCACCTATTTTTTGGGCAGTTTTCAGGCTGTTTTCAGCCATTTTTCGGGCTGTTTTCAGGCCATTTTTGGGGGGCATTTTTGGCCTGAAAAACAGCCCAAAACAGCCTGGAAAATATACCGAAAAACGGGCGGGGGCAGGGCCAGTCAGTGGTGGGATTTGCCGGTTTGCCGAACTGCGCAAAATCATAACTACTGGTTCACCCAAACCAGTGCGAACCAGCAGCAGCCCACCTCTGCTTATGCTACATTATGTTATGTTATAACTTTCCCAACCTGGATATTTTCCAGCTATGTGGACTTCAACTTCCAGGATTCTCAGCAATGGACCTGCTAGTAGAGGATTGAAATTTATACATTTAATAGATTCCCAATTGGGGAAGACACTTTAAGAAATGACCCAATTCATTTTTTGTTTATTTAACTATAATTAATAATATAATTCATTTAATAATAGTAATATTATTACATTATTTAAATGCCTGGTAGATGAATTATATAGCATGATATTCTGTAGTTGCCCAGAGTCACTTGGTTGAGATGTGTGTCTATAGAATTTGAATGAATAAATAAATAATACAATAAAATCAGAATAAAAAGGAAATGCACGATATAAAATTATGTACTTTTAAAATAATGCATGAGGGATTGATGTAAGAGATCTAAAAGAAATATACCTTGGATAAATAATGTGTTTAAAATATGAAAGAATATACACATTTTAGTCTAGAGTTGCAAAGCATGGCGAAGTCAGGGGGGCATTCCTGAAAAATCCCCGTCTTCCTACCACCTTCCAAAGTTCAGGACATGGGTACATTCAAGAACTTTACTAGATACTTATGGAGAAGATCTTTTGCAAGACCCAAGATCTTTAGATCTTCACTAAAGGTGACTTCCAGGATTTTGAATGGTTATATGATATTTTCATAGTCTATTAATCAATAGATTATATTAATTAAAGGTTCCAAAATAGTTTAAATCATGCTTACATTAACCAAAAACAAGTGTTCTAGGCTATAGTCTTTTGAATGGCGGGTTTCCTTCACCTGTGGAACTGCTGTTATCTATTGTAATGTCAAACAATAGGTATGAGTTAGAGCAGAGGTGGGCTTCAGCAGGTTCTGACCAGTTCTAGAGAACCGGTAGTGGAAATTTTGATTAGTTCGAAGAACCGGTAAATACCACCTCTGATTGGCCCCTCCCCCATCTATTCTCTGCCTCCCGTGTCCCAGTTGATCAGGAGGAAATGGGGATTTTGTTGTAACCTTCCCCTGGAATGAGGAGAGAATGGAGATTTTACAGTATCCTTCCCCTGCCACGCCCACCAAGCCACGCCCACAGAACCGGTAGTAAAAAAAATTTGAATCCCACCTCTGAGTTAGAGTTGTGGTACAAAAGTTTAGTAACAGCTATTCTATTCCAGATTATAACTGCCACTCTGCTGCTGAATCTTGAGGGTGTGGCAAGTCTTAAGGATAACTGTATCAGATATGAGGCGGACCGTGGGATGGCTGCATGGAGCATTTGAAGAGAACGCTCCCAAGATGGTTGACTTGATAGTGGTGGACATCATAAAACTTTCATTTATCAGACAGCAGAGAATCCCCTCAGGATAAATGTGGATCTAGGAACATTTCTGGAAATTCTGATAATGCAGTTTGCTCTGGTTGCAGCATCCTAACCTTACAGTCTGTGTTTATATTAAAAAGAATCTGAAAAAATATATATTAGCAAGCAAGGGAAGTGTCCTTGTATTTACCTAACAGATGCTAGAGTCCTTAAAGGTCCTTGTTTATATTTATGGACACCCTCTGGAGGAAACATCTCTAAATTTCTAAATGTTTCCATTGCCAGATTTTAAAAAATGAGTAATTTTTATCCTGAGGCTATTTTAATTGCTGCTTTTAGACTGAGATTTGTTTTTGTTGTAGCTGCTATTTTTTCATTTAAGCCAAACAGAATATTTTTACATTAACAGATGGGCAGATATTGATAAAATAATTGAACAGAACACTTTGAGCGAAAAAACGTATTGGATCGTATAAAGCATCCTGTTACTTATAGCATTCTAATAGATGGCTCACACTAATTTCAGTCCATGTTAATTTTAGACATGTTCATTCATTTGTGGTTATTTTAAGTTTAGGTTCATGTATTTGTTTGCTGGCCTGCCTCTGTAACAGACTCTGGATGTCTTTTAAAGTTACAAATAATACAGTGAAATAACCTTTTAGTAAAGCATTGTCCTCTCCCTCCCCCCCCCCATCCCACCCCCTTTGTCAGGTTGTGTTTTTGAGCCAAGAATAATACTACAAAATAATATCTGAATAATGCCTTCTGATCTGTGGGTTGCCTTGGAAATGCTGCTGGAGTTCTTCACTTTAAAGTGTGACCAAGCAAAAGAGGTTTAATGGTCGGAACAATTAAAAGATTTTTAATCCTGATATGGTGGAATCCTGACATAATCTGTTTTAATTTTCTAGATTTTTAAAATTTATATATTTTAAAAAATAATGTGTACCATACTCATTGAATGATCCAGGATTTCTGTCTTTTCACCAAATCTGCAAGGGGGTTTAAGCTGAGTCAGAGATGTTACAGGGCTACTGTGTGAAGGTCCCTTGGGCCAAATCCAGCCATCTGGTCACAGCAAAGATGAAGAACTTCTGGGAATCAGCATAACATCACTCCATATGGCCCTAGTTTGCTATCATTTTGTAAATCAGACCTGCTGATTTACAACCTCTTCATACATGCAGTGTAGTTTCCATTCATTTTTTTGTGATTCCCAAGACAATACTGAACACTTCTAATCGTACTGTTGATGTATTTATCTACCCAACTCCTTAACGATTCTGCACGGCTTGTTAAAAAAAAAATAGAGAGGAAAAACACAACCAGCCAGAAAAGTACTAACTATCAATAGAAAAACCAAAAGCATTGGGATTCTGCAACCACCCTATCCTGAGGCCTGGGAGAACAATCAAGTATTAATTATTTTATGAATGACATTAGGGTGGAAACGACAAATCTCTGGAGATGAGTCATTCCAGAGGACAGGCACTGCAGCAGAGAAGACACGCTTCCTGAGTCCCACAAGGTGACATGGTTTTAATCGGCGGGAGCCTGAGTGCACTAATTCTGCTTGTGTCAGGCCTTCGAGGCGGTCCAGCCAAGCAACCAACCCATGAGTACCAACACTACTTTCAAATTCAAATCTTTATTGTCAGTGCACAACATATGTACAATGAGCTTGGTTGAGCTCCCTCAGTGCACTCCCCCCCAACACAACTCATAGTGAAGACAAAAAATCCCTAACCCAATAAATCATATTAACAAAACACCCAGTCCTGTTGCACCAATGTGAATATGTTACACATTGCGCCGGCCCTGCAGTCCATCATACTACATAGTTATGATGTTATTTCTCATTCAGGAGTCTTGACAGCCCATGGATAAAAACGGATCCTTTTATTGTAGGCTCACAGTAACAGATTCTGCAAGCACACACACACACCTTCCTCGCCTTTACTTTCCTAGGTCTCTTCTGTAGAGGGTCCTGTCTATGATGCTTTCCATGGCCACCTCCCTTCTGTGAACTGAGATATAGGAAGTCCTCAATTTATGACCACAATTGAGCCCCTCCCCCCAGATTTACGTTGTTAAGTGAGAAATTTGTTAAGTGAGTTTTGCTCCATTTTACGACTTTTCTTGCCGATTTTTAATGTAATGCCAGGGGAGATGTAGATGTGGATTGTCCTTTAAGCATGAGACAGATTCTCTCTGCAGATAACCTTGAGAGATTTTACAGGGCATCTCTAGGAGCATAACAAACCAGGATGAAACCCATAGAAAACAATCCACTGTCTGGTTTTTGAGAGTTCCTGTCTTAATTTTCCACAGTGCCCTGGAATGGTATATTGGCAGCATTGTGGGAAAATTTGGACGGCAACTTGCAGAACCACCTTCCTGGTGCTGATAGAAATACTTGCAGCTCAGGGATGATGGCAGCAGCTTAAAGATGCCGCATTTGAACCATGTATTGAGTTGAGATATACATTTGTATTATATATCTTACACATAACATGTATTTATGAGCATCATTCCGTGGTAATAGATGCCCTAACCTGCTGCTATGGAAACAGGAGGACAAGAATGACTGTTTTTTTGTTTGGGCTTGTTTGTTTGATTTTGCCTCTGATGTTTTTCCAGTTTTCTAAAAATAAAAATGACATGAATCTGCAGTTTCTAAATTTATCTATCTTCCCATTTTGGTTGTGCAGTAACAGCAACATCTAGTGGCTACATACGTTAGTACACAATAAAAAGCCAATGATTTTGCTATGCAAGATGCATCTTTTCAGCTAGCCAAGTCATGCTGATGTTATTTTCTCTTCTGTGCAGAGAAGAATTCAGCATCCTTGCAGGGAAGTTTGGTTTTATTGTTAATTGTCCACTTTTCCAAACTTAGCCTCACAAGTACCCAAGTACTGAATATGCATAATGATATTTAAAACAGTTTAAACAATTTTAATGTGCACAATGAAAAATCAGTATGGAGTATAAGATGCACTGGTGTATAGGATGCACCTTAGTTTTTGGGGAGGAAAATTAAAAAAAAAGCTAATTGGTGGGTGGATCGGCCTCCCGGAATACCCCCAATCAGCTGATCCCAGAGGTGAATTTTAGCAACAAGTTCGTTGGTTGTGAGCTCTGTGCCTTACTTTTTTTTCTGCCTCTGAAACTTCTGAAACTGTTTCAGAAAAAACTTTTTTTTTCTGCCTCTGAAAGCCTTCGAAACAGAGCTTCAGAAAAAAAGGCTTTTTTCCTGAAGCTTCGTTTCTGAGGCTTTTTTCCTGAAGCTTCTTTCAGCCTCTGAAATCTCCATTTGCGAGACTGGGCGGGGCTATATTCGGAGTATAAGACACATCCAGATTTTCACCCTCTTTTGGGGGGGGGAAGGTGCGTCTTATACTCCGAAAAATACGGTAGTTTAGCTAACTTTTAGATGGTTACCTCCAAAGGAACTCATTTAACTTCCAGGGGGAGGTTGTTCTAAAGTACAGAGGCCATGAATGAAAAGCAGCATCTCCTTACCTCAGCCCAGCAAAACCTCGTGATAATGGGACACCACCAGCAAATTACCCCAGAATTGAAATCTTGGATGAGTCCGTTCTAATTTGAGAGGACGGTCCTGCAGGTACAAAGGAACAAAAACCAGCACTGTGAATTACACTGAGAAACTATTGGCAGCCAGTTCAGAGTCTGCAAACAGAAGTGTAATTATGCTCATGGCTATGAGTGCCAACCAACAAACGTTCTGAATTGTTGCTTCTGAGCAATCTTCCAAGGTAGCCCCATGTAGAGTAGTTTCATTTCAGTAGTAGTACCATAGTAGTAGTTTGACAATAAAAGTTTGGGTCACTGTAGCAAGGTTCTCTTCAGTCAGGCCTAGGGTGCTGATGGACAGTTTGATATAATCTGCATATTGATAATGTACCTCACCTAGATCTAGAAGCCTCTAGAAGACAAATTACTCTCTTAGCAGCTTATACATGTTAAAAAGCAGGAGATAGAACCAAATACAATGAATGTATTTGGGGGTCAGGGTTTTTTTTTTTTTTTTTTGTAAAATGTTCTATAATTATAGAAAAAACCGACTAGCCTTCTATTCTGTGAGAAAAGGAGCACTACTTCTCAAAATGTGTGACTGAAATTCCTCTTTAGGAAGTCTATTTGCTTTTCAGAATATGGGCTACTTTTTAGCATGTTTAGATGATGTGAAATGTTTTTCTTCTCTCTCTAATGCTTGGGCTGCCTCTAAGCAATACTTTTCTGATTTGAAAACGTGTTGTCCACACATAACAGAACCCTTAAGATAACATGGTAGCCTTCAATTCAGAAAGCATTTAAATAGGAATGTGTCAATCAATATCCATTAGCAATAACACTGAAATGCAATATACATGTTATAGCCTTGAGTATAAGCAGTCCTTGATTTACAACCATGCATTTAGCAACTATTCAGCAGACATACAATGGCATTGAAAAAAATGACTTATGACTTCTTCTTCTTGTGCCAAATCTGTCATCGGACGTTGGCGATCATGTTGGCGATCCTATTTTTATCAACAGCCGTATGAAAAAGTGCTGCTGAATTTAGTCCAAACAAGTCCCTTAGATTTTGAAGCCATTATGTTTTTCTTCTGCCTGGACCTCGTTTGCCTTCAATTTTTCCCTGGAGGATTAAGTGAAGTTTGGCGTATTTTTCCGGGTGTCGCATCACATGTCCGAAATATTCTAACTTATGCTTTTTAATGGTTTTGATGATTTCCCTTTGCTTTCCCAGGCGGCTTGTCACCTCCTCATTTCTGATTTTGTCAACCCAGCTTATACGTAACAGCCATCTGTAAATCCACATTTCAAATGCTTCTAGTCTCTTCAAGTGGTTTTCTGTCAGAGACCAACTCTCTACTCCGTAGAGCAGGATAGAAAAGATGTAACATCTGACAAGCCTGATTTTCAATTTTAGGCTTATGTTCTGACTTACGACTAGTACTTACAATCACTGCAGCATTCCCATGGTCACATGATCAAAATGCAGGCACTTGGCAATCCGCGTGCATTATGATACTTGTGGGGTCCTGGGTCATTTGACCACCATCTGTGGCCTTCCCAGATGGCTTCAGACAAGCAAAGTAGATGGGGGAAAGCTGGGTACACTTAATACAACTGCATGATTCACTTAACAACCACAGTGATTCACTTAACAACAATGGCAACCCCCCCCCCCGCACATAAAATCAGGTGCAACACAGTTAACCAACTTGCTTAGCAATGGAAATCCTGGTCCCAGTTATGGTCATAAGTCAAGAACTAGCTGTATAGGACAAGGGGGCAAAATGATGGTGTGATGTGTTTGGATAACAGTTACGGTGTCTAGATGCTGTTCTAATTTGGACTTTTTTTGCTGATATTGCAATATATTAGTAGTATCTCTTGCTAGAAGGCTGTATTTATGTATTTATGGCTGGCTTAGACGTGTAATTACCATTGTTTGCTATTACAGTGATTCCATATAGAACTGTGATTATCCCCATTAAAAAGCTAAGCAACGTAATCACAACATCAAACCCTTGGATTTGTGTTTCTGGAGAACTGGGCGATACTGGCATTATGCAGATTCCAAAGAACTTGTTAGAAATGACCTTTGAGGTGAGTTCAGCATCCTATGCTTCCGTGCCTGCTATGACAAGTGTTGGATTTTGAGTATCTGTCGGGAAGTGCTTGTTCAAAAAAACTGGGATAAACTTTTGAGCATAGCACAACATTCCTTTCAAAAGCAGGCACAAATGTGTACAGCACAAAGCTGTTGGTAGGGACAGAAACATGCTTGCTGTTTGATAAATCCTTACTACCTCTGCTCTCATATGCAACACAACAAATTTTATCCTGCCACTGTTTTCCTTTTTTTAAAGATTTGGCAGTAAAGTCATTTTTTTTTTTAAAAAAAATCCTTTTTTCTCCATCACTCATAACATGATAGTCTGGTGAGGTTTCATTTCCAGAGTGGTGTTAATGACATCAATCAAATTCATAAGAGCCTGAATATTATTGTCAGCTAATGGGATAAATAAAGGAAATTGTTAATAGTCCCATAATTTTCCCCATAGCCTTGACAATGATTTGTCTGGTCATGTCATTGTGGCTTGTTATAAAAGCCGGAATTCTATAAGGGAATAGCATGTTTTTATCTTATGGTTGTTGACAGTGAGGGAAAAGTATTTGGCATATAGAATTCAACCCCAGCCTGAATCTGTCCTTTGTATTTTTGTGTGTCTTCATTTTTATCACAATGAATTTGTTCATTCTTATTAAAAAAAAATCGGTTCATACGATGACAGGTATCCACTTCCCTGCATTTTATTACATCAGCTAATAAAGGGTTTCGAATTTAGCCTTATTTAAGGAAACTGTATTTAGTCTTAGTCTCCCCCATATATGAATTCATGAGCAATCAAGCTGAAATATGAGAGAAAACATCCCTTCAAACATAATGCTTTCGGAAGCCTGATTTCACGCATTTAGTTGTCAGTCAGCAAAACTATTCAAGTGTGCGTCTCCCTCATTTGGCATTATATTTGTTTACTCTCCTGGATGGCGAACGGCTCTTTGTATGAATTAACTGCTTTGTGCTGGAAGTGACATTTGCTGAAACACATCTTCTGTCTGTCTCTTGGGATTTCAGCGATCCATACAGTCATGAAACAATGGATACATATGTGGACTAGACCACAATTGCTTTGACTCCAGCTTGTTCACTCAGACCATTCATTTGTCATATAGAATAACAGAGTTGGAAGGGAAGTCTTCTAGTCCAACCCCCTGCTTAGGCAGGAAACCCTACACCACTTCAGACAAATATGGTACATGCAAGCTTTATCAACCCAACCTTATTTGTCTTTTTAAGCAAAAAAAAAAAAGCGGGGAGATAGGTGATTTTGCCTACTGTGTATTCCAGAAGTGCAATTGGGATTTAAATGTTCCCCGTCCTTTTTTTTTCTTCTTTTACAGTGTCAAAACCTGGGGAAGCTAACCACTGTTCAGATCGGACATGACAATTCAGGACTGTTAGCCAAGTGGCTCGTGGATTGTGTCATGGTCAGGAATGAAATCACTGGGCACACCTATAAGTAAGCACGGAAAATACAAATGAAACGTTCCTAAATGTCCACAGAGATTCAACTCCGTTTTCATGTCCTTGCAGTATCAACGTAACTGAGTATGATTGTTTTCATGTATAGGTAGTCCTCAACTTACAACCATACATTTAGTGACCATTTGAAGTTACGGTGGCACTGAAAAAGTGACTTACAATGGATCCTCGCACTTATGACCATCGCAGCGCAGGGGCATGTGATCAAAAGTTGGGCGCTGCATGTCCCAGGGTCATGGGATTGCCACTGGTGACCTTCCCAGCTGACTTCCGTCAAGCAAAGTTAATGAGGAAAGCCAGATTTGTTTAATAGCAGTAACACTTGGATTTATATACTGCCCGATAGTGTGTTTTATAGCACTCTCTGGGAGGTCCACAATATCAGCATATTGCTGCCCCCAACAATCTGGGTCCTCATTTTACCAACCCAGATGGAAGGATGAGTCAATCTCGAGCTCCATCAGGATCGAACTGCATGCGATGGGCAGAGTTAGCCTGCAATACTGCATCTAACCACTGTGCCACGTGATTCCCTTAACAACTGCAATAATTCACATAACCGTGGCAAAAAAAGCTCATAAAATTGGATGGGACTCATTTAACAATTGCCTTGCTTAGCAATGGGAATTCTGATCCCAGTCATCGTAAGTCGAGGGCTACCTACCTGTATGGCTTTTGATTAGCAAATTACACTTGCAGATTAATGTTGCTATTTAGGTTGAAGAAATGTTTACAAATACTAATTTGGGAATAGTTGTTTTTTTTTAATGTGAGATGTTAGAGACCATTGTTTAAAGTTTTGTGACTGCAAAATTTAAAAGAGTTTTTATTGAGGGGTTTTAATGTTTGCCAGATTGTAATCTCAAAGTAGATTCGAATTGTTCAAAGAGAAAATAATTATTTCTCCAGTCTGGCAGTACTTTATAAGAAATCTGCAAGTTTTCAAGTAGAAAGATATCCTTTTCTTAATAACAGATCCAAAAAAGGCAAAACCACCACCACCAAACATTCATCTGCTTGCAGAAAGTCAAAAGTTGAACCGAGCTAGACCAAATCAGACAAGGAAATTGAGCTCTATAAATTAGGTTTACTTTCTGTACAAACATTTGTATTTTGTTTTTCTTGATTATATTACACCTATAAAAGTTGAAAAGCATTCTCTGCTCTGAAATAAAAAAAAAAGTTTTATCTTTGTAGGAACATTGTGCTTTTGAGGGGGGGGGGAGAGAAAGTGAGCATTCTCAGGAAGTACAACATAGCTAGAAAACACTTCAGATTCTATGTTGCTTAGCCAAAAACCAGCACAATTCCATGTCCCGTTATACCATAATCCATTTTTTCTAGGAAATAATTTTTCTAGGAAATCGGTTAATGTGCAGAAGAGTTGATACTGCAAATAACGTCTCCCCTCTGGCTGTAGGAATCTTCATGGCTAAGATATATATATCAATTCCAGGGGTGAAATGATACTGGTTCAGTCCGGTTCACCCGAACTGGTAGTAGGAAATGCTACCGATTCGCCAGAACTAGTAGTAAAAAAAGGCTTTGAAAAGTAAAAAAAAAAGTTCCGAGATCGTGTGGCACAGCTGACTGTTGCACAGCTGATCTTCGGAACTTTCTTTTTTTCTTTTTAAATATTTATTTTTACCACCAGTTTGCCAAAGCGAACCAGTAGCAGATTTCAGAGCATTTCACCCCTGATCGATTCTGCAGTGATCTCAGACTGATGGGCTGACCAGAAACTGAGAATGTGATAGGCAACACATGTATGCAAGATGTGAAATTAATCCTGTCTTGGCAAGAACCCAGAATTCAACTGCATCTTCCTCTCCTACCTTCAGGTTTCCTTGTGGAAGATGGTTGGGAAAAGGTGTTGATGATGGAAGCTTGGAACGGATACTCATTGGAGAGTTATTACTGTCATCATCAGAAGAAGATTTGGGAAAACAGTGCCGAACTCCACCTCAACAGAAATCCCCAACTATGGGCCGGAAATTGAGCATCACTTCCCTTACTGGGAAGAATATAAGTACGAGTAGCTACCTTCAGTAATAGCTTCTTGCATTGATATCAGGCATACCGGATGGTTATTGGGGAAAATTTCTTGCCAATGAGAGAGAATTTTAGTGGACTTGGTGCTACAGGTATTAGCAATAGCAATAGCACTTAGACTTATATACCACTTCATAGTGCTTTTACAGCTCTCTCTAAGCAGTTTACAGAGTCAGCATATTGTCCCCAACAATCTGGGTCCTCATTTTACCCACCTTGGAAGGATGGAAGGCTGAGTCAACCTTGAGCCTGGTGGGATTTGAACTGCTGAACTGCAGCTAGCAGTCAGCTGAAGTAGCCTGCAGTACTGCACTCTAACCACTGTGCCACCTTGGCTTCTTTTTATTACTTTCCCCACATCTAGTAGATACGTAAGGATCTTGCTGGGTCAGGCCAAGGTCCTATTAATTCAGAATCCTGTTACTCCACCAGGCTTTTAAGCTTCATTGTACTTTGAGTCCAGGTGTTTTCAACACTTCCCTGCTCTAGATGTTTTAATTCTTCAGTGACGTCTCATACATTGCAGCCAGAATCTGATACTATTTAGGAAGTGAGATTTTTAAAACAGATGCCCCTGCTTTAATATAAAATTAGTTCTAATTAGTTCCAAAAATTTCTCAGGCTAGACTAATCCCAATATCTGAAATACACATTTTTGTTATTATTTTCAGTGTTACGGTGAATATAAAAGCACTTTTGAACTTTTTTTAAAAAATCAAGGACCATTAAAAAAAAAAAAGAAAGCAAAGAAAGGCTACCTGAAGCAATTATATTTCTTTGAGAAGTTCACAAGCCTCACAGCTGTAGCCCTGTCCTACTTATTGTTGTTTCCCAACAATTGACATTCAGGCGTTCAACTCTTGATTATTGGTATCAAAACTGGTGGCTATTGATCATCTTGCACTCCATAAATATAGTTCCTCTTTTACAGTTGTCCAAGCTGTCTGCAGAGGGGCCTGCTATTTAACAGTAATAATGAAAAAAATAATGTAATATCATGATGCAGACCTCTGCCTTTCATTCTACCCTCAAGCCAGACATTGACTGCAAAGCCATTAAGTGATGTTTTGTGCCATGATATCCTGACATGGGTTTATCATTTGCCCTCCATTAAAACCTACAGTATGGTTGGCTGGCACTACATCTCATAATAGTGGTCTCAGCCTATGCCATCTTTCAAAATCTCCTGGCTGCTATGCTTGAAGCGCTAAATTTAAAGTCACTTCTCTGCAAAATTGAAAGTGTATATCTGAGAGACTGAGGCAGTGCAGTACTCTGGTAAATTATTGGAGTAGACCAGTGAGACCCTGGTTTGAAATTTGGTTCAAGTCAACCCTGGAAGTTCTTGAGATGATTTTTGGTCAGTCACTTAGTGATCGACCTCCCTCACCCATCCCGCCAACTACATCATCGATTTGTTGTAGAAGCAACATTGGAAGGGAGAATGCTATATACATCACTGTTTGGCCCTGGAGAAATATCAACCTAATGAATAAATCACTTATTGTTTCATTTCTTTCAGAACCTAACGCAGGTCAGATCCAAGAAGGCATAGGAGAAGCTGTGAACAATATTGTGAAACATTTCCATAAGCCTGAAAAAGAGGTAGTCTCTTAAACATTTGACGTAATAGGGCGCGTAAGCAAATAACTTTAATGGTTGATGGAATGTATTGTACAGGTGGGGCAGAATGATATTTACTGTATTTTTTGGAGTATAAAACGCACCTTTTTCCCCCCTAAAAGGGGGTGAAAATTTAGGTGTGTCTTATACACCAAATGTAGCCCCGCCTACCCACTGGCCCCCACCCTTTGGCCTCTGCCTCGCAGCAGTTACCTCCTTGCAAGCAAACAGCAAGAAAAAACAGCTCCTTTCAGCTTCAGCCCAGCCTAATTAGCACAAGTTGATTAGATCGGCCTCCCAACTCTCAGCTGATTTGCTCTCAGCTGTTTTGCGTAGGGCTCTGCTGCTTGCTGCAAAGAGGAGCAGATTTTTTTTTCCTTGTGATAATCAAGCTAAGCTGAAAATGAAAGTAAAGCAGGCTGTTTGCTGTTTGCTGCAACGAGGCAAAATTGCGCAGAGGCAGAGGGAGATCTCTTTTTCTTCTTTTCCTCACCAAAAAAGGTAGGTGCGTCTTATAGTCCTGTGTGTCTTATATTCCAAAAAATACGGTATTTTATATCACATCTGATCCATCATCCTCACAAATCATGAAGTCCATTATTTCATTTTATTGATACCTTATTAGATCCTTGTTAAATAACAGCGATCCTGCAGCATACGTCAGACAGCTCCATGCATATAGCATACCTACATTTTTATACGTCTGAAACTGGCTGGATGAAAGTATGAAATTTGCTTAAACTAGTACAGTACTCCAAGGTGCATAAATCTTCCTATTTTTTCAGCCCCAGCTTTTTCGTGCATTATGAAGAACTTAAAAACAATCACAATGTCCCTTAGAGTCTCTAAACAACTACAAACTTTGGTACAAGTTTTGAACACTTTGTTATAGGGGCCCTTATACCAAATGGATAATGTATATACTACTGGTGCAAGCAGTTTCTTGTCTCACTGAAATGTGAAATAGTATTTTAAAACAAGGGTTGTGCCATCTTGCAAACATTTTTTTTCCCTAGAGACATCTGAGGAGGGTGATCAAAAGACTTAAAATGACAGCTGTGTTCATGCAACTAAAAGCCTTATTTTTATTTGCACACATGAACACATCACATGCCTCATTTGGTTAAATAAAATATTACCCAACAGGATGTCCACAACATTGGTCAAAAAGATCGAGATGGGAGGGAACGACAAAAAGGGACAAGTTTTATATCTGTTGTGTTGTTAAGCTACCCTCTTGGCTCTTTGGACCCCTCTCTACAGTTGCTGTGACTACCACAATTGCAGGCACTGTGTGATATTACTCTGCTGTAATACATTTGCTAGTCTTTTTTTCCCCACCTCTTTTTTTTATTGTATAAAATACAAAAAAAAAGAAAGAAAAGGAAATAGGAAATTAAGGGAAGGAAAGGGAATGGGAAAAGGGGGTGTGAAATACAAGGGGGAAGAGAAAAAGAAAGAACAGAGGGGCATTGAAATGAAATTTTGATCTTGGTTTTGTTGATTAGCAAGATTTGGTGTTATAGAAATAGCTAGTTATACCCTGTTTTCCCCAAAATAAGACATCCCCTGATAATAAGCCCAATCAGGCTTTTGAGCGCATGACAATAAGGCCAAGTGCTTATTTCAGGGTTCAAAAAAAATATAAGACAGGGTCTTATTTTCGGGGAAACACAGTGTATTAATATGTAAAAGCAAAAAGTGGAGGTCAGAGTGGGTTCATCTTGTACTGTGCTAGGAAGAGTTGGAAATTTGCTAGTCTTTAAGATACCACAAGGTAATATTGACCCAGATTATCCCAGCAATAATTGCCTTTGGGAAAAAACTGCCTATGTCTCTTCTACATCTTCATTAGAAAACAAGTGTTTGGAGAATTACACAGTACCAAGTTAAGCCTCCCTGATTTATCTCCTCAATCCTGTGCACCAAAGAAGGTCGTTCTTGGAGAATACTCTACCTACATTTCAGAATGAAAACAGACATAAGGCCTTGTTTGTTCTGGAGCCTTTTTTATCTTCCCTGCATCACATTTTAAGTGATATATAAAATGGTTAAGATGGGCAAAAGAATGGTCCATAATTGGAAATGTACCAAATCAAGAATATTTTCACTGTACGTGAAAATCTAAAGAAGCTTATCACCAAATAGGTCACTATTCTGTTTTTCATGAGTCTGTGAAAATAAAGGTTTAGAAGAAACTGCTAATACAACATTTCTGATTGGGGTTAGATATTCCTGGGGCAGAATGTGTATTTTGAGCCTTTCTTTCTTTTTTCTTGGCTTTTTTCTGTAAATGCACGCTTTCTTTTGCTTAGTTGCTTCTCCTGAATAAGCCAAAATGAAGAGATGCTACCTTGCAGTTCAGCAATGCATTATTCCAGATGTAGCAAAACTAATTATTTCTGTAAATTTCTGAACAAGATTGGGTTTTTTTTTCCTCCTTCTGTAGCGGGGAAGCCTTACCGTTCTTCTGTGTGGGGAAAATGGTCTGGTGATGGCATTGGAGCATGTTTTCCACCATGGTTTCAAGTCTGCACGTATCTTCCATAAGAACGTCTTCATTTGGGATTTCATAGGTAAAAGTTCTGCTTCTTTGGATCAGTTGGGCTCTGGGCAGTAGAGATCCCTTGGAGTAGATGGTGCTTATTGCTGAAAATAGCTAGGGCAGGGGTGTCAAACTCAAGGCCCGTGGGCCAAATCCGACTCGCGGGGCTGGCTTGGAAATAGCAAAGGACCGGCCTGCAGTGTCTCTGGCAGCCAAAATGGGGTGTGTGGGGGGGCCATGTGTGGCCCGTTTTTGGCCTGGATGGCCTTCTGCAACAGTTTGCCAGCCAAAATGGGGTGCGGGGAGCCAATCCCATCTCCCCTTCCCCCCACCCCCCGGCTGGCCCGCAGAGGAGAACTACAATGCTGATCCAGCCCTTGAAGAAATCCAGTTTGACACCCCTGAGCTAAGGCAAGCCTACTCTTAGTCAGCAGCTGACTTTGTATATTGTACTGTGCTAAAGTGTTAGGTTTGGTTGTCTTATACTCTGGTGTGTCTTATACTCCGAAAAATAAGGTACTTTTTAAAAAAAAAATCAGAATAGCCAAAATGAGCTACTTCTGTGTTAATTCAGTTGCTGTTTTCTGCAGACGGCTCTGGTTGGGGTTTCTTGCCCCATGTTAACACTGAGAATGAAAGAGACCAATGATGGAGACGAATGGTTTAGCTATTCCCCATACTATAGCCAGAATTTCTCCAAATAGCTAATGTATCCTGTGTCATAGCTTCCCTTTTAAACAGGTCTGTCTTCGCAGAGTGATTCTTAATTTACAGTTCTAGTGTCAAATCAGAGAATGCAGAGATTATGTCTGCAGTAGATGCCTTAAGGGTAGCAATTAGCTCTAAATCCATGGCTACAGTGTCTTAATAGGTTAGGAATGCGTTTATGGACCTAAATTAGCTGTGGCTCTAGCGCTGACTTTGCTGTCGTTCATAAAATTCACTCCATACCTAACTGCAGAAATGTCACTGTAACTTTTCCTTACTTAATAAGTATTTGCAAAGTGATAATTGCCACGAATAAGTCTTACCTTAATGCTGGCTTGCTGGCTAGGTATTAGAGGTAATGCTAAAAGGAATGCAACTGATCATGAAACTGTACTCAGCTACATAATTGTATAATCAACACACATTTCAATCGTCTCTTGGTTTGAATTGGGTACAGCGCTTCCATTTTTTTACAGTACAAGTAGTCCTCGACTTACAACAGTTCATTTAGTGACCATTCAAAGCAGTGGTGAAATGCGATTTTTTTTGCTACTGGTTCTGTGGCCGTGGCTTAGTGGGGGGGGGTGTCATGTGACTGGCTGGGCTTGGCCAACTTTTTTTTTAATAAGTATTTTTTACTATCTTTTCGCCCGAGCCGGTAGTTAAAAAATGCTTATAAAAAAGTAAAAAAAGAGGTTCGGACGATCACAGCTGTGCCACACGATTGTTGAACCAATTTTTTTTTTACTTTTTTAAAGCATTTTTTTACTACCTATTTGCCCAAACCGGTAGTTTTTATTACTAGCCCGAAGCGGAGCGAACCGGTTGCATTTCACCCCTGGTTCAAAGTTACAATGGCACTGGAAAAAGTAACTTACAACTGTTTTTCACAGTTGCAACCTTTCCAGCATCCCCATGAAAGATCATGTGATCAAAACTAAGATGCTTGGCAATTGGTTCATATTTATGACCGTTGCTATGTCACAAGGCCGTGCGATCACTTTTTGTGTGACAAGCAAAGTCAACGGGGAAGCCAGATTCACTTAACAACTGGGTTACTAACATCAACTGCAGTGATTCACTTAACAACTGCAGCAAGGAAGGTCGCAAAATGGGGCAAAGTTCATTTAACAATTATCTCACTTAAGAACAAAAATTTTGGGTTCAGTTGTGGGACGTAAGTCGAGGACTACCTGTATGCTGTTTTGTGCAGCCTACTTTTATCAAGAAAAGCTCTTGTTTGAATGCCTTGTGAAAATCCAATTTTTTTTTTTATTATTATTATTTTTAATTTGATTTATATGCTGCCCTTCTCCGGAGACTCAGGGCGGCTTACAATGTGCTCAGCAATGTATTTTATCTGAAAATAAACGCAAGGGCCTACTTCATCCCTCTTAAACATTTCAAGTTGTGTGAAAGCTCAGAAGGAAGTGCCACTGAGTTCAGTGGAAACTATACTTTGTGCCTTCGATTCATTCCTAAATAAATGTATTGAGTAATTGAAAAAAAAAATCAGAAAGGCAAATGTGCTGAAAGGCAAGAGACAGGGACACTATTAGAATACTATTTTTTAATCCGGTGACTTTCTTGGATAAAATAGCAAATTCACTGACTGAGACATTATTCTGTGTTTGGTGACTTCATTCTCTCTTTTGTCCATCTTCAGAAAAAGCTGTAGCCTATTTCGAGATGACTGACCAGATTGAACACAATGAAGACAATGTCCTTCTTCAAAAATCCTCTCGCAAAACCTTTTGCCACTACGTCAGTGCCATCAATACTGCTCCGCGGAACATAGGGAAGGATGGCAAATTCCAAATTCTAGTTTGCTTTGGAACTCGGTATGTAGAGATTTAAACATAAAAGAATTTTGAAATGAAAGGCACCGTATAATGGTATTGAACGATGGAGGCCAAAATTCTCAGCCTCGGTAGCTGACTGAGATCATTATCCGTTCATGATCTTTTCATTGTTGCCTCCAGAAGTTGTGAATGCTCCAACACTGGAAGTTTTTAAGAAGAGATTGGAGAACCATTTGTCTGAAACGGTATAGGGCCGTTATGGCAAACCTATGGCACACGTGCCGGAAGTGGCACGCAGAGCCATCTCTCCAGGCATGCGAGCAGCCACCTGTTGCTCTTCTTGGGTTCCAGCGCACCAGCCAGTTGGTCTTCACGCACTGGAGTGCCAGAAAACAGAAGAGCAGCCGCCTGGTGCACATGCATGCGCCGGATGGCTGCTCTTCTGGGTTCCATTTGTACTGGCCACCTGGTCTTCCGGTTTCTGGTATGCATGTGGACGCGAAGACCAGCTGGCCAGTGCGCATGTGCACGCCGTAAACCGGAAGTTCATCTTCCCAGTGCATGCATGCGCACCGGGCAGCTGCTCTTCCGGTGCGTGCATGCACACCGCCCAGCTGGTCTTTATGCGTACATGCACACCAGAAACTGGAAGACCAAGTGGCAAGTGCGCATGCACGCGCCAAAACCGGAAGACGTGCCGGCACTCCCATTTTGGCACTCGATGCCCAAAAGGTTTGCCAACACTGGTATAGGGTTTCCTGCCTTAGCACGGGGTTTATTTATTTATTTATTTTATTATTCATATTTCTATGCCGCCCACTCTCTAAAAACTCTGGGCAGCTTACACCAATAGATAGTATACTAAATAGCATATTGCCCCCAACAATCTGGGTCCTCATTTTACCCACCTCGGAAGGATGGAAGGCTGAGTCAACCTTGAGCCGGTGAGATTTGATCCGCTGATCTGCTGAATTAGCAGTCAGCTGAAGTAGCTGCAGTACTGCACTCTAACCACTGCGCCACCTCGGCTCTATGTTAATAGCAAAAGCAGAATAAAAGGACTTCCAAAATTGATTCCCTGAATGCACTGCAAAATCCTCCTATGGCTTCTTGGCATCCAGTCTTGAATCATGTTTCTAACTACTTAGATGTAGCCTGGCAGCCAGGATTTGTTGTTGTTATTTAACCTAAATCCATCTTGCATCTTATGCCGGTAATATAGTGCACCTGATACAACTTGGTGATACTTTCTCTACAGGGATCATTTGCTCGCCCAGTGGATTCCGTTACTGGCAGAGTGTCCCCCGCTTAGCCGGATGTATGAAGAAAACGCTCTTCTGCGCGATCGCATGATGGTCAACTCCCTCATCCGAGTCTTACAGGCACTGCAGGACTTCAACATTGTCTTGGAAGGGTCACTCATCAAGGGGGTGGATGTGTAGCCTTGCAGACACCTTTTGTCTCTCCCTCTCACTTCTCTCCTTTCCTTGGCAAATGAAACGCATCGCACGGGGAAGAGGGCAGAAATCTGTAAAAATGGCAATTGTTGGTGATCATATCCCGCTCTGTGTTTAGATCGGCTTGTTGGTAAATGGGAAGTGGGTGTGACAAGACTCACACACGCGTGGTCTTCTTACTGATCTGCCCCAAGGCTGCAAAGGAGCTCAGTTGTAGTATCATAGTTTTCAAATGAGAGGTTTTGTACAAAAGAGTATTTTCATGTGTTGATTGTGTGTAAATAGGCTATCTTCCTTTAGAAATGCTAATTTTTTTCTTAGGATCGGTATTCTAGGGCCAGGGATGGGGAGTGGGGGGGGGGAATGTAGCTTAAAACAACTTTGTAGGGGGAAGGGAGGAAGCATTACTTGCGCATAAGGCGCGGGGGGTGGGGTGGGGGAAGGAACCAGTTCATGTTGTAAATATTGTACAAATGTAGTGGGGGCGGGAGGAGGTTGTGTTGCAAAGGTAGCCACTACTGAATCTCTTGCGTGAGTCTACATCAGAGTTTCTCAACCTTGACAGTTTGAACACGTGTGGACTTCAACTCCCAGAATTCTCCAGCCAGCAACGCTGCCAAGATTGAGAAACTCTGGTCTACATTGTTTGCTGCTTCCCTGTATATGTTGATCTCTTGTTATGCCATTTACTGTAGATTCAAACTTCCTTGTCTGTGCACTGAATCATCTCCAGGTCATAGAGATTCTGCATCTTCCTGATGGATCTTGTCAATCAGCTCAAGGAGTCATCGTTTGTTTGTTTTTTAACCTTGAGCAATCCCTGTACTACGAATGGGTAGATGTTTTAGAAATTTTGCCACTGGAGATGATAACAATGGAAGAAAAACAGTATTATAATTGTGATTATTAATTATATTTTCAGTTTCCTCCCCCCCCTTCCTCATTTTGGGCTAACAATGCTTCTTCCACATTACTTTCTTAAAAGAGCAGAAAGAAAACTTGGAAGAAATGTGATGCTTTATCATCAGCAATTTAGGTACGAGTCCCTTCAAATAATTTTGGATAGATAAAGATTGCAATAAGCCATGCTTCATTTTAAACCCAGTTTGTTGTACAAGTTTGAATTAGCCTTGCAGATGTGCAAAACAGGTTTATTTTACCTGGTTTATTTATTTTGCTGTTCTTGCACTGTGCTGATTGATTAGATTTGGACAAAAACCAGGAATAAGCCAGGAAAAACCATACCATGCAGGCCTATTAACATTCCAAACCACAACAAGAGAGTAATAAAAATGTCCTAAATTAACTACCATTTAGCCTCCAACTCCACTTGCATGTTATGACAACCCAAAACCAAGTCATAATGCCTTTAAGCAATGTGTGAATTCAGCCCATAAACCCATGTCTATTCCCTCTCCTGTATTTAGGAAAGTGGGCAGTTTGCACATTGCTTTATTATATTGGAGGATTTTCCTATTTGATGGCGTGCTCATATTCTGCTCACAGATTCCCCGCATGAACAAGAACCTTGCTGCAAAAATTGTAGATAAGACCCCGCCTACATCTGGTTATTAGGTAGAAATGGCTTTCCAAGTAGAAAAGACTTAACTTTTAAAGCTGATAGTTACATTACTGTACCTGTGTGGCTTGGGAACGAGTTCTCCATTGCTCCTTAACACACCATTCAAAGAAGATAAGGAACATATAGTCACTGGGGAAGTAACGGTAGCACAGAAAATGGATTGAAAATGTAATTTCTCCTGTGTAATCCTAGCATCCACAGGTTACCCCGGGAGGCATATTTATACAAGTGCATACAATTCATCGCAAGGGGATTTGGGAATGTGAAACTGGCTTTTCAAGGCCAACAACTTCAAATCCGTGGGGGATGATAAAAAAAAAATCTTTACATAGCTTCCGCAGGAAGAAAGCAAGAGTCCAATTATTCCTTACTATGAACTTTATCCCAGTGATCAGAGAGTCCAATTATTCCTTACTTTATCCCAGTGATCAGAAACTAGATCCTGAAATACCGCAAGGAACTCCTATGTAATATTGATGTACAGTAGGTGTGTCTATGACATGGCATTGATTCTATATTTAATTTGTCCAATGAGCTAAGATGCAATCCTAATTAAAGCTGATGAGAAGGGTATCCATAGGCGTTACATCCTTTTTCCTTACCCATTAGTATAGTATTAGTATACTGCGTAGTATACTTTTCACAGTGAAGCTTTTGAAACTTCAGCTCTTGGCTTTAACCTTCCCTTAAGCAGAGAAATATTGTAATTTGGCATCCAGTCCTAACCTTAGCTCGAAGAGACAGACTTTGGACTGCGATTCTATTTAATCTTCATTTCAGCTTTTTATATTTCTGGATCTTTTCTTGTTTAAGGCCTCAAAAATGGGGATTGAGGCCCAGATGCAGAAAACGAATAGAGAGGCTGTCAGAAATACCGATAACGTATGTTTTGTTTTTCTGCATGTTACAAAACTACCCCAAAGCTGGAACCTAAGGCTTGTTTTCAATAGTATGGCATTAAAAGAAAAGGCAAATGCTATTTGGGTGACTCCAATTCATTTCAGATGAACCAGGAGCGAGCTGGATTGCTAAACAGATTTCTGCCCCATCTTTGTATCGATGGGTCTTGTTTGTAAATCCTTTTCTGCTGACAGGACGTGAACAATGTTAAATGCATTATGCTCGAAAGTCACATGTCTCCCAACATCTTCATTCGTGTGTCGTGCTCAGTATCTTCCCTGATAATGTCGTTTTCTGTTTCACAGCATATGAATGGTGTGCAAGGAACATTATGTACAGTATATTCTTTTTAGGCAATAAAGTACTGTATAACTATGTAGTATTATTACAGCCTTGAGGTATTTTTGAAGCATGGGATTGAGCTCTAATAGACTAGTTCTGTTTGATGACTTCAGGAGTGCAGTTTTTGGTGATTTTTTACCTATAGCGTGCAGCTTTTCCCCTCCTTTAAACAGGCAGCACTGATCACTTGGGCCCGAGTGATTTGGTCTGTCAAACATTCAGAAATCATGAAGAGTTAGTTCTCAAAATGGCGAAGGTCATGCTTTCTAAAACTTAATGCATCCTATTCATATCAGTGTTAACCGGTTATTCGTTTTTAGAAGCTGAATATTTAAAATTACCAAAGCTTTCTGTTAACTTACAAAGTAAAAGGAAGAACGCTATGTTTTTTCTAGTATTGCTATGCTAGCATAGTTTAAAAAAAAAAAAATACCAGAGAAAATGGAATATAATTGAGAAGTGGATTAATATGTAACCATAATGAAATTGTTTTAAATTGCAAACTTTGCCACTGCAACCCATTCGCTCAAAAGTTAGGTTTCACTGTGTTAAATGAGACTTGCCTCTGAGTGAAGAATTTCGGGTTTCTGCTGTTAATTGCCTCTTCTGAATATGTTTTAAGAATATGCTTGTGATTATTTCATTGATATACACCCTCCCCAGCAAGTGTCTATCACATAAGGAAATGTTGTGTGTTAAACTTGAAATGTACAAAATACCTGGTGTAGTTACTAAATATTTCGTTTTCCCCAACCATTGTTTCTTCAGAATATGTTGCTATTTTATCTTTCACATTAGCAGATTAATCAGGATTGGATAATATTCAGGAAATGAATATTGGTTGAAAAGTATTGTTATTTCAAGCACTTTAGCATACATATCACAGACTGAAGCGGGTTTGTTTTTCTCCAGGGTTTGGATTAAAACGAAATGCAGCTTTTCATGCAATGGTCTTTACAAATAAAACTGTGAGAATAGCAAAATGTGTCCTGTGCGATTTGTTACCTTAAACAAAAAAAGAAACCAGAAAAATAATCAACATATTTGCTGGGAATTTGGGAATATTTATATCAATTTATACATAAGATTTATAAATCACCTTGGCAATACACAAGATCAAACCCAGTTAAAAAAAAAAACTAATATGTAAACATCTGGTGAGATTACAGAAAGAGTGTCTAGAAAACCTGTTCTGGATTATTTGCTGTTGATCTGATGAAGAGGTATTAAAAGTCATGCAACATATGTACAATTCATTTGAACAGCCCGCACAGTGATAATACAGAAATTACTAATGACATGTTAACTTTGGAAGAATTAAAAAATGGATAGGAACGTTATTAAAGACTTGAAATGTACTGCAGGAAGGCGGAATATTTAAAATCCTTATCTTCAATCTTTCTAATGAAAGACTTAACATGGCTTGTTTCCACGCTATATTAAGCTGTTTTTAACTGGTTTGTTGAAACTAACTCCATAGGGCTTCAGCAGATATAAAATGGGTGGATTTGCAAATCATGATCAGCCACCATATTATGCATGAACCAAGCCATTGTGTTAATCCAGTTTTACCGTTTGCCATTTAAATTACAGTGTCTGAAGGATGTTTTCTGCTTTCATTTTTCCAAATTTATCCTGTTGCCGAGTTCCAGTTGCTGATGGCTGTGCTTTGGCTCATAAAACAGGCCATTTGTTTCCATTTGCCCATAAACAAAGAAGAGCTTTGAGTGAGCTCATATTTCAAAGCTGACATGTGACTGATGGGTGTTTTGTAGAGATGATGCCCTCATAAAATAGGTAAGGTGATATTCTGCGGGAATGACCTGTCAAATGCTTAGAAGACACCATCTGACATTACGTTGATGCGACAATGGAGAGCAAGCACATTGTCAGGATTTTGTTTAATTATATTTTAAACCTAATTTTAATATTACTCTCACAATTAAGTTAGCTTCCTTTTTGGGAAGATCTAATTTATTTTCCCAATTTAGCCAATTTACTTCTCGAATTCCCAGGTGGCATTCAAGTTCTAGCCAGGCCCGAATTTTGCTTTGTTTCAAAGCTTAGTCTACTTTGATCAAATGCTAAAATCTTGTGTGCACACACAGTCTCCAGAACAGGTGGGAACAAGCTTTTTGCAGAATGTAAGTCTTAAGTACCCATTGCATTCATTAAGCCCAATCAGAGTTCCCCAGAATTGACTCGGTCCCTCCCAAGTTGTATGTTTTAAGAAGTCATCACTTCACCTCCTTAAAATTCTCTTTACCCCAAAGCTTTCACCCTAAAAGGAATCCAGAATTTGATCCACCTACTACCTACGATGATGTAAAGAAACAAACTTAGTATTTATGTTTTAGTCTGTCCATTTAACCATGTGTTAAGTAAACCATAGCTTAATGTTTTTATATATTTTTGTTAAAACTTAAGATATAAACTAATATAAAGAAAAATCAAAAACTAGAAGGAAAAAAGATGAAAGATAAAGATACAAAAAGCGGTTTCTGATATTCCTCAGCTGTTATAAGTAAATATTTTAACCTCTCTAATGTTACATATTTTCTATAATTATCCTATCATCAAAACTATATATTACAAGTTCATTTTTTCTCATTTTTATGCAAAAGCTCCATTAGTCCTCCAGTAAATATGTCTTTTCTCTAATCCAAGAATCCATTTTACCAAACTATCAACTTCACTAATCTTCCTCCATAATAGAATGTCAGATCTCTCCATGCCTATAATAGTTTTTTCTGTGAATATAGTAATATCCCCACAGTAATCATATGCTGAAACAATTTCCTTGGGTTATTATTATTATTATTTTTTTGGTAACTGCTTATCCTTTAAAGCAAACTGACTTTATGCTATGAGTGAGCACAAACTGCATTAAATCTTTGATGACAATTTTTTTAAAAAATTTGATTTATATGCCGCCCTTCTCCGGAGACTCAGGGCGGCTTACAATGCGTTAAGCAATAGCCTTCATACTTTTGTATATTTATACAAAGTCAGCTTATTGCCCCCACAAACTGGGTCCTCAATTTACCTATCTTAGAAAGGATGGAAGGCTGAGTCGACCTTGAGCCTGGGGAGAATTGAACTTGCAGTAATTGCAGGCAGCTGGATGTTAAATGCTGCCTTAGGAGGCATTAGCCTCCTACGCCACTCAGGCCCCTTTGTTTAAGTGTACAATCTTGCACACTTGAACAAAAAATCAAGCAAAGGTTGCTATTACTGACCATGATCATTCACACCTTGGTTACTACCTAGCGGCATTACTTCAACAGGCTCTATGTAAGGCTGGTCTTGAAAAATACTCAGACGTTTCAACTGATTCAGAATGCAGTGGCACCTGAAATTCTGGACACGTTCACACTGCTGTTCCACAAGCTACACTGGCTTCTCAGTGCCATTCAAGGTTATCCCCTTTAAGAGTCTGATGTACAAGAGTCCCAGACCAGGTTATAGGACCATCCAATTTTGAGGATCTCTGGCCATCCCATCAGATATGACTGGAAGGACCTACTCCAAATCACCTCTATCAAAGAGTGGCATTCAAGATCCAGAAGGCCCCAACCTTCCTAGACTTCCAGAAGATCTGTCTCTTCCTGAGTCATTAGGGCTGGGATGTTAGAGGAGCCCAAAGTACACATGCTGTGCAATATTATGCAGTGCCTTGTTTTTTGTGCTTGGATTGTTACTTTGGTTTGTTCTATTATATTTCTTTTGGTTGATAGTCATTTATGTAAGAGGGTCAATCATATGACATTTCTAAATAATATAAAAATGTAATAATGTTAATACATGTTCACTACAGACCCAAACATGCATAGCATTTTAAAAACATAAATGCCTATTCAGACAAAAATGTGTATTTGATTTTTATTTATTTATTAGTCATATTTCTATGCCGTCCACTCTCCGAGAACTCTGGGCGGCTTACACCAATAGACAGTATACTAAATAGCATATTGCCCCCAACAATCTGGGTCCTCATTTTACCCACCTCGGAAGGATGGAAGGCTGAGTCAACCTTGAGCCGGTGAGATTTGATCCGCTGATCTGCTGAACTAGCAGTCAGCTGAACTAGCTGCAGTACTGCACTCTAACCACTGCGCCACCTCGGCTCATTTATTTATCTCACCTTTTATTATTTTATAAATTTACCTTAAGGCAGCCAACTTATCCAATTGTCCTTCCTCCTCCTATTTTCCCCACAACAACCTTGTGAGGTAGGTTGGGTCTAAGAGTACGACTGGCTCAAAGTCACCCAGCTGACTTTCATGCCTAAAGCAGAACTAGAACTCAAAGTCACCTGGTTTCTAGGCCACCACCTTCACCCCTACCCCAAACTGGCTTTTAAATTCAGTGGAAAATGCAGACAATCCTACAGTTTATAGTTATGTGCTAATTTATTGTTACCAAGCTTTACACAAACACATAAAAACACTGTTTTAATGCTGAATGGTCTATGGCCGTGCTGATTTACTAATGTGGTGCCTCTGTGAACAGTACAGCATCTCAGTTGATTTTGTTTTAAATGAAGAGTTCCAGTCCAATGCCTCCAAAACAAATTCAGCTTGGAAGGAGATGCATCTTTTAATATAGGTTCTCCATCTATGCACATAATATTGTTTACAGCTTGACGCGGATGTAAAAAACAAACCTCCCCGAGAAAGGCATCAGCTGCCCTTTTATACATGTAGAAAATAAGGTGCTTCAGTGTGGCTGGGTGTCTTCTGCCAAAATATAGCTATGGTATATTTATTATCCAGGCTTACAGTACAATTTCCTTAGTCACTCAAGATGCTACTGCAATTGTGGATTGTAAACAGGAAAATTGCACATTAAAGGAAATACAATAATGAGGAGCATATGTGAAAATAAAACTGCAACCGAATGCTTACCCTAATCAGATGTGGCCTCTACTTGCTTTGGCAAAACTGAAAGTCAGAAGACAAAATACTTAATAGTTAAAGCAGAGCAATTTGTTCTGCATAGCGACATTGCCAGAATTGGGAATTAGTGGGTTCGAAAGACAAGCTTGTCACATTTGCAATTCTCTCAAGTATATCAAGGCTTGGCTTAAAATCAAGGAACTTTTAAAATCTGTCCAAGTCAAAGAAGTTGATGCATCCTTCCTGAATCCGCTGTGTATGACTGCATAAACTGCTCTTAACAAACTTGCAGCTCCATTAAGTTACTCGGACCTTAATTCCATTTACTTCTTTATTTGAATGTGTTTTACTTAAAGATAAAAGCCTCTCTCCTGCTGTGTGTTTTAAAAGGTACCAGAATTGTTTCTGGAAATTGATGCCATATTGCAGCAATAGGCAGAAAAATTAGTTTGTGTGCTAATATTTACTATTAACTTTCTTTGGCTTTGTTCTATTTGTAAATGATACTCTGACAATGCACTGTTTTTCAAAAATGTTTATGAATGAAAATTTATAAAAAATTAAAAAAAAAGAAAGAAAAAAAATGAAATGTAAAAGTCCAGTTTGCTAATGTACATTTAAACTAATAGACTAGTAGGCCAGTGGAACTATGAAAAAATTCTTAATCATACCGGTAGTATCAAAAAGAAATTACTAGAAAAGTCTCATTGTCACTTGCAATTGGAAGCCACTTGGAAAGGATTTAACATTGTTAGGAAGAATGCATAGAACAGGAAGTCAGTGATGATCACTGCTAGGTTCACTCAACTAAATCATGGTATGTGTGATCATGGTTTATGGAATAACCTACAGAATTATTGGTGGGTTTATACCCCAGATGATTAATAAATCATGCTTTACCAAGACCAGTTCAGAGAGTATGCTAAACCTATGAATAAAATAGAACAGAACAGAATAGAATAGAATTTTTATTGGCCAAGTGTGATTGGACACACAAGGAATTTGTCTTGGTGTATATGCTCTCTGTGTACACAAAATAAAAGATACAGTCATCAAGAATCATAAGGTACAACACTTAATGATAGTTATAGGTTACAAATAAGCAATCAGGAAACAATATCAATATAAACCTATGCCAAACAAACAGTATAGTTACAATATTGTGTGAACTCAGTAATTAACTTAGTGGTTGAAAAATCTTTTTTGAGTGCCAAAGCCCCCAGATTCAAGCTTTGAAAAAGTCGCTAATGTGGAAACCCTTCTGAACTGTTAGGTGATTCACACAACACAGTGGACCATTAAGTTGTATTGTGCAAATGCAACTTAAAAACTAGTTGGTCACACCCAATATTGATTTGATTGATTGATTTGATTTTGATTTCTCTTCAGTTCCTTTATTTTCCATTTCAAAATAAACTATTTAACAGAATAACAGAATTGGAAGGGACCTTGGAGGTCTTCTAGTCCAACCCCCTGCTTAGGCAAGAAACCCTACACTACTTCAGACAAATGGTTATCCAACATCATCTTAAAAACTTCCAGTGTTGGAGCATTCACAACTTCTGGAGGCAAGTTGTTTCACTTATTAATTGTTCTGTCAGGAAATTTCTCCTTACTTTCATTAACACTTCTATTTCTGAAAGCATTCTTAATTTACAGCATTTTTGCACAACTGCCTAAAATGTTTTGCACAGTATCGTATTGTACACGTATGTGTAACTAGGTTTGCTTCCAACAATGAGAGCAAGAAAAGTTTATATTCGCCTAACTTTTTCCATGCAACACTTGGAAAAATTTTCTAAACCTGCTTACAATTCAGGGTTTAAAAAAGAGTTGCCCACCAAAACATTACCTATACGAGCATCCAAGGAGCTTCGTCCTTTTTCCTGCTTTACAAGCCGCAGTTTCCAATGCTAATTTTTCCCCGTGACAAATAAACATATGAAGAACAGTTGCAGGAACTGGGTACGTCTAATTTAATGAAGAGAAGGACTAGGGGAGGCATGATAGCAGTGTTCCAATATCTCAGGGGCTGTCACAAAGAAGAGGGAGTCAAGCTATTCTCCAAAGCAGGGGTCACCAACCTTTCGGACCTCGGAGACCACTAAATTCATAATTTTAAATCCCACGGACCACTAATATGATCTGCCTAATGACCGGCTGGGTGGGCATGGCTAGGTGGGCATGTGACTGGGTGGGCATGGCCAAGTCGATGTCACTCACTTCGAGGGGCACCTCACCGGCCTCTACTCAACCCTCCCCTCCATGCCACTCCTCGCCTGCCTGCTCGAGCTCCTTAGGACCCCAACAGGAAGCAGTTGTTGGAGCTAAGCAGCAACCATGAAAGAGTTGGCAAAACAGCTCAGTTCAAATTGGATTTGGCTGAGAAAGAGGCTCAGCAGAAGCACCTCACTGAGGACTAGGAGCACAGGCTTTCCAAGCAGAGGGAAGACCTGCGGGAGTGCAAGGCCAGGTACCAGCGCCTGGAGGCCCAGTGGGCTGAGATGGTCAGCCAGTTCCAGGCCATGAGGCAGTCCCACTGGAACAAGGCCCTCTGGCTCTTTGCCACCAGCGGCACTTCCCTCCAGCCTTCATCCAAAGCCCCACACCAGGAGGCTGAAGCAGACCCCGAATCGGAATTTCTGCCTCCCTTCGACCCACACAAAAAGACCCCAAAGGGGGAGACTCTCTGCAGAAACACAAACATTCATTGCACATATCCGGCCCAGGGGCCGTAGTTTGAGGACCCCTGATGGCTTAGGACCGGGGTATTTACAAGACCGCCTTCTGCCGCTGGTAGCCTCCCACCGACCAGTACGCTCCCACAGAGGGGGGCTCCTCAGGGTGCCGTCGGCCAAACAATGTCGGCTGGCGGCCCCCAGGGGGAGAGCCTTCTCTGTGGGGGCACCTACCCTCTGGAACAAGTTGCCCCCGGAGATACGGCGGATCCCGGATCTGCGCACTTTCCGCCGTGCTTTAAAGACGTTTCTGTTTCATCAAGCCGGACTGACCTGACCTAACTTTTTTAATTGTTTTAATTCTAAATTGTTAAATTATGGGTTTTAATATAGGGGTGTTTTAACTGTGGGCCAAATTAATTTAATTGGATTTTAATATTGTTTTAAATTTTGTATTTTCTGTATTTTATCTGCTGGCTGTTCACCGCCCCGAGTCCTTCGGGAGAAGGGCGGTTTACAATTACAATAAACATAACATAGCAAAAATAACATTTAGTGCAAGATAAAAAATGCAAATAATTTTTCTGTGGACCACCAAAATTTTCTCGCGGACCACCAGTGGTCCACGGACCACCAGTTGGTGGCCGCTGCTCCAAAGCACCTGAGGGTAGAACAAGAAGCAATAGGTGGAAACTAATCAAGGAGAGAAGCAACTTAGAACTAAGGAGAAATTTCCTGACAGTGAGAACAATTAATCAGTGGAACAACTTTCCTCCAGCAGTTGTAAATGCTCCAACACTGGAAGTTTTTAAGAAAATGTTGGACAACCATTTGTCTGAAGTGGTGTAGGGTTTCCTGCCTGGGCAGGGGGTTGGACTAGAAGACCTCCAAGGTCCCTTCCAACTCTGTTATTCTATTCTAAAAGCAGCTTTTCTCCAGGAGCCAGCACTACTGAGTCGCCAAGCGCAGCAGCAATGCCTAGTAAGCTCAGTGCTTCTAAAGCAGTCTGGAGGAGTCTCGTCATCTCCCCATGACAGGTATTATCTATTCGGGGGAAATGGAAGCCTTCCTTTTTGCAGAAGCCGCTTTCCTCGCCTGAAGGAATTAATTGTGCATTAACCGCACAAAGGGCAGCATTGACAAACAGCCCAAAAGCCGCGGCGACCCATCTCAACTGCCACCTTGCCCGAAAATCTACCCGCCAATTGCTCGAACGCTCCTCCTCCAGTCGCTACATTCGTCCTACGTCACAATGCCTAGACCCTCCCCTCCGCTTTTCTCTCCCAGGCTTTTCGCTCGGCCCTTTTCTCCCTTAAAAGGACAATGGTACGCGTATGCAAAGTAGCTCGATTGAGAATTCAGCCCGTGGGAACGGCGCATGCGTACACCGACTCAAAAAGTTAAACCGATGATTCCGGATCTTGCTCTCCAGACGCCAGAAGCGAGACAAGGAAAAGTGGCGTAGCGTGGACCAGGGAACCGAATCGCGGCACACCGCACACGATCGGTTTTGTTGGAGGTGAGGGAATTCGGCGTTTGTCGGTTCACCGTCTTGGCGTTTGTTTGAAAGAGCGGTCTTGAGAGAGGGATTCTGGCAAGTTTTGTCACGCGTGCAAAATGCAGTTTTTTTTGAAAAGCTAATCTCTAGGAAAACTCACAGGTGACTTAGGAAAATACTTATTTTTAGATGGGAGGATTGATAGAAAGTATTCTCCTCTATACTTTGTGGGGAGGTTTTGAATGCGCATCATTGCGGAAAAAGATGAATCGGAGTAGGAAGAGGTTGACTGCATTGTTGTGAACATGTGGCCAGTGACAACGAGTCTTTTTTTTTCCCCTCGGAGAAAAACAGTTGGAAGAAATAAGTGCTTTGGAAACCAGATTGCTGGGTGCAACCCTAAAGGAAATGTTATCTTGTGTACATTTACTTAAGAAGTAAAATCCATTGGACATATCAGGATTTCCTTTCAAGTAAATTGTACAGTGAATGCTTTAATGGAGTTAGCGGTTTCCACCGTGATTTGAATGACTAGAATCCTCCGGGTTCAGTTAGTTTTCGTGGGCGGTAAACTTTTAAAAACAAATGTTCGAAACCGCACAGAAAGCTCTAAAAAAAAAATAAGGAGAAAGGGGAAGAAATGAGAACTGCGGCTCTGTGTTCTCTTCTTTTACTAAAGAGCAATCCCGCGGGAACATAAACGAGTGCATCAGGGGAGCAAAATAATATTGGAATGATGGCAGCCACCGTTTGCTCATTCGGGGGCGCATTGGTGGTGGCTGCAAGCGGCCAGAGCAGCGTGGTCCGTTACAACTATGGACGCGGCGTTAGCGACGGAGGAGAAGCAAAGCGGGACGGGGGTGGGGAGGGAGAGAGAGAGAGAGAGAGAGAGAGAGAGAGAAGACATAAAATGTGTTGCAGGTTTTCTCTTCGGGATTCCTAAACCCAGGAGCGCAAAGTTCGAATTCAGAACGTTATCTCGATCCCAGCGTTCCATTTTCGAACGCTTTCCCCGAGACCTTCGAAAAGAATATATACACCTGTAGAAGGGATTGAAGAAAAATAAATTGCGACGCGGGGCAGAGAAGCGAATGGAAGCCCGGGGCTGGGGGCGTCAACCTCAAAAGAGATTGATTTAATCTCTTTTAATTATCTTAACTTTTGTATTGTATGTATTTTAATTTTGGCTGTTCACCTCCCTGAGTCCCTTTTGGGAGAAGGGCGGTATACAAATTAAATTAAAATAAATAAATAAAATAAATAAAATCTGCGTTTCTCCAGAGTGAGTGAAAAGCAGCCGGGATGGGAAGGCGGCTTGTAAATAGTTTTTAACACTCCGGATCTCCCACAAAATCCGATTGTGGGTTCTGTCATTTGGGGCGGAGGGAAAAGAAGCCTTCGTAGGTGAGCGCAGCCTGGTGTTCTTTAGCAGGTCGTCAACGTTCTTTTTTAGTTGGCGAAATTTCTTATTAAAAAGATTTCCGAAGATTTAGCTGTTGCATATATTTGTCTCATTGGTCGCCGGAGCCGAGTGGGTGGTGATAGCGATGTGGTGGTGGGACGGAGGGCGGGGAGGCAGAGGCTTTTTGCCGTCTTCAAAGCCCAACCGGGGAGGAGAACGAACTCCCGCGGACGGTCTTTCCAAATCCCACTTGGATTTCGCCTTTTTCTTATTAAAAAAAAAAAAAAGAAGCCTCCTCACTGCAAACCTGTTCACTCCCCCACTCCCCGGAAAAAAAAAAACCTCCCCGGGAAAGCCGAGTGTTTCCTTTCAGGTGAAAAGAAGAACTGGGCTTTTTCCACCCTCAGCTGAGGGCGAACAAAGGGCTGCCATGAAGCATGTGGCTCTCGTGCTTGGCGAGCTTGGGCCGGTTCTCGGCGCCCGTCCCCCTGACATGGACCCTCTGAGGAGAAGGGCCGAAGCCGGGGAGTGGGTGGGGGGTCGAGTTCCGCGCGCTGCGGGCACGCTTTCTTAGCGCTGAAGCGCGGCGGCCCTCAGGACTTTTCCTCTCGGAGGTTAAAACTTTTTCGCGGCGGTGCGTGCCCACCGTCGCGAGGCATCACGTTGCGCGCAGGGAAGAGGAGAGAAAGAGGCGTGTTTTTAGGTGCCCGGGAGAGCAGGAAGCGGCGCCTCAGAGACGGATGGGAAGGGACGGCGGTGGGCACGGCACCCGCGGGCGGCCGGGCACGCGCCCACGCGGGATCATTGTTTGTGAGGGAAACTTTGGGGCCCGCGTGACGCGTGCGGGGTTTTTTTTCCCCCCCCCCTCCGCTGGCTGTTGGGGCGCGCTGCGCTTCCACGCCTCGTGCGCCCTGTTTATGGGAGGTCTGGTGGAGCTGGCTTTGAAGTCGGAACTATTGCCATGTTTGAATTACGTCAGGGCAGAGCCATGAGGAGGAACCAGTTCTGGGTTAACAGGGAGACCGCGCGCGCGCGCGCGCGCACCCTCGCCCCGCCAGCAGCCAGCTAACTATCCGCGCGCCCACCTAACCCATCCTCACAATAAACTCTGCTTTCCCACCCCCACCCCCACCTCGGGTAGCTGCGATTGGGATGTGGGTGGGTGAGGGGAGATCTTTAGCGAAGTGCCGCGGAGCAAGAGGAATCGGGACGCGGGGGCACTAGCCCCCCCCTTCCATCCCTTTTGTTCTGCGGCAAAAACCCGGGAGTAGAACTTTGAAAAAGCGCAACTGGGCGAAGGATTTCGTTCGCACAACCGTGTTAGGCTAAAAGGGCATTTTGGCTTGTTTCGGTGGAAGTAGTTGGTGGTTCAGCTTGTATCCGCAAAACCGTGCGAGGGAGTTAATTGGGCGAATCGCGATCCGCTTAAACTTCGGGTTAGTTGGGGATGTGTACAAAGATGGGCACCTCCCCAACACTGAAAGAAAACCTGAGGGCCGGAATTCTGACTTGACTTTTCCCCCAACTCTTTTCCCAATCCAATCCAAAGTAAGTTACACCATTTGCTGGTGATCCCTTTCTGGATGCTAGAATGCCAGGGAAATTGGTGGGGTGGGTGTAAATGTAGTGATATCAAAAGAAACTTGTGGCAGGGGATATCATCCACCTCTCTCCTTAAAAAAAGATGTTGAGACTCTGGAAAGAGTGCAGAGAAAAGCAACAAAGATGATGAGGGGACTGGAGGCTAAAACATGAAGAACACTTGCAGAGATTGAAGATGTCCAGTTTAATGAAAAGAAGGACTAGGGGAGACATGATACCAGTGTTCCAATATCTCAGGGGCTGCCACAAAGAAGAGGGAGTCAACCTATTCTCCAAAGCACCTGAAGACAGAAAAAGAAGCAACGGATGGAAACTAATCAAGGAGTGAACCAACCTAAGAAAAGGACAAACTTCCTGTCAGGTAGAACAATTAATCAGTGGAAGAGGTTGTCTTCAAAAGTTGTGGGTGCTCCATCACTGGAGGTTTTCAAGAAGAGATTGGATAACCATTTGGCTGAAATGACATAGGGCCGTGATGGCGAATCTATGGCATGCATGCCACAGGTGGCATGTAGAGCCGTTGCCCCAGCTCAGCTCCACTGTGCATACGCGTGCACCTCCTGCAGGCCAGCTGATTTTTGGGTCTTTGCCGCGCATGTGGGGGGTTCACGTGCACATGTGCGGGGGGTGGGGCACGTGTTGCATTATGGGTGCGTGCACACGCTATCACGCACGCACACACTTTTGGCACATAATGACAAACGGATTAGCCATCACTGACATAGGATCTACTGCTTCAGCAGGGGGTTGGACTAGAAGACCTCCAAAGTCCCTTCCAACTCAGCTATTCCTTCCTCAATAGCATTTGTGCAGTCTAGGAAACAAATGTTTTGCATCCCTTTGAAGCCACCAAGGCAATGAGTTGCCATTATTTGGCCTTAAAACATGAAACTGATTGAAAAGAAAATAAGAAAACTCAACATTGCACATACTGGGAAGAGAGGATTGGGAAAGGCTTTTCAGATTCTCTGCAGGAACCTTGTTTTTACTTCTGCAGTTCCCTCCCTACCCCATCATTTTGTCCTTATTAATCAGATCATGCCTGAAGCAACCATAAAGTTCTGGGTGTCCATCCTGAAACTTTGGGGCAGTGATTGATTAGGGCGGGGAAAGGAGCGGAGAGGAGTATCATTCCTGTATTGCAACTTACAGAAGTCCTTAATATTTCCTGAGTTTTGCTTCCTTTTAAAAAAGTTTGTTAATGCAGATCTTGATGAATATAGTTCCTGAGGCTTTGTGATTTGGCCTTTCCTGGGGCTGCAGGATGGAAGCCTCTGATTTTTCTTTGACGCACTGGGGTCTGTTTTGAAAAGTAGGTCAGCTTTGGCAGAGGTGGACACAGATGGGTGGTCTTTGTTTGAGGCACAGCCTGCTTGTATGCCCTGGTGTGGCCTTTCTCTCAATTGCAGATACTGTTTTTATTGCTTCCTTGCTTGGAAATGCCTTTCCACTTCAGTCATTTTGAATTTATAATTTCTCCTATCCCTTAAGGGCAGTGATGCATATTAAAGGCAAAGAAGGTTGAGAACTTTTGAAACAGGGCATTGCAAGCACATTTTTTCCCATCTCAATAATGTGGGTGTTCCACGTTGATTAGCTGGTGTTTTTTAAGTCTTAACCTTATCCCCATTTTGTTCAGCATTCCTGCATGCACATCAATGCAACAGCAGCTTATTCCTAAAATACCTTTGATCTTATTGGATATTGCCACTGGTTGCAGCCATACACATTTTAACATAAAAATAACACGCATTGAATTCAAAGCATTTATACATGAAGTCCTTAGTTCCAAGAAAACATAATCACATCTGCTCAAATTCTGCCTTTTTTACTTCTGCGCCTCACATACCAAATTATAAAAATTATTTTAAAGCTGGGAATCCCTCCCTCCCTCCCTCCCTCCCTCCATTATATGAACAACAATAATAATATTAATTTGAGTATAAAAATATTTTCCAAGTAATTGCAAATGCCTTTTTTTGGTCATAAATACAAAAGTTTGCTAACAAAGTCAGGGAATCCAGGGAGGTTTAGTGATTGTTGCATGATCTTTTTTCCATAGCAACTTTCAAGAAACAAATTATCTTTTGGTGCCTGAATTCTAATAGCGACAACCTTGAGAAGAAAGAATGCACTGTTGTGAATTCCAAGGCAAAGAGATAGTAGCCTGCTAGTAGATCACCCAGGCAGTTTTTCTTGGTAGAGAAATTATAATGAAGTTTGATGGTCTTTGCAACACAGCATGTGTGCCAAATGCGGTAACATTTTTAGGATAGTTTTTTGTGGTCCATTTTTTGTGGACCACTAGAGTGGTCCATTTTTCATGAAAACATTAAGCTGCTTTGGCTCTGAATTGTTAATATTTTACTAGAATTCCTGTGTCTAACATACTTAAATGTACAGAGAAGTTTGGACAAAAGCATTCTGGATTTTATGGCCTTGAATGTACCTTACTGGTGAAAACTATGGCAAAGGAACACATGGGTTACACATAGGAAGGGGTCAGGTTCAATCTTGGCATTTCTTATAGGGCTGAGAAAGATACACCATCCTGCTTGAAACTGCAGAGGTGCATCTAAATCAGGGGTGTTCCAGCCTTGGCAACTTTAAGACTTGTGGACTTCAACTCCAATTTAAGGCCAATAACATCACAGATAGGCAGCATTGGTCCTTAGACCACAAGTTGCATAATTCTATCATAATGGTGGCGCAGTGGTTAGAGTGCAGTGCTGCAGGCTACTTCTGCTGACTGCCATCTGACTGCAATTTGGCAGTTCAAATCTCACCAAGCTCAAGGTTGACTCAGCCTTCCATCCAGGGGTGAAATTCAACAGGTTCTAACAGGTTCTGGAGAACCGGTAGCGGAAATTTTGCGTAGTTTGGAGAACTGGCAAATACCACCTCTGGCTGGCCCCAGAGTGGGGTGGGAATGGAGATTTTGCAGTATCCTTCCCCTGCCACGCCCACAGAACTGGTAGGGAAAAATTTTGAATTTCACCTCTGCTTCCATCCTTCCGAGGTGGGTAAAATGTGAACCCAAATTGTTGGGGGCAATATGCTGACTCTGTAAACCTCTTTGAGAGAACTGTATATAAATCTAAGTGCTCTTGCTCTTGCTATAACGTGAATATCTTTTCCAGCTAAAAACTAAACCTTTGTTCCTCCTATATGTATAACATCCTCCCGGATTCTGTTTTACAACCCTTTTCTTGGGGATGATCGTTTTTATACAGTATGTCATTCCGCAGCAACAATAGAACAGGAAAAGGACCAACCTTAAGCAATTCAATTAAGTCCAAAAATAGCAAGTGAGAAATAGAGGAAAAGTAGATCTTAAGGACTAGCAGCTTAAGTTGTATTGAAATGAAACTGTCTTCGTTTGCTTGCAGAAAAATGGAAAAGATAGAGCCAGCCAAAGAATTTGGAAGTTTCGGACCACCATATTATTGTTTATGGAATTGATGTATATTGATGCATGTAAGATATATATTGATTCATATTGACATCTTATGGCCTGACGCATAAGATTCCAGTTGTGTAGCACAACTTTTATGGTGTGAAAAAGGAATTTGCCTATACACACAGTGCACTAACATGCTTGTTATTTCCAGTTCCCTTGACAGAATATCTATTGCAGTGGTGGAAAGAAATTTTCTTTGATATCTTTGGTCTCTGGACTGGAAATGAATGCTTTTAAAATGTTTGCCATAGTTTTACAAGGGGTGAAGCGAGAAGGGGTGTTTTGCTATAAGCAGTGGCTCTTTTAAGCTAAAAGTACAGGAATCGCTCTCATCCATACTGTGGGAACTCAATTCTTTTCACATACAACAATGCTGAACTCATCTAAGAGAAACCCTGAACAGAGCCATTGAGTTAGAAGTAAGTCCCACTCTGTTCAGTGTTCTCAGGGATCCCTTGCATTAGATACAGTCAAAGAGGGGATAGTGTTTTGTCTTCAAAGCCTCCCGCCTATCAGGAATTCTCAGTGAGATGGGAAGCCTGCTCTGTGCTCTGAAAACTCCAGCAAGGGTGGGAGTAAATTCCTGCGTTAAAAGGCTGCTCATGAGATTAGTTGGAACTGCCCTGCTGGTTTATTCTTTTGTACATTTTAAAATCCAGGAGGATAGAGTTTGCACTTGATCCTATCTAGCTTTGGGATAAAACAAGAATGAATAAAGTGCAATCTACTGCAATCTTTGTAATGGCAGAAACAGTTTCTGATTGTTATGACATGAAGCACCTTACAGTTTGTGGACGCAATATTTTGTATACTTCTGGTGTGTGTGAACTCCGGCATATAATTTTAACAGTGCAATGAAAATACATGCTTTAAGGCTGTGGAAATGGGGGGTGGGGCGCTAGTTAAAATAGTTAAAATGAATGGGATGTGGTGGCTCAGTAGCTAAGACGCTGAGCTTGTCGATCGAAAGGTCGGCAGTTCAACGGTTTGAATCCCTAGTGTCACGTAACAGGGTGAGCTCCCATTACTTGTCCCAGCTTCTGCCAACCTAGCAGTTCGAAAGCACATAAAAAATGCAAGTAGAAAAATAGGGACCACCTTTGGTGGGAAGGTAGCAGCATTTAGTCATGCTGGCCACATGACCACGGAGACATCTTCAGACAGCGCTGGCTCTTCGGCTTTGAAACGGAGATGAGCACTGCCCCCTAGAGTCAGGAACGACTAGCACATATGTGCGAGGGGAACCCTTACCTTTCGTTAAAATATTGATGAGTTCTTTTGGGGTGCAAGTTTGTCCACCTGTTACCCTTTATAAAAGCTCCCATGTGTTTTCACACCTGGATGTTTCTGTCACAGCTAGGCTCCCAGAGATGTATTGTGGAGAATTGAAAATACAAGGATGAGAATGTGCCTTTTCTGCATTCCAAAGGCAGACAGATTCTTGTGACTAAGAAAAGCACATTATTTGAGGTGGGGGAAATGGAAAACCTACTTTAGGACTTTTATGTAACAGATTTCCTCCTGTTCAAAATGGCAGGAAATCAGCCATCACATTCTGCTCTTTCAGGGGTTTTTTTTCTTTTTCTTTCTTGCTTTAATATCACTTTAAAGTCCAGACTCAGCAAAGCTGAATTAGTATCACTTCATTCAGTAAAATGTAAATGATCTGCCACATTGGGCTGCTGTTAATGGTGGAGGATTTGAAGCTAGCAGCAAGGGAATTTTAAGCTCCTGTCAGCCCTCCCAGGTAAACCAGACAGGAAACAGACAGTTAATTCTACTTTATTGTAAGGCTACATTAACAGAATCTTGCAAACTTCCCTCTGCCACGTTTAACTGCTTGATCAATTAGGGTGCATCCTTCCTGAGTTTCTTTCTCTGACCTTTAAGCCCCTGGAGGCTCCTGTCTCTCTTGTCTGATTGTTTCCTAGGCAGCATCTCTTTCCCTTGCCCCCCCCCCAAGGTCATCCACTCATTCCATTACAGGCAATTTGGGTTATTAAAAGTAATCTTGGAAGTCAAACGTATATTTAGTATTGATGTTCTACTTGCTTTTCATTGCAAACAGTGGAACAGATTTCGAAGAAAATGCTCCTTGTTCTTGAAATAGAAGTCTGCTTCATCCTCATCATGAAATTGAAAGCCTCAACACGAGGCTGGCCCTGAAGTTAGGAAGGATGGTAAATGTTTCTCTTTAAAAGAGTTTCTTAGTTGCTGTCTAGCATGTTGGTGCTGCACTGCTTGTCTATGTTTAATATGTCTAGGAAAGCCAATGCAAAAAAAAAAAAAAAAAGATTTAGAGAGGTTGTATGTGCAAAAAAAAACTCAGGTAAAAGAACTAAACTTAAGAAAATAACAAGGTTGACATCTTTATCATTATCATTATTACCGTATTTTTCAGAGTATAAAACGCACCTTAGTTTTTGGGGATGAAAGTAAGAAAAAAGCTGATTGGGGGATGGATCGGCCTCCCAGAATACCCCCAATCAGCTGTTCCCAGAGGTGAATTTTAGCAACAGGTTTGTTGGTTGTGAACTCTGTGCCTTGCTTTTGTTATGTGTGTTTTTTTTCTGCCTCTGAAACTTCTGAAACTGTTTCAGAAAAACTTCTTTTCCTGCCTCTGAAAGCCTCCGAAACAGCTTCAGAAAAAAAGACTTTTTTTCTGAAACTCTGTTTGGAGGCTTTTTTTCTGAAGCTTCTTTCAGAGGCTTTTATTCTGAAGGACTATCTGTACTGTGTTCAATCTTCTTTTTTTGGTATTGGTATATAGATTAACCTCTTCCGATCTGTTGGTTATTGTGTCATTCTCCAGATTTGTTAGCATAGTTTAGTTAGAACCTTTACAGATTCTTCTTATGTTGCTTGCCATATTATTTTAGATAAAAGCCTTTCAGAGGCTTTTTTTCTGAAGCTTCTTTCAGAGGCGTCTTTCAGCCTCTGAAATCTCTGTTTGCGAGGCTGGGCAGGGCTACATTCGGAGTATAAGACGCACCCAGATTTTCACCCTCTTTTGGGGGGAAAAGGTCGGTCTTATACTCTGAAAAATACGGTAATTAAAAGTTACCCAAGTGTTGTGACATTGCCAAATTTTGCATGAGAACTCATGAGATATTGTCTTTTTAATATGACACATACATTAATTTTTCTTATTTTTCTTACTTATAATGGTTGCAGCATTCCAGGGCCATGTGGTAAGTGATTTTTCACAGCTGCCTTCCAACAGGCATTGACAATGGGGAAGCCAGCAGGAAGTTGCAAGTAGGAGTCATGTGATGTGGTGTTTAATACACTGTGGTGATTTGCTTAAATGACTGCAATGGGAACTGATGAACTGCCACTGTAGGTTGAGTGTGGTCATTTGATTTTATGACTGCATTGCTCAGCAATAGTTTTCACTCCACTGCGAATCGTGGTTGGTAAGTGAGGATTACCTGTGAAAGCAAAGTTCTACTTGCCCGATATTTTTTGTATTTATAGGGGTTCTTTAGCATGCTAGGCTGCAATTATTTGTTTATTGTCTTGTTTATAGTTGCATTCCTACGATGCATTATGGGATAATTTTCTGGGCATTTACAATTCACTAATGCTCTCTTTGCTATGTACACAAAGCTCATTCTGCCTTTTAATTTTGCTAAAATGAGTGAGCATACAGATAGTCCTTGTCTTATAATCATTAGTTTAGTGACCATTCAAAGTTATAGCAGCACTGAAAAAAGTGACTTATGACTGTTTTTCACAATTACGACTTTTGTAGCATCTCCATGATCACATGACCAAAATTCAAGCACTTGGCAACTGGAATGTATTTATGACGGTTGCACTGTCAAGGGGTCACCAGCTGTAAACTTCCCAGCCGGCTTCTGACAAGCAAAGTCAACGGGGGGGGGAGCCTGATTCACTTAAGGACCACATGATTCACTTAACACACAACAAAAAGAGTTGTAAAATGGGGCACAACTCCCTTAACAACTGTCTCACTTATCAACAGGAATTTGGGGCTAGGCTGTATTTGTAAGTCAAGGACTACCTGTACATAACCAGGAAAGAATAAAATTACCTTGGATTGAGATTGGCCATACATCTTCCTTATTTTCTACCGTTTAAAGAGTGATCTCTGCTACTAAATTCCTCCTCTTGTTTGGGATTTGCACCAAATAATTCCAACATCAAAAAAAAAAGTTGTTTCCAGAGAATTTTCTGAGAAATGTCCTTCTTATAGTTTATTGTTCTGACCTAGGCTTCACAAAAGGACGAAGCAAACTCCTTGTCCTGACAAAACCCTTTTTTCCTCTGATTCACATCCAGCAAAGTCCCAGCAAACAGTCTTTCAAGGGTGAATTTACAACCACAGACTTTATCAAGCTTGGAGAGCTGCCAGGCCGATATCTTCCAAATGCAATGCTGTACAAGAAAATACTTGGCATGGAGTGTCTGAGAGTCACGAACAGATCTCCACACTAATGAAATGAACTAATTGTCTCCTGCAAACTCCCCTCCCCTTTTGCTTCTTTTTATTCCCTATGGGAAGGGCCATTCACCGTCCACCTGTGCCTTTACTCCCGAGTCAGCCCTTGTTCCTTAATTGTTCCCTTCTCCTGGCAGCTTTGTGCATGTGCACATCGGGAACAGGCTCCAGCTGTTCTTCAGCCCCACTTATCTGCAACTCCGAAGGTAGCTAATAACTGTCGCACGGCCCTGGCTCCATCTCTGCCTCCGATGCAGAGGACTCATCAGAACAGGCTCCTCCTGTCCTCTGCCTCTTTGCTGTCCGACTCTGGAGGCTCCAGAGTCCGAGCATCACTCCCAGATGGCCCTGGCCCCATCTCTGCCTCTGATGTAGAGCCCTCGTCCGGACTTTCCCCAGACTCCAGGAGTGATCCATGTTCCTGGTCCCAGCCTCCTCACTGTCCGAGTCTGCCGCCAGCTCTGCTGGCCACTGATGGGCCACAACAGTTTATTTACTCTGTTTTAGCAAAAAGGCACATGGCTCTTTACTTCTCCCAACAGCAGAACTGTGATATCAGACATCTGCTTTAGACTCCTTTAGAATAAGGGTTTTGGTTTCTGTTTTTGCTTATGAATCTCAGCTCATGGACATCTTGTGTAAATAAATCAGCCATAAGAGTAAAGTAGTAGAACTTTAGCCACTGGTCGAGGTATTTGGAGAGCAGATGTTGTTGAGAATTCTCCTTCACCTTTTCATTATCTGATGCTATGTTTCCTTTCTCTGTCTTGTGCTTGGTAGAACTGGATCAGAGGTGGTATTCAGCCGGTTCAGACCGGTTCGGGTGAACTGGTAGTGATGACCTGCGGGTGGGCCCCCACCCCGCCTAGGCGCAATCCCGTCCTATATTGCTGTGTTTTTGACGCCGCACACGAGCGAATTGCCATGTTTTGTGATGCCACACACATGCGCGGTTGATCCGTGAGCAAAGCGAGCATGCGCACAAGCTCACATTTCTGGTGCTGAGCAAACCGGTTGCTACAGTATGTGAAGTTTACAGCTACGATTACTGTTGTAGTCTTTTCCTGATCTAAAGCATTACACAGAATCACAACTTCCCACCTCCGTTGTTTCTTAAGGAAGAAAGGGTTCTTTCTGGTGGTGGCACGATAATTTTATAGGTTTTATAACTTTAAATTCAGTAGTATTCTGCCTTTAAATGCATAAGTGATGGCTGCAAAATTATATAGAAAGTTGGGGTGTTATGGAATTTAACAAGTAGTTTTCTCAATAGTTTTGTTTTTATTCCCTCACTGATAATAAACTCTTTTGTGTAGATCATTTGCCAAATTAATAGCTTAAGTTGTATTCAGAGTTTTTAGTTTTGTCTTGGATTAATGTTGGAACTGAATAAAAAGAGGAAGTGGACGATTTCAGTCAATGATTTATAACCAAATGAAGCCTTTATGTTTCTTGCATTTTTTCAGCTTGCATCTCTAAACTCAGTACTGTTGACTTATGGAAAGTAAGTATTTTACTGAGTTCTCTTTGAACTAACTACGCCACTGAACAATAGTGCTGCTCATTGATACCAGAGGTGGTGCTGCTGTCATAACTGGGAAGGTAGAATAGATGTTGAGGAATGACAGCTTTTATGGAATTGTGGCTTTTCAAAAAGAGCAGTTGGGAGGACTGAAGTAGAAGGTAAGAATGTCCAGTCCAGTGTAATTCACCCATAAAATACAATGATGGCTGCTTTAAAATGCATCCGTTGGAAAAAGATGAAGTATAAGAAAAAAATTCCTGGCAAATCGATGGGGAAGAAATGGAGGTAGTGACAGATTTTATTTTCCTGGGCTCCAAGATGACCGCAGATGGGGACTGCAGCCAAGAAATTAATTAGGCAGTTGCTCCTGGGCAGGAAAGTTATGGCAAATCTAGACAGCCTACTAAAAAGCAGAGACATCACCCTGCCAACAAAAGTGCGTATAGTCAAGGCTATGGTGTTGCAATGTATGGATGAAAGTTGGACCATAAGAAAGGCTGAGCGTCAAAGAATTGACGCCTTTGAACTATGGTGTTGGAGAAGACTCCTGCGAGTCCCTTGGACTGCAAGGCGATCAAACCGGTCAGTCCTAGAGGAGATCAACCCTATGTCAGTGTTCCAGAAAAACTCCCAACTCCAAGTAAAGACTCTGAAGTAAGCATTTTTCGAAGTTCTATTTACTGGAATAGATAAACTGGCACATCCGGGAAAACCTGAATCTGAGAGGTCTGGGTTTTCCCTCAGTAAATCAAAACCCCCAAAACCATCCCCTCAGTCCTCAGTCGATCACATGCTCCAATCAACCACCATCCCATCTCGAGACATCACCCCTCCAGATGCAGGATGGCCCTGTCCTTGACCCACAGGAAGAATGCTATTATGTCTACAGACGATCCTTCTACTAAATCCCCCCTCCTACTTTCTCACACATGAGAAGGTGGCAGCATGGAAGCTTCCGGCCTAATATGGCTTCCAAAGCTGACACCGTGACTGCTCTTTAGAAGGCCAGATCCTGAAGATGAAACTCAAACACTTTGGACACCTAATGAGAAGGAAGGGCTCACTGGAGAAGAGCCTAATGCTGGGAAAGTTTGAAGGCAAAAGAAGAAGGGGACGTCAGAGAACGAGGTGGCTGGAGGGAGTCACTGAAGCAGTAGACGTGAGCTTAAATGGACTCCAGAGGATGGTAGAGGCCAGGAAGGCCTGGAGGAACGTTATCCATGGGGTCGCGATGGATCAGACACGACTTCGCACCTAATGATAACAACATACGAAGAAATTGGAGAAAAGGTTGAAGCAAAACCAATGGGTGAAAACAAGATCTTTTACCATGCTGGAACACATCCTGTTTGGAGATTCTTTCTGCCTGTGTTATTGCTAGCAACTCGTAAATGACCATTGGAACAAAAGGCACTACTTAGTCCTTGTCTCTTGGAAGTTAGACAGACTTGGCCTCAACCGATTCTGAAAGTAGAAACCTTGCAGGCAATGATTCAAGGACGCAGCTCTTGATAAGCTGGTTTTATGGAAAGTACTAGAAAAACTCTTAATGAAGAAAGCCAGCAGCTGCTCTCTGGGGGTGGGGAATATAAGATCTCTCTTTCTCTCTCCCTCCCACTCTCTTTCTCCCTCTCCCTATCTAGATAGAGGTTGCCCTTAACTTGCAACCATTTGTTTAATGACTTTTCAAAGTTACAATGGCACTGAAAAAAAAATGACTTAAAATCATTATTCACACTTATGACTTAGCATCCCCGTGGTTATGTGATCAAAATTCAGACATTTGGGAATTGGCTCCTATTTATGAGGGCTGCAGGGTCCAATCAGCTTTGGTGACCTGACAAAGAATGGGGAAGCCAGATTCACTTAACAACTATGTTACTAACTTAACAGCTTGCAGTGACTAGTTTAACAACTGCATCAAGAAAGGTGGTAAAATCACAAAACTTACTTAACAGCTATCTTGCTTAACAATGGAAATTTTGGGCTCAATTATGACCGTAAGTCAAGGACTACCTATATCTAATTTTTGAGTGATACTGTGTGATAAACCTGACTAGGTTTACATACTAGACTAAACCATAGTGTGATTCGTTTGGTTTTTCTTTGTGTAAACCTAGTCATAGTATAATCAATCTACTATGATGTATATCAGCATTCCCAGAGAAACTAGACAGGGAAACATGACCCAATGAACTACCGTATTTTTCGGAGTATAAGACGCACCGGAGTATAAGACGCAGCTTGGGTTTTGGAGAGGAAAATAGGAAAAAAAATCTGCCTATCAGGTATTCATCTGGCTAGCGTCCTTAGTCTGGTCAGCTTCAGCACATTAGTTTGCTGGTTTTTATCCCTACAATTTCCACTGTCAATTCTCCCGAACCAGCAGAATCCCACTTCTGACTATATCGTAATCTCTTCCTGATTGCAACTTAGTGGGTGGGGACCAGTTTAATTCTTAATACCCGCTCAGCATTTAGAAAGCTATAGGTGCTTTTTAACAATAGCAGCCACCTCCGATGGATGTAAACCCATGTGCTATGGGAGCAATCCAAAATCTGGAAAAAGTTTGTAGGCAGAAGATGAGATGGTAAGGAGTGTCTAATTTAATCTTAGCAAAAAAATACTGTTCTTTCACTATTGTTGCAGTGTTTATTATTTTGTTTTATTGTTTATCTTCCTGACTTTATTTGTATACCTCGTTTATTATTTTCACAAATAACTCAAAGCAGCAAACCTATCCCATACACCTTCCTCCTCCTATTTTCCCCACAATTACAACCCTGTGAGGTGAAATGGCCTGAGAGAAAGTGACAGACCCAAAATCACTCGAATTCACTCTTGACTTGAATTCACCATCTCTTGCTTTCTGATCTGATGCTGCTTAGCCAAATCAGTAACAGTAACAGAGTTGGAAAGAACCTTGGAGGTCATCTAGTCCAACCCCCTGGTCACGCAGAAGACTTGTACTAGGGATTCGAACCGCCAAACTGCCAACCTTTCTGATCGACAAGCTCAGTGTCTTAGCCACTGAGACACCTAGTGTCCTGGCAGGACTAACTATCTAAAATAAAGCACCAACTGCTAAACCAAAACCCAGTTACTATTACTGCAAATATGATTTCTGTAATGGTATTTGGGAAAGACCTTATTAGGAGACAGGGCAAAGAGATGGTGCATAGGGAACCATCAAATAAGAAAAAAAACATAGCCGACAGCTAGATAGTGGGTTAGCAGAAGAGACTTCCTAGTTTCCTGAGCTGTAAAGGAGATGATAGAATTGTGCTTTCAAATTTGCAAGATTCTGTTAATGTAGCTTTACAATAAAATAGAATTAGCTTAACTTTGATTGTGTCTCCTTTCTGGCCTACCTGGTAAGGCTGATAATTTCTTAAGACCTTCCTCTTCAATTATATTTTTATTTTGTTTCCTGCAAGTAGAAAGAATGTGGACGAATAGTCTCCAGAAGTCAATATGATGGAATGGTGAGAGTTTCGGGGAATAGAATAGAATAGAATAGAATAGAATAGAATAGAATAGAATAGGTAATAGTAATAGTAATAGTAATAGTAATAATAATAGTAATACAGTAAATTATTTGACAGTGTTGTGGAAATTAGTTGTTTGGCAGAGTGATGGCATGTGGGAAAAAACTGTCCTTGTGTCTAGTTGTTCTGGTGTGCAGTGTCCTATAGCGTCGTTTTGAGGGTAGAAGTTGAGACAATTTATGTCCAGGATGTGAGGGCTCTGTAGATATTTTCACAGCCCTCTTTTTGACTCGTGCAGTATACAGGTCCTCAATGGAAGGCAGGTTGGTATCACATCACCCATGTGGAAAAGGCAACTAGTGCTGAAGTCACAACACTTTCCTTGTTTCGTGTGACTGTTCACGGCAGAAAAAAATCTCCTCGCCCCTCTCCCCTCCGGAATAGATGTGATTGCAACCCCCTTGCCCATCATCCACTCCCTGCTTGTTTTTTAAGCCTGGCAGTTAGATCTGTCCCCTTCCACAAGGGAGCTGGTGTTGTTTTTCATGTTGCTTTTGGCATTTGATCTTGTGTCTTAGGTCACCTTGTTACAAGTCTCATTGCATTTCCTGTAACGTCCTTTGCCTTGAGAAGAAGGGCGGAAAAAGCTGCCAGTGTGATCCATAGCAGTGAAGATGGATTTGAGACTTCTGCCTTTATGGACGGGCGGTGGTGGTAATGCTTAATTTAGAGCACTGGCGGAGCATTTTTGATGGCAATGCAGAGTGTCAGTTGGCAGAAGAACCATAACTGGAGGAGATTTCTTCTTCATCTTTTCACGGCATTCCCCCTTGTTTTTCTTCTCCTTTTTTGATTTTAGCTCAACCTTCCCCTCCTCCCCCTGTTACCCCTGCAGACTAAAGGAGGGACGGAACAATGTTCGGCTTTCACAAACCGAAGATGTATCGCAGTTTGGAGGGTTGCTGTATTTGCAGGGCCAAGTCTTCAAGCTCCCGTTTCACGGACAGCAAGCGATACGAAAAGGACTTCCAGAACTGTTTTGGGTAAGAAGGGCCACAATTCCCTGTGCAGTAGCTTTGCCTAATGCTGGGGCTGGGGCTGGGGCTGGAGCTGGGGCTGGGGCTATGCAAAGGGGAAATGTTGAATGCAACACATGGAGCTCCTACAACATGAAAGACGCCACATGTTTTGTGTTGGTCTCCAAGAGAAATTTGTCTGTTGCTGAATGTAGGGAGGTTTGCTTCCAACTAATTATAGCATGGAAGTCTGGATGAAGATAGACGAAGTCCCCTTGCATGCATTTACAAATACTTGGCAGATAAGAGCTGTCTGTGTGGGAAGAAGGGCAAGGTAACCACTTGAAGGACAAAGCAGTAATTCCCAGCAGGCTGAAATTTGGACTATCACATCCTTGATTTCTGAGTTTGAAGATTGGAGGAGGATGTTGGAGGGCTCAGTGACCCTGTATCAGCCTATTAGACACTTTGTGGACCAGACACTCATTTGGATCCCACAAAGTGATTGTTCTGGTGCTCATGGTAAATCATAGAACCCCTCCTTTTTCCAGAGGGCAAATTAATCTCCCACAATGCCCTGTTTTATCCCAGTGAGGCATTTGTAGGAACCAGAGGCAATCCTGCAACAAAAAAGAGAGTAGAGCCTGGTGCTTTGATCTGCTAAACATTCCCCCCCCCCAAATGTCTATGGAGATTTTCAGTCATCCGTGGTTGTCCCAAAGGTACTTTTTCTTGAAGGCATTTCACTTCTCATCCAAGAAGCTTCTTCAGTTCTGACTGAAGAAGCTGAAGAACTGAAGAAGCTTCTTGGATGGGAAACGAAACGCCTTCAAGAAAAAGTTCAGTTGCCTTTTGAAAACGGACCTTTTGGACCCTTTTTTTTTTTTCCCCTGATTTTCTACCTCATGTGTAGATCTCAGAGAACACCAGAATAATAATAAGAAGAAAGTCAACCTTTGGTTTAATACTTTGTTAAAATATAATGGCTATTTATTCCAAAGCTGTCTTCCACCTTTGCTTAATTTAATGTAATTTGAGTTCATATAACTATCTTAAAGTAAGTTTTTTGCCAGTGATCTCAACATAGCAAGCTAACCCCAAAATATTGATTTGAGTTTGGGATGTTGCCTCTTGCAGACAGTCAAGCCATCCATGTGTGTGTATGAGAGAGAGAGAGAGAGAGAGAGAGAGAGAGAGACAGACTGACTGACTGACTGACTGACTGAATGAATGAATGAATGAATGAATGAATGAATGAACGAATATATGTTTTCCCTTGCTGTTTATTTGCAGTAATTGACCTATAGTCTTCTCTTTTACAGTCTGCATGAAGCTCGCTCGGGAGATATCTGCAATGCTTGTGTGCTTCTGGTGAAAAGGTGGAAAAAGCTGCCAGCAGGATCAAAAAAGAATTGGAATCATGTGAGTTCCTGAACTGTAACTACGAAGTGATTTATGTTATTTTTATTCATAGATATGGATGCTCACATTCAGGTATATCCCACCTCTCTAATGCATATGTTTATGCAGTTACACAAAATAATTAACAGTTAACGCCAAGGAAAATTTACAATTTAAAACAAAAATGTACTCAGAACACAATCAGTTATTTAATGTGGATGCAATAGACCATTGTTTCTCTTGCTGGCTGGGGAATCCTGGGAGTTGAAGTCCACCCTTTTAAAGTGACCAAGATGAGAAACACTGCAATAGGTGATTTGTTTCATAAGATAAAATATACATGTTGTGCAGAATAACATCTTGCTGGTCATATTCTGCAAAAGTAAAGGATTCTCATCAGCTAATAGGCATTTCCCCTCTCTGGAGCAGGACATTAAACTGTGTGGACTTCAGCTCCTAGAAATCCAATGCTGGCTGAGGAATTCTGGGATTTGATGTCCACACAACTTGAAATTGCCAAGATTGAGAAATATTACTCTAAAGAAGTCTAGCTGAGCTGACAGAAAATTGTCAAGAGTCCTCACCAAATCTTGATACTTAAGATTTTTTAAAATTATAGTAATTGGTTTAAAACATACACCCACGTATACTTGTAAAGTACTTTATCTTTCTGACTGTGACTTAGTAGAATTATTTTGAATTTTACAGAAACTTGTTTTATAACATCTAGTAAGAAATGGCAGATTTTATGTTTTATATAATCTCTTTGTAATATCCTTAGCCGCCCAGAGGTGCTTGAAATATACATTTAATATGTGGCATTTAAATAAATGAGAAAGAGAGAGAGAGTGACAGAAAAACAGAGAGAGAAGGGAAGAAGGAGGGAAGGGAAGAGAGAAAGTGGGGGTCTGTAGCTTTGTATACAATGTATGTGTGGGAAATAAGCACATGTGTGCTAAGCATGTGCGTAGTGGCTGGGTTCATACAACACAACTAGTGAATCCCATTTTAGCCAAGTGAAGTCTGTTATTTGAATGGAGCCTCCTTTTTAATAAGAGAGGGCTACATTCAAGTTGCCAAATAAATGTACCGTATTTTTCGGAATATAAAACGCACCGGACTATAAAACGCACCTACCTTTTTTGGTGAGGAAAAGAAGAAAAAGAAATCTCCCTCTGCCTCTGAGCAATTTTGCCTCATTGCAGCAAACAGCAAACAGCCTGCTTTACTTTCATTTTCGTTTTCAGCATAGCTTGATTAGCACAAGGAAAAAAAAAATCTGTTCCAGCAATTTATCTCCTTGCAGCAAGCAGCAGAGCCCTGGGCAAAACAGCTGAGAGTCGGGAGGCCTATCCAATCAACTTGTGCTAATTAGGCTGTGCTGAAGCTGAAAGGAGCTGTTTTTTCTTGCTGTTTGCTTGCAAGGTGGTAACTGCTGGGAGGCAGAGGCCAAAGGTTGGGGGCCAGTGGGTGGGCGGGGCTACATTCGTTGTATAAGACACACCTAAATTTTCACACCCTTTTAGGGGGGGGAAAGGTGCGTCTATCCAACCACATCAGGACTGCAGCAATCAGACCTGCTTAATGATTGTCAAGGAAAGCACAAAGGATCAAGACCATACTGTTAAGTTGCAGTTCAGTAGATTTATTGTCAAGCCTATATACAAGAATCTAGTCAACTAACCGGCAGCATTAAATTGGTGCTAGATAAGGGTCAGTGGAATTCAAGAGGGGGGAATGGACTTGGACTGCTTGTGGTAACAACTCTAAGATGATGAGTGCTTAATTACACACACACACACACACACACACACACACACACACACACACCTCTTCTACATGATAAGGCAATGCTAAGAATTGAGAACAGCCATGGAGGACATAGGGTTGGAAAAAGGCTGCTTGTGGGCCACATTGGTGGATCTTTAGTTGAGGAGGAAAACAGGAGGCTTTCCTGCCACTATTAGCAATAGAAAGTTGTGATTTACAAAGACTACAACTTTCATCGTAGAGCCTCTTTCAATATTTTGAATATCTGTTTCGAAATGTAATTAAACTCCTCACTTAGGAGGAGATTCATGTCCCATCTTCCTACTTGGAACATGCCCGTGTCTCAGGTGTGAAACTGCCACTTACTCTTCACTCTTGTACTTTTTTTTTTAAACATCATTTATATCCATCAAATTCTGGGCAGTTCACAACAGCAACAACACATCAATAACATCTCCAAAGCTGCATGAAATTATAGGGCCACAATTTTCCCCCGTGGCTAAAGTTCATTTGGTAGATAAAACCATAAAATTATAACTCTCGGGGGCAACAGGAGCCACCTTTTCGTCAAGCAGTCCTCTTAAAAACTGGGCAACAAAAGACGCCCTTTACTTGTTTCCAGACTGCCGTTAAAAAGAAAGCCACTCTCTGTTCAGGAGCCAGAAGATTCTCTTCCATATGAGATTTTTTTTCTTTGTACCGTTTCCCCGAAAATAAGACCCAACCGGAAAATAAGTCCTAGCATGATTTTTCAGGATGCTTGTAATATAAGCCCTACCCTCACAATAAGCCCCAGTTAAGATTGTCAGCCAGATGGGTGCATTTAGTACTATATTTCCCCCCAAAATAAGACCTAACCAGAAAATAAGCCCTAATGCGTCTTTTAGAGCAAAAATTAATATAAGACCCGATCTTATTTCCAGGGTAACATAGTATTTTTTATTTATTTTTTTGGTAGAAACTTTATTAAGATTTTTTACAAACAGAAAAAGAAAAACATACAAACAAAAACGTAAAAAACATAAATGTAATATCATTTTCAGTTGATATCAGATGTGCAGTGTTTTAACTATTTACATAAATAATACTTGGTGATATTTCAAATCACTTTTAACCATTATTTAACACACCTTTAAGTCTTTCTTTCATTTTATCATGCATCCACTTGTACCACCTTTCCCACACAATATAGTAAACTGACTTCTCGTCAGGGTAACATAGTATTATCACCTTCTGGTGATAGATCACTCCCTGCATAGTAAATTCTGTTCAGGAAGGACAGTCTCATATTAACTGAAGAATTAACCTATATTGGGCTTTTGTCAGCTGTACACGGTAGGCTTGATTAAGAAACCAAAGCCCATACACCCGTGCCGATAGAGAAGGCATGCTTTGGGTCCCATCAGCCTGATTATTCTGACTAGCAGAGGGCCTTCTCTACTGTTGCCCCTGCCCTCTGGAATCATCTTGCCCCCCCTCCCCCCCAGACATGAGGTTGGCCCCGACCCTCTTATTCTTTTGTTAGGGCCTAAAGACCTGTCTCTGCCAGTTGGCTTGGGCCCCCAATGGGGGACTAGCACAGTGGAGGTGGTTGATCAAGTAACAGCAGTTCCCATCTACCCCCATTTTGCCCCACATGTAATTAGACTTTAATAGTTGGTTTCAACTGATTTGTTTTAATGTATATGGATAGATAGGTTTTTATGATAATAAGCTGCCTAGAGTTAACTTGTGGTAAGATGGGGTGGCCAATAAAATTTAGAAAGAGGGAGAGAAAGAAAGAGGAGGGAGGGTGGGAAGGAAGGAAGGAAGAAAAGAAAGAAAGAAAAATCAGGATTACTTTTATTTTACAGCTACAGTAACAGAATCTTGCAAGTCTGAATGTGCTTCTCTCCCTCCCTCTGTCTTTGTTTTGAACGAGGGAGGGGCTTGTCTGAAGTATTTTCATAAATTATTTTCTTGGACTCAAGTCCTATTTATCTGACCATTATCTCGGTAGCTGCTCTTCCTGGTGTCCTTCAAGGCCAATTCCTTATGCTTTCTACAGCTTTATCAGTAATTACCAGCCCACTGATTGTACTTGGAATGCCTACTGAGGCCCAATCCAACTTCTCTGAAGTGGGTGTTGAACTAGGACTGGCCAATCAGTAATCAAGCAGCCGCCATATTTTGAACCAGCTGAAATGGCTTAGTGGTCTTCAAAGACAGCCCCAAGTAAATCCCATTTTAGCAATTCGGACAGTGATCCCATTTCTACTATATAATAAGGCTAGGTAATGGTAAGAATATGGGGCTATTATACTATTATATTTCTCTCTCACTTGGAATTGCATGAGGCAAGTAGGAGGGGAGTGTAAATTGAAACAGCGTTCTTAGTTATCCTCACAGGAGCTTTTCAACTAGCCAATTCAGACTTTCCAGGTAAAACAGGTAGCTCTACCCTTGTAGTGTAGACCATGCTGAGCCAAGATTGGTGATCCGGTATTTTCCTCTTTTACGGAGTAGTACGCAACATGCCTAGAGCTGCTACCATTCTGGCTTTGTCTTTACCTGCCTTTATTGTTACTATGATTCATAGGAATCTAATAGGTTAAATAAACACGAGGAAGGTGGTGACAGAGAGATCATGCATTGTATGAGCCACAACAAGTCTGGCATGAACATACCTAATTTGCAGTTCTAGTTCTCAAAGATGAAGCTACTGTAGGTAGACCGGGTTGTGGCTTAAGTGCTGCAGTAAATGTCTTTCTATATTAAGGTGAATAGGTACAGCGAGAATGATAACAGGTGGTTCTTGATTAAGGACCACCTGTTCAACAACTTCAAACTTAACAACTGTGCTGAACAGAGGATACTTGCAACCAGTCCTTGAAGTTCTGGCCATTGCAGCCTCCCTGCGGTCATGTGATCTGGGTATTTGGTAACTGACCTGGACTTCTGAGTGTTGCAGCATCCCACAGTCATGCGATTGTGATTTGCAGTCAGTGAGGAATCTGGCATGAAGTCACAGTCATGGGAGGTCCTTGCTTAATGACGTGTGATGATTTGTTTAGCAGTAACCAGGAACTACAATCATTAAGCAGCGTGGTCACACATGACGCTGCATTTTATTACATTTCTTAGCGACAGAAATTCCCGTCCCAATTACCGTTATTTAGTAATGACTAACTTTCTTACAACTTGTGTGAAATTCGGTACATATTTTTAAACAACTCTTTCCTAATATAAATTGGAAATATTTTTTGCAAACAGTCTTTTCTTCAGTAATGCATTGGGTGGTAATTTACATTAACATAAAATTATATATTTTATGAACATTTTCCTCATCTACGCCTACCTTTCCCCTGTAACACCTTTACAACATTTGGAAATTATAATAATTGTGGTTTGGTTGGATATTAGTTCTGGAACTACAAAAGCAACTACAATTGTTTTCTGCTATAGAAGAAAAGTCAAACCTGAAAGCTCCAGTTTATATATAAGCACTTCCATTCACTATTTTGTACAAATCCACCCATTTTTCTTAAGTAGCATTGGTTCTCTTTTGCATTGAATCTTCTGGTATCTTGGAAGAGAAAGGGAATGGCTGAATAAAATAATACCAAGTGTATAGAATAGAATAGAATAACAGAGTTGGAAGGGACCTTGGAGGTCTTCTAGTCCAACCCCCTGCCCAGGCAGGAACCCTACACCACTTCAGACAAATGGTTATCCAACATCTTCTTAAAAATCTCCAGTGTTGGGGCATTCACAACTTTTGCAGGCAAGTTGTTCCACTTATTAATTGTTCTAACTGTCAGGAAATTTCTCCTTAGTTCTAGGTTGCTTTTCTCCTTGATTAGTTTCCACCCATTGCTTCTTGTTCTACCCTCAGGTTCTTCTTTGTGGCAACCCCTGAGATATTGGAACACTGCTATCATGTCTCCCCTAGTCCTTCTCTTCATCAAACTAGACATACCCAGTTCCTGCAACCGTTCTTCATATGTTTTAGCCTCCAGTAGATAAGTAGATAAGGTCCCATTGTCTGTAAAACCAGTATAAACCATGCACTGGCAGAATCCAATGACAGAACAAATTCTGAATAAAATATCACATTTTCCAACTGTTTAATTTCTTTGGTAAGTACAAATTACAAACTTTTATTGACCACTAGGGTGGATAGGCTTGATAAAGAAATTTAGTTTTCCTGCTTTTTCTTTTTCTTTAGCTTTGGCAATCCAGTTTTCTTTTAAACTTCAGCATATTTTCCCATTTTTAAAAATCTATCTGTGAAGGCCTTATTGTTTTTGATGGTACTAAGATCTCCTGTTGCCTTCCTATAGGTGGTGGATGCAAGGGCTGGACCGAGCCTTAAAACAACACTGAAGCCAAAGAAGATGAAACCTCTACCTAGTAACAGGATGAAGAGCAATCAAATAAGCAAACTTCAGAAAGAGTTAAAGCGACACAGTATGTTCTGTTCATATGGATTTTTTTATCTGATGTGGGAGGTGCAGGGGCTGAGTGGTTAAGACATTGGGCTTTTTGGCACGAAATCCAGCAGCCGAGGTTTGAGACCCAAGTGCCACCTGAAAGAGTGAGCTCCTGTCACTTGCCTCACCTCCTGCAAACCTAGCAGTTTGAAAGCATGTAGATGCAAGTAGATAAACAGATAATAGATAAACTTTGGTGGGAAGCTAACAGTGCTCCATGTTGCTGGTCACATGACAATGGAAATATCTTTGGAGAGTGCTAATTCAATGGCTTTGAAATGGAGATGAGTGCCGCAACAACTGCACTAGTCGGCAACAACTGGTGAAGTAAAATCCGCAGGGACTCCTTACCTTTATCTGATGTAATAGCTCAACTGTATTTTCAGTCAGCAAGGAGGACTTTCAGTCTACTGACTCTTGATACTTAATAGTCTCAGCTTTTACATCTTGCCTTTGAAAGTAGGTTCACAGTCATACGAAGTGTGAATTTTATTTAATTTGTCAGATTATTTTTATACCCAAGTGAAAGACAATTAATGGAGGATATTTCAATATCAGTGTTTCTCATGACTAGCCTCAAATTAAAAATTTCTCTGAGAAAACACAATCTGGCTGATTTTATGACCTGAGAAAAGATAATACCTGTTTATTCCAGACCATCTATATATTTAAAAAAAGGATCTATGTATGTATGTATGTTTGTTTAAGCATAACTCTGGAATGCCTTGAGCAATTCCAACCAAACTTGGTACACAGATGACTTACCCTCTGGATACAAGCACTGTGAGGGTAAGACACCCCTAACACACCTCTCTGTGTGTGTGTGTGTGTGTGTGTGTGTGTGTGTGTGTGTGTGTGTGTGTGTGAGCATAACTCTGGAACGCCTCGAGCAATTTCAACCAAACTTGGTACACAGATGACTTACCCTCTGGAGACAAACACTGGGAGTAAGACATCCCTAACATCCCTCGGTGTGTATGTGTGTGTGTGTGTTCCAGCATAACTATGGAACACCTTGAGCAACTTCAACCAAACGTGGTACACAGATGACTTACCTTCTGGAGACAAGCATTGTGGGGGTTAGACATCCCAACACCCCTTGGGTGTGTGTGTGTGTTCATGTTCCAGCATAACTCTGGAACGCCTCACGCAATTTCAACCAAACTTAGTACACAGATGACTTACCCTCTGGAAACAAGCAATGTGGAGGTAAGACACCCCTAACACCCCTCGGGGTGTGCGTGTGTGTGTTCCAGAATAATACTGGAACGCCTCGAGCAACTTCAACCAAACTTGGTACACAGATGATTTACTCTCTGGAAAAAAATACTGTGGGGATAAGACCCCCCTAACACCCCTTGGTGTGTGTGTGTGTGTTTCAGGATAACTTTGGAATGCCTTGAGCAATTTCAACCAAACTTGGTACCCAGATGACTTACTATCTGGAAAAAAATACTGCGGGGATAAGACACCCCTAATACCCTTCGGGGTGTTTGTATGTGTGTGTGTGTCCTGGCACACAGGTGGCCCACAGAGCCACGCTCAGCTCCATCACGCATGTGCATGCCTCCCACCAGCCAGCTGATATTTGTGTCTCTACTACACATGGGCGGGGGGAGCACAGGGTGGGTGGCATGAGCCCCCCCCCCATAGCCTGTTTTGGCTGCAGGGAGGCCTACTAGGCCAAAAACAGGGTGCGGGAGTGGGTGGGGCGGTTTGGCTCATAGGAGGCTGCAGGGAGGCCTACTAGGCCCAAAACAGTCCCGGGAGGGGGGTTATGCGCACATGCACGGGAGGCGGGGGGATTAGGATGAAAAAATACCTGGGCAGCGCCTGGTCATCAGCTAGTTATATATAATTTATGATACAAACAGGATGCTAACAATAATTATTCACTATGCCATATTTATGCTAACGAAAACAAATCTGATGAGAAAAGGAGTGACACAGTATGTTTGAAGTAACAATTTCGTGTTTACTGTCAACTGTTTTGTCTTTCCCAAAATTGCAAGGTTCAGATTCATTAATTTAAGATTAAATACTAGTAATTTGAAGAAAAATAAGAAAGAAAATAGCCTTTGTGGTTGCCATAACAAATGAAGACTTCCTATATGTTGCATTAAAACTACATGGAGAGAATCTTAATTTTTCTTCATGTTATGTTGCAAATGAAAGTTAAAACACTGAAGAATCAAAGAAGCATACTAGAGTCTTCAGTCCATCTCTGATAAACATTTCTGGGTTTAAAAATAGTGTTACATAGAATAAAGCGATTTAACAGAAATTTGCATCTGGATCTCCTATGGAAATTATGAACTGTTATATCTGACGCAAATTGGACAAAATTGGACAATCATTTGGTGACTAAAAGATTATTTAATGTTTAGGTCCTAGAACAGTTCATTTGCATTTATTAATCTGATTTACGTCATTTTCCTAATAACGTAATATCTGCATAATTGCATTATCATACATATGACATTAAGTGACACATTAAATTCAGATTTAATGGACATAACAGACACTTCCTCTCCCTGAAATTTATTAAATTTATTTTAACACAATTATTTCCTTTCTTCCTATAGACTCTGATGCTCACAGCACTACCTCAAGTGCCTCTCCAGCCCACTCGCCTTGCTATAGCAACCCGTCTGACGATGGTTCAGACACTGAGATGGCACCGGGTTCAAGCCGCACACCTGTCTTCTCCTTCTTGGATCTTACGTACTGGAAAAGGTGAAAATGCCCCAATTGTGAACTTGTGTACCCTATTATTCCTTAGCAGGATCTTGTATTATTTCTCAGACTCAAGCAGTGAATGTGTGTGTGTACACAAACATAATTTTAAAAAGGAAGAGAAGTTGGTGAAAGCAAGACCATACCTGAATGGGACTTGGAGACTTAGCTTTAGACAGAAGAGGGAAACTCAGGAAGAGACAGAAGTTAGAAATGCACATAATTGCATAAAATGTAATCTTAATTACAAGGCTCTGCTGCTTCCGTTCCCTCAGCAATTAGGCAGCGTTTGCAGACAGCTGATGACTCAACCTGGTGTTTAAGCAAGTGGGTAAAAGTAACTGGATATCATGCAGAGCATGAATTGGATCACAAGGCCTGTTGTCTTAAGAGTAAAACTCTACTCTTCAGCCTACTTCCCCCCCCCCCCTTTTCAGTATTAATCCTTTCTTGGACAGGAATGATAGATTCTGCGACAACAGCCAGCAGGTGTATTGATCTGCAAATCTCCTTCATGCTTTAAGATTAGCTAGTGCTGCACACTCACGTCAGCAGAAATGCTTGCTAAATCTAGCCAGGACAAGTTCTCTGTAAAAAGAGTTGGGGATTAGGAAGATATTCGAAATGCATAGATTTTCTTGCTGCAAGATACAGATAGTTCTTAATTTACAACCAAAGTTACAACAGCACTGAAAAACGTGACTTATGACCCTTTTTCACACTTATGGCCTTTGTTGCGTTCCCTCATCGTCACATGATCAAAATTCAGATGCTTGGCAACTGGTTTTCACACAAGCAACATCAATGGGGAAGCCAGATTCACTTAACAATTGTAGCAAGAAAGGTCGTAAAATGGGGCAAAACTCACTTAACAAATGTCTCACTTAGCAACAAAAATTTTGGGCTCAATTGTCAATAATTCGACAGTCGAGAACTATCTGTGTGTTGATAGAAACCAGGGTGGATTTGATTTAAATCGAGTTGATTTAAATCACAATTTAAATCATGATTTAAATCACTAGTAAAAAGGCTTGATTTAAATCAACTTGATTTAAATCATAATTTTTAAAGAGCAACTGTCATCTCTGCTACTCCTTTGACCCACTGTTGACTCACGGATAGTCCCAGTGTTGCAGAATATACAGCCTCATGCTACATAACTAAGCTCCATTTCATGCTGAATAAACTAATTTATTTATGTATCTTAAATAGAAAACTCTTACGATATATTTTTACCCCAAAAGTTTTTTATTAAAATAAATTCAATAAAAATCAAAAAAATTCGATTTAAATCGAAAAAATCTGATTTTTTTGATTTTTTTTAAAAAATCATTGATTTTTATCCACCCTGATAGAAACTATCTTAAACCCAGGATAGTACCTTGAGTCCCATGGCAGCGGGCACTTCTTAATCCCTTGGAGTACCTTCCATCTAGCAGCCCAAAATTTGGTTTCCCAATAGGAAGACACAAAAAATGTAGTGTAGGCCTAAACGAACTTGACACAGTTCTAAAACAAAGAAAAAAAATTGCACTTCATTCCACCAAACTTTGGGAGGTTGGACAGTATTGGCAATGCTCTTCATGGCTGAATTTAAGTAGTGCTTTTAAATCAGGAGAAGAAGACCCGCAGAGTAATCATTTTACTGAAAGTTAAGAGTTGTTGCCTTTGATTTTTTTAAAAAAAAAAAATCACATCATCATACTGATGCAGCCTTTTGTTTCATTAGGCGTGCTATAAACACATAGGATCTCTAAATAGAATGTTTTATACTTGTCTAATTATGACTTTGAGCAGGAAAACAGCATGGTGTGATGATTAAGATGGTGGACTGGGAGGAGGTTTCTAGTGCGTACTTACACCCAGTTGGGTGACCTTGTTGCCTTCTAAAGCTTTAATGAGACTCCGGCTTTGTGAGAAGCTGGCTAATAAACACAGACACGCTTTTGATACAGTATGCAGGCACCATTGTTGTGTGTATCATTATTTATTTTCATTTTGCATTGATGCTTTTAACCATGCTTGTTACCCAGAGTTGATTTTGCCAATTGGGCAGCCACATGAACATGAATAAACTAACACACAAATAAAACACGTTGATGGTTGTACTGTCAGAACTAGGCAAATGTGATGAAGAAACACGCATGTCCAGCAACTTTGCAAGGACAAAGGCTCAGAAAAAACAGCAGTTTACGAATGGAACAACTTTTAAAGCATTTTGCTATAAGTCCATATAGGTCATACCCACTTAATAACTACAATTGGGACCTACAACTCAGTGACAGGTTGTTAAGAGCCGCAGTGGCCCAGTGGTTAGAATGTAGTACTGCCAGCTATTTCTGCTGACTGGCAGTTCGAATCTCGCCAGGCTCAAGGTTGACTCAGCCTTCCATCCTTCCAAGGTCGGTAGAAATGAGGATCCAGATTATTGGGGGCCATATGCTGACTCTGTAAACCATTTAGAGAGCGGTATATAAGTCTTAAGTGCTATTTCTATTGCTAAGCAAGACCTCACATGACTGCAACTTGTGATTCTACTGCTGGCTTCTCCTTTGACTCTGCATGTCAATATGCACCAATTGGTGATCATGTGGCTATGGGATGCTGCAACGGTCATAAACAGTCATCATTTGCAATGCACCCAAATCTTGATTGCATGGCCATGGGGACCCTTTGATGGTTGTGCAAGTACAAGAACTGGGCATAAAGTTACTTTTAGAACACCATTGTAACTTCAAAAGCTGCTAAACAGGGCAATTGTTAAATGAGAACCACCTATTAGTCCAGTAACTACCCGTGTTTCCCTGAAAATAAAAATGGGTCTTATATTAATTTTTGCTCCAAAAGACACATTTCCAGTTAGCTCTTATTTTCAGGGAAATACGGTACTAAATGCATCCATCTGGCTTATTTTCCGGTTGGGTCTTATTTTCAGGGAAACATAGTAGATATAAATTATTTTTAAATTATCTTTAAATATGTCCCCTACTCTGCCTTTGTTTAGAATAATGGTAAAGATCTGGTTCTTTGGCCAGGGTGTTTATCGTGCTTGCCATTTTTTTTTTAATCTTTACTTTTTATGCCTTATTTTATTGCAATTTCTTTATTGGATTGTTGTGAGCCATCCAATCAGAGTCAGTGAAAATCTGGCCAGATGCAAGTTTAATAAATTATACGTGCAGTAACAGTTTGGTTTGTTTTCCCCCTGAAGGCAAAAGGTTTGCTGTGGAATTATTTACAAAGGCCGCTTTGGAGAGGTCCTCATAGACACCCATCTCTTCAAGCCCTGCTGTCGTAATAAGCAGCCTGCAGCCGAGAAGTCTCCATTGCCAGTTCCTCCATCATCCACCATCACCAATCAAGAAGAGTGGTGACTTCCTTAAAGAGGTGCAGAGGGAGACAGATTAAACCTCTTCTGCCATTTGTTGAAGTGGCCTTCCTTTTACTTTGGAGACCTGCTATGCTGCCAAAAGACTTTCATTTTTTTTTCCCCCTCGAACTGTCTGAAGATTTTTTTTTTTTTTTTACTGCATCAATTCTACTAATTCAGAGTCCCTTGATATCTTTTCAGAAAAAGATTTAAGGAATATTGGCCACATGGTGAAGCTGAACGCTGCTGTGTATCATCTTTGTTCAGCCTTGTTCCCACCCTAATGACCGGAAGGCTGGTGACTATGTGGAGCAGGGGTGATTGCAGTGTATGGGTTTTTAAAAAAATGGATGGTGGCCGAAGTAGTGCAATCAAAGCTCTGTCTCTTTTTATGTGTAACGTTGATTTAAAAAAGGAGACGTCTTCAATTGCATTATTAGGGTTGCTATCTTGACTTTTCTAATCATACTCTGCAGACACCCCTGATACGGAGTATATATATTTGTCATAAGCAGTGTTCCTGCTTGGCATAATAAATTTTAGGTAGCCATTTTTTTCTCTCTATTTGGAGAGGAATGATGAATTTTAAGGTAGTCTTCCCCAGTGTAGTGTCCTTCAACTATTCTGCTCTTCCAATTCTCAGTATTTGGAGCCTTTATATAGCTGGGAATTCTGCTGGAGTTGAAAGGCTTGTATTTTCCAGAAGGTGTGCCGTGTTAGTAAAGCAGAGCCATGGCTTTGCATGAATTTGGATACTGAAGCTTGTATAAGACTTCTCTACCATGCATATGATGTAAAGTTTGCGGAGTTCTTAATTCTTACTACTGATGCTTTAGCAACGAGTAAAACATGTTTCATTTGACCTAGTTATTTCTGGATAGGAAGAATGTATGTATGAACAGACAGAGGATGCATTTGACAGGCAAAACTAGCAAGTGTGAAGGTGGATCAGACCAAGGGTCTGGATCAGACCACTATCAAATCATAATTTCCCCCACAAACAAGATTGCAGGTAATTTATGCAGCGAAACAGTTTCTTCATAATATTTTAGGATAGGGATGGGCAACATATGTGGTCCTTTAGCTGTTGGATTGCAGGTCCCACCATCCTTAAATGTTGAGCAGATTGGATGCATTTGACTGCAGTAAGAGTTCAACAACACCTGGAGATCTAGATATTATTCATCCAACAGAAAAGTCACATAGGGATTGAACAGCAATATGATGTAAACACAAGTGCTATGATGACAAAACCTTTAATTACCAAATAGGTTTCCCTTGGTATGATGCTACAGTACCTTATAGATACAAAACCTATGTCCACTTTTTCAGAGTGGGAACAGTTATCTATTATCCATTCATAATATTAGTTCTTCAAATGGCCTGTAGGCTTAGAACCATTCTACATATTTTAGTAAGTTCTTCCTTTTGTTTGAAAACTTCAAAGGAAAGCCATGTTGACCAAAATTCAGGTTTAGTCCTTTTCACTCCCTTCTCTCTCTCTCTCCATGTTGTTGACTTATTTCTTATCCAAGTAAGGAACATTCCATACTAATGTTTCCCACCACTCACCTTAAAGAGCTGAAGATGCTTTCTATGCCATTTGAAAAAGGAAAAATTAATATTTTTTGAATTATATCCTCCGTAAATATGTGTATAGCAACTCATGGCATTCTTCTTATTTCCACACCGTAGTTCAGCCTGACTATCGGGTGGAATCAATCATTGAGCAGGCTTGATAGATATGACAGGAGCCCATTCCACCAGCCTTGGAGAGGTTGAATTATGTAATATATTCTCTTAAAATATTTCACAGATTCACTGAATGCCTGCAGAGACCCACATGTACATTCATGCCACCTAGCCATAGTAAATGTTACTCATTGTTCCTGAATCTGTATCCCAGCTGCTACCCTTCCTGGAATTCTCATTTGCCCCTCCTTATCCAGAAGTGCCTCCAGCTGTTGTAGCTCCTCCTTTGCCCAGACTCCCAATATAGAGCTACTTGGTTAACTTCCCTAATATTACCCCTAATTTGATAACAATATCTGATGTCTCAAAAACTTGAAAAACAAATTATCTGGTTTCCTCCCCAATACCTCCGTGTGAGTCCCTTTAGTGGCTCCAAGTTCCCACACATCCCAATATTAGTCAATATTACTGTAGTTGATTATTGTACAGTTCAGTAAGGCTCTTGTCTTATGTCAAAATTGCTTCAGAAATAGGGTAAACTGAAGCATCATGATTCCTGGTTTTGTTTTGTTTTTTTAATCGATGCTCTTGATTACCCAGAAACAGCTTTCTGTTAAAACGTGGCTAAAGGGTGATTGCCTGCTTTTTGGGATCAAAATAACGGCTTCCCAGCAAGAGTTCTGCTGCTTTTGATTTTTGTTTTAAATTCATTTGAATAGTATGAGAATTTTGACTTGATTCTGCAGTGCACTGTTATGAATGTGCCTGGGTTGTTGTTGTTTTTTTAAACTGAACAATGAAATTTTAGTTGCGCTATGTCAGACAAATATAAATATGAAATAATGTCTTCTACTTTTATAGGGTACCCTTAATTGCCTTTCTTCTATCCCTATCCCCTGTTGTAAATAGGAGACTTATTCTAAAGGGAGGATAAAATAGTTTTTTTCCTCAGACTGACCTAATGCCTTGGCAGTTTTGCTGGCTTGGTAAACTGAAGGATGCCTGTAGGCGTCCTGGTTATCTTCTTCCTATTGGTTTCTCGGTTGATGTTTATTCTAATCAATATTGGTCAACATTTCTGTGCATTTACAATTACAGTATGAATTATATGTAACTATAATATGGATCATCTCTTCTTCTGTATTTATTTATTTATTACTACTACAGCAGACTGTTCCTCCCTTTCCCTCTTCCTCGAGTAGTAATGCAAGATGAATTGTATGTAGTTATGCACTTTGTATCAATGTAGTAGAAATCTATGGAATCTGTTTTTATACTTTTTATATTGTTCATACACTTGTAATCCAAGCTTCTTCTTTTTTTAAAACTAGGGTAACAAGCAAATAAATAAATGAATAAATAGATTTATCTAGGAGGGGGGAAAGTGTATTCTTTCCAGCTGTTGATTTTAGTGATGTCCTGAGTGTCGGCTATTTTGAAAAATGAGTAGAAGGCACAAGAGTGTTATGAAGCTTGCTCAATTTAATACTCAATCCAGGTAGTTGTTGACTTACAACCGTTCATTTTGTTGACTCTTCAAAATTACAACTGCACTGAAAAAAGTGACTTTTGACCATTTTTCACACTTACGACCATTGCAGCATCCCCATGATCATGTGATTAAAATTCAGATACTTGGCAATGGACTCATATTTGTGGTGGTTTCGGTGTCTCGGAGTCATGTGATCACCTTTTGCAAACGTCTGACCAGCAAAGTTAATGGGGAAGCCAGATTCACTTAACCATGTCAATAATAACTTCAATGATTCACCTAACAGTAGCAAAAATGGGTCAAAATTCACATAACAACTGTCTTGCTTAGCAACAGAAACTTTGAGCTCAATTGTGGTCATATGTCGAGAACTACCTGTATTAAGGTAGTTAATAGGAGGTTTGAAATACAAAAAAAAGGAAGTTGAGGGGGTCTCAGAATTTTCCAAGAGATAATCAAGAAATGGCAGGCAATTCAGTAACAATCTTGATGGCTATTTGCAGTATTATATTCAGACTTGTAGGCCCCATTTGTTAAACAATATTAGGGTAAACAGTAGAAGAGGGTTTCTGGATGCATCTGCTCCCTGGAACTCTTAATGTTGGAAAGAGAGTCTTTTTTTTTCTTTTTTTTTAAAGACAAACAAACATTTAGTATTTCATTCATTTCTTCCATGTGACATCTCAGTGTTGTCTCCAAAAACTTCATTTTTTCTATTATGTTTTTATCTTCGTTCTCGCCAAGTCCATTACATAAATTTTCCACTAATATAATATTCTAATTGTAACATTTTTATCTATCTCTATTAATTAACTTATTTATATCTCTTTTCTAACCAATAGTAAAATTGATTCCATATCTTAAAATATTCTGAATCTTCTTTCTTTTATCATCATAGTTAATCTGTTCATTTCTGCACAATCTAATTTTTTTTTATTACTTCTCCTTCCGATGGTATATTCTCTGCTTGTTGGAAAGATAGTCTTATTGGCCAAATAAGAAGCCAAAGGACTTCTTACTATCTCATTTGCCTTTATAATGTTTTGTGGAGAATCCTGTTCAACTACTTTGCATAGTATAAAAAATTGCTATTTAGGAGTAGTATCAATCAAATACTCAGAGATCATGTAATCAATATAATTATATTTATTTATTTATTTATTTATTTAATTTATATTGCTGCCTATTTGCCCATGGCGACTCAAGGCGACTCACAGAATATAAAACCACATTTAAAACAATAAAAACTAACAAAAAGAATCAAATCAATTAATATAGTACAATATAACAAAATCACCTCCCACCCCCCAGCCCCGGCAACAGCAGATCACATGAGCCATTCAATGGGCTCCATCTCACTCTGGGTTCCCCAGGCTTGCTGGCAGAACCAGGTCTTCAGTGCCTTCTGGAAGAGTATTAGAGTGGGGGCCGTTCTAATCTCTGGGGGAATGATGTTCCAGAGAGAGGGAGCCACCACAGAGAAGGCCCTTCTTCTGTGTCCCACCAGGTGAATCTTGCCCAGGGATGGGATATGCAACATTCCCTGCCTCCCTGCTCTGATGGGTCGGGTATATGTGACCAGCAAGAGACGGTCTCCAAACAGTGACTAAGAGCTCGGCTGGACTGCACAGTAGATCTGCAGTTATAACCCTCAGCTCCTTCTGGAACCCATCCAGGTCCATTAGTCGACGGGGGGGGGTAGACCAATCTTATAGGTCCTGCATCCCTGCAGGGGGGGTACAGCTCTTGAGAAACTCATTGCCACTAGATTGTGATGTTGTGGTCTGCCAGCAGCCTGCGGAGCTGGCAGCTGAGTCGGACAGTGAGGAGGCTGGGGAGGAACATGGACCAGTCCTGGAGTCTGGGGAGGGCCCAGACGAGGGCTCTGCGTCGGAGGCAGAGATGGGGCCAGGGTCATCTGGGAGTGATGCGCGGACTCCGGAGCCTCCAGTGAGAGGCAGAGGAACAGGAGGAGCCTGTTCCTAGTGCATGCATGCGCAGAGCTGCCAGAAGACACAAACAGTTAAAACAAAAGGGACAATTTGGGAGTAAGGCCTGGAGATGATTGGCCCCTCCCAAAAGGCTTAAAAGAGGATTAAAGGCACGTGGGCACTTTGCAGGAAAGCAACGTTGTTAATCCAGAACTTGAATTGCTTCTTGCATAGATGTGAAGGAAGCAAAGAGTAAAGGATGCTGTTTCTACAGACTACAATGATTGCAAGCAATCTCTGCCAACAATTTTATTTATTTGTGATATATGTATCTCACAAATTCTTCAATCCTAAATTTGTTCCCTCAAGAAATACTGAAATTACCAAAACAAATCAGTGCCTTGAAAAATGATTGTAAGTTGCAATGAAAGAACTATCAACATTATGAGTACTCTTGTCTGGAGATAACCTTTTTTAAAAAAACTGGAATAGTTCTGATCTGGCATCTAAGCTTTATTGCTTTATTTCACTTTCTATTCATGCCATTATTGTTTTTCCTATGAAGTCTAAGATTTTTCATAAGAGACAAGCAAGTCTAATAAGGGCTATCAATTCACATGCTGCATTTTCAAAATGGGTGCCATGGTTCTCTAAGTACACAATTGTTGCCTGCATAGCTAGCAAGATCTGCCAAAGTTAAAATGGCTCACAGAACAAGCAGATTGAAAAATTTAGCCCTGTCGTATATAGCTGCTGTTTCCTAAAATTACCTATTCACAAGTATTTCAATTCAGAGCTTAATCTTCAGTGTCAGTGAATTTATCCGTCAATAGATTCAAAAGCTCTAAGCCCCAGAGCTCACTGTAACATCATTGCAAAAAAGGCATTAAGAATTGTCAACCTTATTTTACGAGGCTTTCTCTCTGGTAACGCTATACTTCAAATTAGGGCAGGGGTCTGCAACCTTAAATACTCAAAAGAGCCATTTGGACCCGTTTCCCATAGAAAAGAAAACACCAGGAGCTACAAAGCCTGGGTGGGCGTGGCCAACTCGATGTCACTCACTTCCACCAGTCACATGACCCCCCTAGCCACGCCTACCCAGCTGGTCATTAGGGCAGAGAACCAGTTGTTAAAAAACACCGGGAACCACACAATCCTTTTGCCATACCTCTCTTTCCCTCCCTCCCTCTCTCTCTGTATCTCTACGTCTCTCTCTCTCCCCCTCTCTGTATCTCTCTGTTTCTCCCCTGGCTGCTTCTCCATCCCCCACCGTCAACCTTACCTTCTCAGGCCAGGCGAGGAGTGACTGGGACAGGAGGGTGAGGGGCGGGGCCAGCCAGTGGTGGGATCACCTGACAGGGAGCCACAGCAGAGGGCCCAAAGAGCCGCATGCGGCTCCGGAGCCGCAGGTTGCTGACCCCTGAACTAGGGCATACAAAACCTTTGCCAGACCTACCCTTGAATACTGCTCACCTGCCTGGAACTCTCACTGTATTTCAGACATCAATACATTAGAGGGTCCAGAGATATTTTACTAGAAGAGTACTTGCATCCTCTGCTCGAAATTCCCTATACTACCAGACTTGAAATTTTAGGCCTGGATAGCCTTGAACTACGCTGTCTACGTTCCGACCTAAGCTTAGTACACAAGATTATTTACCATAACATCCTACCTGTTAATGGGTACTTTAACTTCAACTGTAATAACATAAGGGTTATCAATAGATTCAAATTCAATGTAATTCGCTCTAATCTTGATTGTAGGAAAGATGACTTCTGCAATAGAGTAGTAAATGTCCGGAACACCCTACCCGATCCTGTTGTTAGTCTCTCTAACCCCCATACCTTTTACCTTAAACTGTCTACCGTGGACCTTTCACATTTCTAAGGGAGCGTGCATAAGCGCACCAGCGTGCCTACCATCCCTGTCCTACTGTCCCCATTTATATGTACTCATTTTATGTGTTTATGGCTATGTTTTGCTTATTTATATCCTTTTATTTGTGCCAATTTTTTTTCATGTGTCCATATCTGTGTGTACTGTTACTTGTTTCCTTATACTTGTTTATTTATTTATTTTTGAATTTGTATACCGCCCTTCTCCCTAAGGACTCAGGGCGGTATACAGCCACATAAAAACATAGAGTACAAATATTAAAATACCATTAAAAGATATATATAAATTTGGCCCCATAATTAAAAACAGTAACAAACCAATTAAAACATTTAAAAAGTGTTAGGCCAGCCTGGCTTGCTGGAAAAAGAAAGTTTTAAGGGCACGGCAGAAGGCATCGAGGTCTTGGATTCTCCTTATCTCTGGGGGCAGCTGATTCCAGAGGGTAGGTGCCCCCACAGAGAAGGCCCTCCCCCTGGGGGTCACCAGCCTGCATTGTTTGGCTGATGGCACCCCGAGGAGGCCCTCTCTATGGGAGCGCACAGGTCGATGGGAGGCTGTCGGTGGCAGCAGGCAGTCTCGAAGATAACTAGGTCCTATGCCATGGAGCATTTATTGTTGACAAACAAACAAACAAACAAACAAATAAATAAATAAATAAATAAATAAATAAATGTTTTTCAGATGTGGAGAAATATGAACCGGTAGATTCTGTACTTCAGTGTTTCTCAACCTTGAGAATTTTAAGATGGGTCAACTTCAATTCCCCAGCTTTGCTGTCTGGGGAATTCTGGGAATTGAAGTCCATCCATCTTAAAAGTTGCCAAGATTGAGAAACACTGCTGTACTTCATCAGGTTCACTGTCAGAACATTATATGACTATGTCCTAATTCAGCCCTAATTTATAGTTGGATGGGAAACTATTTAAGCTAGACTGAGGAGCTCAGGCGCAGTTTTTAGTATGATTTGGAATCAGATGATTTCCAAGAACCACCAGATGGAGCAGTTTGCATAAGAAATTCCCACTGTCTCCATATTGTTATAACATAATGAGAAAACATGTGGGAAATAATATTCAATGTACCAGTAAATGAGAATATTCGTTGCTCAGGGTTGAAATGAGAGGTCCTTGGTGCTCTCTCACCTCGGTTGTTTTCTTGCAGGCATTTCATTACTCAAACTGGGTAATATTACCTTTATTTTTAATTATGTAATTAAATAACGGGGGCACGATGGCTCAGCGTTTACGACCTTTCTTCACACATTTGTTAAATGAATCACTGCAGTTGTTAAGTTAATAACATGGTTGTAAAGTGAATCTGGCTTTGCTTCTCAGAAAGATGCAAAAGGTGAGCCCATGACACTAGGGCACTGCAACCGCCATAAATATGAACCAGTTGCCAAGTGTCTGAATTTTGATCACATGACCACTGGGAGGCTGCAACAGTCATGTGAAAAATGGTCATAAGTCACTTTTTCCGGTGTTGTAACTTCTAACGGTCACTAAATGAACTGTTGTAAGTAGAGAATTACCTGTAGTTCCATTGCACCTTGGTCAATGCTATCAAAAGCTGCCAAAAGATTTAAAAAAAAAACCCTAACAGGAAGCTCCTCCTCTAAGATAACAGGAAATTCTTTTTCTCCTGCTGACAAACAGCTGATTTTGCCACCAAAACTCGTTATTTGGTGTGTCTGCTCCATTGTTTAAAGGGGAGACTAGATAGGACCCAAGGTGACCTTCAAGTGATCCTGCCCTCTGGAGAAGATCATGGCCCTTGGAGAGAAGGGGGTCCCAATGGCTGCAGATCTCAGTAAGTAAGGAGCTCAGATCAGAAGGTCTGGTCTCTTGCCATCTTTTCCCTTCAGCTGTTTACATTTTTTAAGTATGCCTGGGTTTTTTAATTTTATCTTTTGAAGCTTTACTATCTCTTGAGCTATGACTAATTGACTTCGGACCTATTTTATAACTCCTTGCTGGACTTCTACAACTTTTTTTCCCTGTTCTTTTACTGTTTACTATTACATTCCAAATGATTTTCACTTTAGCTGTAAGGTTATTTGCAGTGAAAATATATTTCCTTTGGCAATAAAAATCATCCAATTGGACTTACATTTACATAGGATTATATTACAAATTTTACTCTTTCTAATTTTTAAAAGAGCTTTGATATTTATCTTTTAATTTTTGATGGGAAAATTTCCCTTTCTTTAACCTCAAGTGTGGAGGGGCGGACCTTTTCTTGGGCTACAACTTATCTGCTTCTCTTGTCCTTGAAGAAGGAATACTGTGATTCTCAAATGTCTCTAAAAGGAGATAAAATTTTATGGAAAGCATTTGAAAAAAAGAATGCTCTCTAACTTACAGGTTTTATTTGAAAATGTAAACAAAACAATTGAAGGGGTCAATAACAGTTGTGTGAACTCAAGATGATATCCAAAAGCAGGAAATAATAGTTAGACTTGGTTTGCAGCTTGATGAATTGGAACCTGATCTTTGCTGTCAGATGTGAAGACGAAAGTACTCAGTTTGAAAAATATAGTTTTGCTCAAAAAGAATGAAAGGAATATGAATAAAAGAAATTCTGAGATAATAGAATTGATGAAGGATGGACTGGACTTTCTTGGTAAGAGGAATACTGTGTTGCAGAGATATTTACAACAAGAGATTTACCAATTTTGGAAATGAGATGCAATTGTTGGAAAAGTTCTCTTGTCAACTCAGTATTTCTCAGTATTTCATCCTGGACAGATCAGAGATAATGATTGGGGTGATTTGTGGTAAATAAGAAACCATGCAGGCTTTCTATGAGTAAATCACAATAACAGACTGTTAACAGAATGCCTTGAACTTTATTTGTGCTGTTGTTTAACTTTATTAACTACTTTTTCTTTCATATATGTAATGTATGACAGGTCAATTGGGTTGCAAATAAATGCAGAAGCTTATAAATTTTGGACCTGTTTTGCAAGGTGGGGGGGAAAGCTATTATTGTTGCAATATATTTGTCAGTGTTCAAGAAGGGGGATAATATGTGTTTTTGTCATTTGTTCTTTTTAATACACATTTTTTAAAATGTTCTTGTCTACTTTTGTCTTTGTTAAAAAAATATTTTGGATTTTGGATTTGAATCTTTTGAATAAAATGAAATTAAGAAAAAAATGTCAACGGGGTTGCACTCTTTTCCACTGCTATTAGGCGACTAAAACCAATTCCATGCAAAAGCATTTTCATCTAATAGCTAAGAAATTGCATTGTCAGCAATAAAGCAAGACGCATGTTATTGCTTAAGAGAAAGCCAGTTGTGGGATGCAAATCCCATTTGATGGTTTTCTTGACCTCCCGTGTAATGCCTTGCAGAGGCAAAAACATTGGGACAATTTATTTTAGGGCTCTTTGTCTGGATTATAACCTATAACCAACTGGATTATAATCCATTGTCTGGATTAGAACATGCCTTTCATTTAATTTTCAAAGAAGTAGGAGCATATTCAGACAGGTAACTATCCTATGAACTCTTGGTTTCCCTAAAGACCTTAAAGAGCAAAGTTTTGGATCCACTGAGTGGACACTTGGCAACCAAAAAGCCAATGTAACATCTCCTAAAGTCTATATACGGTATTTACTAAAACTTTGATTACTGTAACCTTTAACTGGGTGAAATGATGCACCATAGGGCAACAATTTTTGAAACCAAGGTACCTCAAGTGGCTTAATTTATAGAATAGGCCAAAAATCTGGGAAGTATGACCCCTGCTTTTGTAAAACAATTTATGACATAAAAAGTATAAAACAGTTTATGACAAAATACAAAATGTCATAAAATGTTTCCTGTCCTGATGTTTCATTGTACTATAACTATACAATTCAATATGGGCTATTTTCAAGGCAGATATGATGGATCCCAAATTTTCCAGTGGAGACAATGTATTACAAACTCTGTCATTATGAAGGCATTAAGGAATCTGATAAGGAAACATTTCTGAATCATGACCCAATGGGTCATGGCTTTCTCTAGTAACATTTTAAAAGACATTCAGAAAAAGCAGAAGAGATTATACTGTCATTAAACAATCCCATGAACCCATTTCAAGGAGAAATATTTTATTTGCAGAACATTCTCAGTATTTTCACAAAGTTATCATTTCTAGATAATGCTCCAATTAATTTGAAGGTTGTAGCAAAAGGCATCTTTTTCCGGCTGATAATGAACAGCCAGTGTTGTATACTTGTACATTCTCCTTTCAAAAGGTCCTTCTATGTTTAGGTGACAGGGAATGAAACATATATTTCCCGTTTTCTCTGTCTTTGCTTCTTCACACAAGCGGGACAAACTGGCCATTGTATTCACAAGCAAAGATGAAAAAGAAAAAAGTCATATATTGAAATGAGATCTTTCTGCTCTGGGGGGGCTTTCAAATATAGATACTGGATCAATTACTAGTTATTTACTGAATATTTCTTGGACACTGGATTTCAATAAAGCTAATCACATAGAGATTTATGTGATTAGAAAAATGTCACCACCAATCCCCCCCCCCCCCATTTCAGCAAGGAGGTTACCTACTATCCTTTTGGCAAATGTTCTCAAGATAGCTCCATCTGTTTTTGCAACACATGGAATCCATGTTAAAAGAAATGTATCCAGTAAAAACTTCTAAATAGTAATACAGTAAAAACGATGGCAAATTAAAAAAATGAGCAACTAAAGCTATTAAACTCCTAAATCTTAAATACTCTGCCAATAAATGTGTATTTTAACAGAGACTAGGAAAAAAGCACTGGAAGAGCCAAATTTGACAACTGGATGTAGTCCAGAAAGGTTAGATTTCAGCTATCATTATGGTCAACCAGAGCAGGAAACAGAACCATGGTTAAGAGCTGAAATCCAACATATCCAGAATGTACCATTTTAGGAAAGGATGGGCTAGGTGGACATGAGTTCCAAAACTGTAGGGCACCCTATTCTTTGAAATTCATTCTTCTGTAACAAAAGCAGGAATGGGAGGGTGTGAAGAGGAATTTTACACATCTCTAAAATTAAGAAAAAGTGAGAATAAGTATTTTCAAGATGGTTGGGGGAGAGTGAGAAATAAATTATCTTGCACCTACTTAACCTCCTAAAACAAAGGTGACATAGAAATGTAATTATTTTTTACTCCCCAAAAAGATATTTTACTGGATAATAAACAGGTCTTCCTTAACTACGGTTCATTGAAGAAATCATAATTGCTGGATATACTTATTGCACTAAGACTAAGCGGAAGTATAATTTACTTGGTTTTCAAAGATAAGGATTGGAAAGGACCTTGGAGTACATCTTGATTAACATACTGCCCAGGCAGGAGTTTTCTACTTAATTACTCCTGACACATGGATACCCAACCGTTTCTTAAATATGTATAATGAAGGAGTCCCTTGCCTCCTCAGGCAGTCTGTTCCATTACTGAGTAGCATTTAGTGTGGAAATTCCTCATAATTTTTTTCCTTCCAGGTTTTTTGTGGTTGATTGCTTTCCTCTGAACATGTTACAGTCTGTCCATATCCTACATTCTATACTTCAGTTGATGCAGTGTAGGAGTGTATTTCCTTGTTTTGCAATTTCATCCTAGTTAGTTTATATTCAGACACCCTTCAAATTCACTCCGCTTTTTATTATTTACATTGAAGGATAACGACTAAAAAAAAAGAATTTTACTGCTAAATAATACTGAGCATATACATAAATGCCATTGGAAAGATCTTTATATTGTTACTTTACAAGTTAGGATTAAGCTTTGTAGGACTAGTTCGAGATGCTGACCCAGAACTGAATGGCAACTAGAACTTTTGTAAGGCAAAGACCGAGAAGATTAACAAAGGGAAACTCACAGTTGTATTTTCTAATTCCTCCTGGAAAAACAATATAATGATGTTCAAGCTGTTCTTTGTACCCCTGACAATGTAGGCCTCTGTCACGCTTGTTCTGAGTAAGTGCTGGACAGTTTTGCAAATGCAGCAGCATTCTCTTTTGGCAGGCCTCCATTATACAGCAAAATAGGAAAATAACTCCTATAAATGTAAGGCATGTAGAACAACTTTTTTTACTATTTGGCAAAGGTACATGAGACTGATAACTCTGTTCTCCGACAACTACGGTAATTCATAAAACAATACATAGCATTCATTGCTGGATGTCACAGAATAGTTAAAATGAATGAAGATTAAAAAGTAGCCTTTTTTAAAAAGTGGAAATGTGAAGGTTTCAGTCTTTAATAAACTATCATGCCAACTTCAGTCAAAACTCTGACTATAATCTCTGAATTCATGGCAGGTTTTTTTTCAAGATACTGTAATTTTAAACAAAAAGATGAGGTGTTTTAGTGTTGGTCTTAAAACTTTAGACTGGCTATGCCTAATTTAGTCTACTCTGCAGAGCTAGTGGATGGTAGCTTTCTTATTTCCCACCAGAGGTGGGTTTCAATAGGTTCTGACCAGTTCAGCGGTGGGTTGCCCCCGGTTCAGATTCTATAGAACCGGTAGTAAAACCGGTGGGAGGCTCCCACCCACCGATCCCGATGTCATCAGGAAGATTCTGCGCATGCGCAGAAGCGCACACATGCAGCCCCATTGTAAAGGTAAGTAGAAGCCACCCCTGGACCAGTTCTGGAGAACCGGTAGCGGAAATTTTGAGTAGTTTGGAGAACTGGTAAATACCACCTCTGATTGGCCCCGCCCCCATCTATTCTCTGCCTCCTGAGTCCCAACTGATCGGGAGGAAATGGGGATTTTGCAGTATCCTTCCCAGTGGTGGGATTCAAATAATTTAACAACCAGTTCGCTGCCCTAATTATTTCTTTCAACAACCACTTCACCAAACTGCTCAGAAAGTTAACCAGTTCTCCTGAAGTGGTGCGAACTGGCTGAATCCCACCATCCTTCCCCTGCCACGCCCACCAAGTCATGCCATGCCCACCAAGCCACACCCACAGAACCAGTAGTAAAAAAAATTGAAACCCACCATTGCTTCCCACCCAGCATTCGAATACAGAAATTAAAAGTTTAAGACTTTAAAGTTGAACAGAACACAAGGTAAGCTACAAATAGGTGAACATGTTATTGCACTTGGTACCATTATTTAAATAAACAAAAAGCAAAATGCCTATACTTTTTCAATTTTTGGCAGAATTAAATATGATGGTAAGCTTACCACATTGCTTATTGCATCTTTATGTGGATAAAACAAGTTTTTAAGCAAAGACAATTTTCTACTTTTGTGAAGTGCTTAATAAAATCTTGTTGCCTATGGTTTGCAATTTCTTTCAAAATAATAGATAATTAAAGAAATTGGAACAATAAGAGGAAAAAAAACATCTTTACCGCCTCACAAAAGTATAGAATTCTGACAATTATGCCGAGGGCAATGGTTCAAATTAATTGTAATCCCAGTAACAAAAGTGACTATCCATATAGATTAGCAATTTGTAAGATATTTCGAAAGACGGTCAACAGACAAATTAGCATAATTGTCTCTATTGTTGGCCTTAAGTTTTGTTATGACTTTATTAATACCTGACGGGGAAAACAAATTTATAATCATTTTTGTTCAATTAATAATTGTATTCAAACTCATAACTCTTAACTAAATGGCTGCCTAGTTATGAATATTCACACACAATCTATTCATGCTAACTCAAAACAAAAAAACAACCATGATTGAGTTTAACAGAGTTTAGTTTCAAGAACCATAATACAGGATTATAGCTTTCCCATAGTTTTCCCATCAATGTTAAAAACAGTTAACTTATATAGTAGCCATACTAAGATTTTATAATAAAAACTAATTACAACTTCTAGGCAGATATTTTTTTAGATGTAACAAGGGATAATTTTATTAAATGTGAGGGAAATCACAATGTTTTGGAATGTGATTAAAGACCACAGTCCAGAGGTGGTATTCAGCAAGTTCTGAGCAGTTCTGGAGAACCAGTAGAGGAAATTTTGAGTAGTTCGGAGAACCGGTAAATACCACCTCTGACTGGCCCCGCCCCCATCTATTCTCTGCCTCCTGAGTTCCAGATGATCAGGAGGAAATGGGGATTTTGCATAAATCTTTCCCTGGAGTAGGGAGGAAATGGGGATTTTGCAGCAACCTTCCCCTGGAGTGGGGTGGGAATGGAGATTTTACAGTATTCTTCCCCTGCCACGCCTACCAAGCCACGCCACGCTCACAGAACCTGTAGTAAAAATTTTTTAATCCCATCACTACCACAGTCCAATTTGCCTCTCCTCCAATAGTGCATAGTATTGTGGCAAAAGCAAATCTGGATATTATAAAATATCGAAATAGATATTTGATATATTGGTATTAAATATCCTATTTATCTAATTATTCCTCTCTCCTTCATTTTTGAACAAAATTAATAAAAGTTAAAGCATACAAACTTACTAAAATAAAATATCAACATTATCAGTTGAATTAAATAGGCTCTTAAAAACAAATGACCAAGAAACTCGTAAGGTACAAACTCACTTACACAGGAGATTATAGCTTGTGTTCATACAGCAGGCCTAACTGTTTACCAAAAATTTTAGCATAGCATGTTATGAATATCCAACCTCTTTAGTTAGCTTGGGTTCAAATGTCATGTATAATCCAAAAACTGGGATATTTGAATTAATGAATAAATATTTTTTTAATCTTAGTTCTCTAGCAAAGAAGGAAAGGCTGCAGCCCTACAACCATGACTAATTTAACTAGAGTTTAATCAATTACCTTGGTTCTTAATTTGTGAGACACAAATTAGCTAACCCTATTTTAGGTTAACATTGCAATTGTAATCTCTTTTATGTACTGCAGCAGAGGCACTTGCAAATAATTCATATTATGATTGCAAATAATTCTTTTCAAACAGATGCTTTCAAACTTCATTTATTCATTTGTAAAGGAGTAATTTGTTTTCTCAATGAATAGATCATCTTTTCTCCAATAGTGTAATTGTTGTTACATCTTGTAGATTTGAAGCCTCATATATACTGCTCTAGAAAAAATGAAAGGCGGAAATAATCTTCTTTTGATATATTTCAAATTAGAAATGTAAATAAGAACATTTATGAATCTGATAAATATTCTATGGACTCATAGATGCAAATATCAAAATGGATATTTCTTTAGAGCAAAATGGCAAATAGATTCTAATTTAAAATAGAAAGAAAAAAACATCCTACAAATTGAGTTACCTAAATAAACCATTTGCTTGTTGTTTACTGTGTTGTAAGTTATCTAGTACACTAGTTATTAAAGCAACTAATCGGAACAAACTTCAATTTGATTCTGATTCCAATAATACCTACTACCAATATATAAGCATGCTGTTGAATGTTGCATTTTCTGTATATTTATTTTTATTTATTATATTTTTATAGTTACAATTCTCACATTAAAGTGACTCTGGGTGGTGCACAACACTTAATTAAAAAGCAATAAATACATAAAAACAAACAATTTAAAACATAACAAGGGCATACAATTAACCACAATAAGGAAGCCATCACAGAATTTCTCCAGTCCCCTGGGACCCTCAGGCTGTTAACTCTTCAAATGCAAACAGATTTTCCACTAGAGCAGGGCTGTCACTCCCGGCTTGCAGGCTGGATGTGTCACGTGTTGACCATGCCCACGTCCAGTTTAGCGAAGGGGAAAAATGTCCCAATACGTCACGTAATGCCACCATGATGACATGAGTTTGACACTCCTGCAGTAGAGCAAAATAACTAAGATAACTAAGGGTACAGAAAGATTAGCTGCTTAAAAAGTAGATAAATAGTTTTAATTAGAACAGTTTAGAATTGTGTTTCTTAAAACATTTTTCTCTCAGGACACTTTCCCACTGTTAAAAATTATGGACACCAAAGGAGATTTGATTGTTGGGATGTTTATCAATATTTCCTGTATTTCCTATATAAAAAATTTAAATTGGCACTTTCAGTATCACTATCAATTCTCACAACTGTTTAGTGGAATTTTATTATAATATTTTTCAATATAGGCTGGCAAATAATTTTGATTTCATATATCTGAAAGGGTTTTGGGGGATCTCCCAGGGGTCCTTGGACCACACTTTGAGAAACACTGGTCTACAGAAAAATGATTATAGAACTATGTTACAAAAGGATTGCAAGTTCTGTTCTGGTACCAAAAACAAATCTGCAGTGTTGAGAATTAAACCAGAGACAGGGGTGAAATGCTACCGGTTTGCACCGGTTCGGGCAAACTAGTAGCGGCAGCGGTGTGTGGTTTGGTGAACCGGTAGCAGGGGCAGCTTGAAGCTCTGCCCATCCGCCCGGACGTCGTTACTTCCTGGTTTTAACTGAACCAGAAACCGGTTTGCAAACCACAATTTCATTCACATATTACACTGAACCAAACTACAAACAACTGCATTTTACTAAACCAGATAGAACCTAGATTGTCCAGTACTCCTTACAAAGATTTGGTACAATGAAAAAGCAGCAATTAGCCAGCCAAGATTTCAGATCATCACAACAAATATTCAGCAAAGTCTCTGATCAGCTTCAGCTTTTTAAAAAATCTTAGGTTTTTTTTTTTGAATAAGTAGATGCAGATTAGTAACCACAACGGGCTTCTTTTCAGTAGAGACCTAATCATGAAAGCCCCACCCTTCCTCCCCTATTCTTTTATTAACTCCTCCTCTCAGCTGGTTCCTCCATTCTTTTCCTATTTGCTTCCAAACAAGTAAAAACCATGTAGGCTGGGCAGGTAGGTAGAAGCTAGTTAGAAGCAATTCTACCTGGCTTTCTACTTTTATATTTTGCTGAAAAGCTGGAATCTCTCATCTGAGTCATTACTTCATGGCTCTTTGGTAAGTTATTTGTTTCTGGGGATGGACTGTTGTGTACAAACTGAAGTACCGCAGACTTTTTCAAGAATTAGAATCATAGTTTTCTACAACAATTGGAATGTTCACCTGGGCTAGGAATTAAAATATAAACTAAATTCCCTGAAAACATTGAAATGAGACAAAGTTGTCACATTTAAATGCTTTTTAATTTCTGGTTACATTACTCTGATGTAATTCAACTCAACCTCTGAAATGATTGTGGCCTGGTAGTTGTTAAAAATTTCAAACTAATATTTAATTTTTAATTAACTTGTAAATTATAAAATACAAAAAAAATGGATCCATGAAGTCTGGAAAATAGTATTTGGGGAGAATGCCCATGGAGTATATATATTGAAGACTTAATCCTTTTATTTTCAAATATTCTTTGTAGTGGCTATTTACATTGCTTTTATATTTATACAAATGCTGTATGAATATAAGAGCATATTTGCCAGGTTGTTCCTTGGCAAGAACTTGTTATAATTCTTTTAGAGCACGTTCTCTGACCACAAAATTTGCCTTTCAAGTTTCCTATGTGGAAAAAAAAATAAGCAACAATTGTACAAAACCAAATATAATGGTATTAAGCTGGGGTTCCCAACAAGGGGTGCGAGATGATATTCCAGGGGGTGCAAAAACTTGGGTTTAGAAGTTTCAAAAATTATACTGTATAATTATAGGCATATAATTATTTTTAACGGGTGCAATAATATATTAGAAGCGTTCTAATATAGGGTATAGAAAAGATTGGGAAGCCCTGGTATAAAGGAATGCTTTTTTTTTGAACTCTTACTTAGATACCAATGAGGGTCAAACTCTATAGCCTGAGAACCCCTAATCTTTGGTCATCTACTTTTCTATAAAATATTCAGTTATGGATTATGGCCGAAAAACCTAGGCAAGTATAGAAAGTACTTAGAATCAACTGCCAGTCTTAAACCAAGCAACTTTAAAAGGCAACTGGAATGCTTTATAAGTAAAAAAAAAATCCCTTTAAATTTAGGGGTGCTTATATCTGGCTATAACCTTATAGGATTAGGATCATCACACAATTACGCTGAAACGGGGGGGGTGTAGAGAAAGTGGCCCCGAGTGAGGGGAAATATTGCTTATTTATTCTGATGGAAAAACAATTCTAGGTTTGTAACTAAAATTGCACGTAATATAACTTTGAAGGAGTAAGGGAAGACAGGGGCGCAAGGGCTGCTTTTGCGCAAGCCCAATTCAGTTCCCTCCCCTCAAAAATGCCTTTTTTTGTGTGTGTTTCGGTGCACCCCTGAACGTGGCTTCTTTTCCTTCCATGAGAAAGCGAGACGAATATGCGTTTTTTGCCCGCTTCCACGCGTTATTAACACACCCGCAGCTAAAACTACGGTCTGCTGGCTCATCGCTTCTGACACACGCCGCTCTTATTTTACAAGCCGCTCGTTCCGCCGGGTTGCGCCGACCCAGCCAAAGGATGCTTCCCCCCCCCCCAATCTAACTCGGTGGGAAGCGGGTCCTGTCTGTCGCTTTGCAAAACCTCCCTTCGATCAAAAAAACCCTACAGGGACCCATGACGAGCCGCAACGCCGAATTTCCCTCAGCGCGATTAGAACCCGGCATTCCTTCGCTCGCTCCCCCATCCCCACCTTTCCCTCCCCTCCCCGCCCCCCCCCCGCGGTTAACGGTCCATCCAGTCACGTGGCGAGGCCCCGAATGCCGGAGACGAAGGCCATGCGGTTGCTGGGGTGGGACAGGGCGGCCGAAGCCAGCTGATGATTGGACAGGCGTCGGCTGACCTTCCGCGGAGGCCCCGCCTCTTTCGCAGCTCCGGGGGCGTAGGGTTTATAAGCGGGGACGCGAGCGGGCGGGTGGGCTTGAGCTGCTTTGGCTGCTGAGGTGAGTTGATGGCCGTGGAGAGGGGAGGGGTAGGGTAGAGGCGGGACGGGTGTGAGGGACCGAACGGGGCTGTGATGCCGACGGATCGCGGAGCCTTGAGGGTGGCGCGTGCTCTTGGCTTGACCGAAGGATGTCGAGGGAAGAGGAGACGAGCCCTGTCACGGTCCCAATTCGACGAAGGGATGTCTCGGGAGCTCCGGTCCGCCGACAACATGGACGGCTTTGAGCGGAGGATGACCCAGCGCTGCCTCGTCATTAGTCCCTCACCAAGCTTGGCTGCGGGCACTGAAGGGGGTCCCTCTTCCCCCCCCCCCCAGTTCTGGCAGGGATGGAACTTTCCTGGCTTCTTCTTTTTTTTTTTGCCCTTACCTGCTTTCAAAAAAAAAGAGAGAGAGGTGGGCTGCGAATTGGTGTCTCCACCGTTTTTTTTTCCTGGGTGGGAATTAAGACTGATGCTGATGCTCCTTTGGAGAGGATAGCTAGGAAGTGAGTCCCTAGTAGACTTTGGGTGAGGTGGTGGAGCTGCAGTCCTTTTAATTATCTTTAGAGTAAGGGACTGCTTGTTTCTCTTTGGAAAGAGGAAAAAAATACTGATTGAATAGAATAGAATTCTTTATTGGCCAAGTGTGATTGGAAACACAAGGAATTTGTCTTTGGTGCATATGCTCTCAGTGTACATAAAAGAAAAGAGACATTCGTCAAGAATCATAAGGTACGACACTTAAGTCATAAGAGTACAAATAAGTAATCAAATCATATTGGGAAACAAGTCAGTATAAATCGTAAGGATACAAGCAACAGTCATACAGTCATAAGTGGGAGGAGATGAGTGGTAGGAACAATGAGAAGATTAATAGTAGTGCAGACTTAGTAAATAGTTTGACAGTGACATTGGTTTACCTTTTACTACTCTTCTCGTCATTCCACTGGATGTTGGTACAATATTTGTAAAATGGGACTTTAGTCTTCAAAAGCACGCACACACTTACACTGTATATGCCCAGAGGCATGCACACAAGCACACACATGCATACAAAGGTACTCCCAAGATCTGTTTTCTTCTGCATGGCAGGGCTTCTATCCCTTTGGAAGTTTGTATTTTTATTTCGAGGGATGCTGGTGCAGTGTAGCCTTGTTCTACCTTCAAACTGTCAGTAGTAATTATTCTATGCTCCCTTGGTCATCAGAAGACAGGAAGGGCAGAGGTTTGGCTGCTTTCTCTGCCCTCTCTGTCTCCCTATAGGTTGCTGCTAACATTTCATTCCAGAGCCTGTGTTTTTAGTGCATTTGACAAGAGCCTACAAGCTTCTTTAAATATTGCTTTGGGATTTTAAAGAAAGAAGCATTTGGAATTGAATTCTATAGATTGAACGGTATTGTGTTTTTGGCTTGGTGTGAATTGTGGATGGTCCTTAGTGGATATGGCTGTTAGCACTGTACTAGGGCAATAACAGCAAATCGGGAGAAATTAAAGTGTGAAGAATGTTGGTACTTCTAGGACTCTGATTAAGGAGCTATAAAGTCTGCAATTCCTTAACGCTGGAATACTGTAGCGAATATCCTTGAGAATTTCTAAAGTGATGCCCGCATTCCACATTTAAAGGAGAAAATAGTTTGTTCCTTGAAAGTTCTGTGGTTCTGGAAGCATCTTTTTGCATTGCAGCAGATCTCCCTGGATTGCACTCGCATATTGATGCCGCTTGCTTTAAAGACGCTGTGAGGGAGAGAACAGCTAATCAGTGCCAGTTTCTTTGCAGCCCTAGCCGTTTCAATGGTGCAACTTTCACAGTCCCCCCTCCGCCGCCCTTCACCTTCATGCCACTCTGAGGAAGGGGAAGAGAAGAGCATGAAGCCAGATAAGCAGCAGGTGACCCAAGGTCCTCGAGGGGATAACCAGCCTCCCATGAGCCCCCTGCAGGCAGCTTTGAATTCTGCAACCACAGCTTCTCAGGCATACGAGACTTACATTGATAATGGACTTATCTGCTTGAAACACAAAATTAGGAATATTGAGAAAAAGAAGGTAGGTATATTTTCTAAACAGAGTTCAAGAAATAATACTGTAATACCATAATTGTGTTTACTGTATAAGCTGCCTTTGCTTATGACTTTTTTCCCTTTATAGATTTGGAAAGCAAGGTGCTCAGGGGAAATAATGTAGACTTGCTGCTTATAAAAAAAAAAATTGCTCTATCCATTGGTCCAGAATAAGTGTACGGGTACTTTAGATATTTGCAGCTTTTAAAAGAAATTTTAAGATGGACTTTACATTTAATTTTACGATAGCTTTGTGATTACAGAGGAATGGCTTTTAAGTAGATATGACATACATATTCATTTCTTTACTGTGTCCTTTATTATACAACAGCCCCTTGTAATAAAAAGTATAAGTTAAGTTACATAGAATTGCTGTGTAATTTTTGTGCTGTCAGTATAATGAAGCCTGCCTGACTGGAAATAACTTCATGCTTCATTAATCCCTTTCTTTCTGCTGAAAGATTGCTTTACAATACAGCTGCCAGAGATTTGAATTTAAATATGTTAAAAGGCTATAGTTGTTAACTATAAATATATATTATCTCTAAATCACAATGGTGCTTTTGATGTTCTAACGTTTCTATTCATCAACAGTCCTAAAACACTTTCTGTGTTTAGAGAAATGCTAGGTCATATTAGCTCTGTTTGCAATTGCCTATATAGAGCCTGGACTGCAGCAATGAATTATAAAGGGTACTTTTTGATTTATTGTTTCACTGATGCCTAAATATGCAGTGTACTTAAATATCTGGTATATTTTCCAGAGATGTCAGATTGAAAGTTAACCTTGCAATAGCATGATATAGTATATGGTAGCAATGAAGGTTACAATTAATGATGGTGCTTGTGTGGTTCAAGCTTGGCCTGTATCTGAGGAAAAAAACTTGTTCATACTTGTGTTTGCAGCTCAAATTAGAAGACTACAGGGATCGGCTGAAAAGGGGGGAGGTCCTCAATCAAGATCAGTTGGTAAGATTTCTGGTTTTATACCTCATTTTTACCGTTTTAGAAACATTTTTTTACATCTACTCTTTTCATGATCAGTTAAATGGTACTTGGTGGGAATGTCAAATCTAGCTAGCTAGGCTAAATTCCTGTTTAACTTTCGAAACCTCTTGGTTTTTTTATTTTTTGTTCTGACTAAGATTTAACAGAAAATATTATAGGCTTTAACAAATAAAATGGAATGAAGATTGACACTAATGGAATACAAGGCTTCTGGGAAATGAAACATGCTTCTTTCAGTGAAACTGCATCATTCAAGTTGCTCACCCCATTGATAACCTATAATTTACTTAACTTTGGCCTGTTTTATTAATCTAGTTGATAAAAGGATCAAGTAGTGGTACTGGGTTCAAACAACATGCTAATCAACAAACTAGCCAACAACATTTCAATTTAGCATGTTTGTGCAAACCACAGTTTATACCACTTAGACACAAGAGCTGTGGACATTGTCAGTAGAATGGACCTGTCTCATCTGCTCTTTACAGCCTTTTCTTATTTCCTGCAGCATTATCTGAGAATCTTGCAATATAGCCAAATAATATTTTTCTGGGTGTTTCAAGAGATTTCAAAATTTAAAGTACTTGAACATATTTGGTTAATCTGTAATGTGTTAGCAAAATCAATTGTCATGATCTTTCGAATAGTACCATAATGCAGATTTTTATAACCTGGGAGCATTCCATTGTATTGGGATCACAGCTCCTACAAATAGAAATAATTATTTTAAACTGCATTATAATCCATTGAAAAGGTGGTAGTTAATTTGTAATACTTTAGAACTTTTTAATACTTTTTGGCTGTACTTAACAAAAAATTTATTATAAAGTTATTTATAAATTTTATATGTGGTGTATATTCTTAATGCTGTGGTTACAACAATGTCTGTTTATGTGAATATCTTTCAACAATCTTTTATTTAAATAGTCACAAGTATAATTCTTAAAATGTTGCTTCAGCATTAAGCACTTAGACTCAATGATTGTTGCTTGTTTAAGTTTATTTTTACAAAAGTAAACCAAAGTTGTTTTTCAAGTTAAAAATGTCATAACTGCGGGGGGGCGGGGTTTCAACACTTTAATATGATGTGGAAACCTTATTGATGAAAAAAAATCATGTTTTAAAATCTAAATTGCCCAAATCAAAATGTGAAGAGTATTTATTCTGATCAATATGAAAAATAGAATGCTTGTTTAAAATTAGCCAGAATGCTGTATAAGCAAATAAATCCTGACCAAATAAGATTGGCTGATTTTTCACTTGTGTTTCATTTTGAGTGTAAGACGGGCAGAAAACATTTTGTTTTAATATGTGCACTTTGCATAGTAAAATCAAGTTAGTGTTTAAATCCACCCAAATATGCCATACATTTATTTTATTTGAGGTGCTTCAAGACCTATCTCATTAAACCTAGATGCATTTTTAAATGAATAAAAACTGACTAATTGCAGGAAGCTGTTGAAAAATATGAAGAAGTTATACATAACTTGGATTTTGCTAAAGAACTTCAGAAGACATTTTCTGGACTAAGTCAAGAGGTGAGTAGAGCATATAATTGTGCTATTAGGTAATTAAGTTCACTCATTAGAAAATGTGTGAGTAATTGGATAGATTTCCCCGATTACTAAGATAATTACAGACTTGAATTATGCCTCTTCCATGGCAGAGAAGCTGCTTCTGACCAGTCGTGATATGTAGTATGTTTTATTGTACAGATAGTCCTCGACTTACAACAGTTTCTTTAGTGACTGTTCAAAGTTACAACGGCTCTGGAAAATGTGATTTATGACCATTTTTCAATTACAAATTTTGCAGCATCCCCATGTTCATGTGATCAAAATTCAGATGCTTGGTAAATTGTTCACATTTATGACCATTACTGTGTCTCAAGGTCATGTGATCACCTTTTGTGACCTTCTGACAAGCAAAGTCAATGGGGAAGCCAGATTCACTTAACAACCGTGTTACTAACTTATCAACTGCAGTGATTCATTTTACAACTGGGACAAGAAAGATTGTAAAATGGGGCAAAACTCCCTTAACAAATGTCTTACTTAACAACAAGAAATGTTGGGCTCAATTGTCATAAGTCTAGGACAGTGATGTTAACCTTTTCGGCACTGAATGCCGAAACTGGAGTGCATGTGGCAGCCAGCTGCTCTTCCAGGTTCCATCGTGCACGTGTGCGCTGGCCAGCTGGTCTGGCGTCCATGTGCGCCGGCCAACTGCTCTGTTCCAGGCTCTGTTGTGTGCATGCACGCCCAGCGTGCATGCGTGCATCGGAGCTCGGAAGAGAGCAGCTGGCTGGTGCACATGCACGTGACAGAACCCAGAAGAGCAGCTGGCAACGGCGTGCGTTCCCACAGAGTGGGCTGTGTGTGCCACCTCTGGCACGTGCTACAGGTTTGCCACCACGGGTCTAGGACTACCTGTATCTACAAACAGTCAAAAGAAACTTGCAGAATATGGCTGATATTGCTTTGATATATTATAGGATATTATTCTGACAATTCAGTTTCTTATATTTTAGGCATTAGTGTTTGTAAAAGCTTGAAATTTGGGACTTGGGAAGTTCCTCATGAATGTGATTAAAATAATCATTGACTGAAGGGATTTTCCTGAACTTCAGTCTGTCCATTGTTTAGACCATTTATGAACCCACCGCCAATCTCTTCCTCACATTGATACAGCTACTAAAAGCACAGCGGAAAGCGCAACGAAGAGAAACTTTACTGAAACTTGAAGCAGAGAAGAAAAAGCTCCGCACAATACTGCAGGTCCAGTATGTGCTGCAGAATTTCACTCAAGAGCATGTGCAGAAAGACTTCAGAAGTGGCTTGAATGGTGCAATATACTTGCCTTCTAAAGAATTAGACTACCTCATTAAGTTTGCAAAATTGACATGTTCAGGAAGAAATGAAACTGTTAGGTAACTTTTCTTACTTTACCTTTCAATCAAATCAATCTTGCAATAGCATATTGAAAATTACGGTTTTAAACCATTGTTGTCATATTGCTGGATTCAGTTTTGGGAGCCCCTTCAGGATGTAGTCCCTGAAATAGTTTGTTTCCTTGTCAAAGAGAAATGAAATAATTCTTTTGTGAATTCTTGGTCTCAGTTCTCTTGTGTGGCATAATTGCATCAAGCAAGAAAAGTGGTTATTTGCTCTTAGCTTGCCATGCTTCAAGTATAACAGGCATCACCTTGAGCAACAGGTAGATTTTAGTGGGCAGTGGGTTTTGATTAAATTAAGCATTCAAACCTGTATGAGGAGAATCTCCATAATTCTGGCATAATACATACTTAAAGACTACAGAGAGTGGCCATATGTACTCAGTTGCTTTGACAAGGAAATTTCATACATTACCAAATGAAACAAATTTATTTTAGTAATATGTGGTCTATTATGACTACTTTGGGACTTATCAATACATTGTTTTATTACTCTTAGATGTTATTTTAACCTATTCAGTCTAGAACTATGTAGTATAACATTATTCATTCACATTCATATTCAAAAAATTCAGTTTGATGTGCCTAATTTTACACAAATACGAACATGATTTTCCTATTAAAATGTATTTTGAAGATATTCCTTAAAATGTAGTATTTTAGGCTCAGTTAAATTCTCTTGGATTGGAGTATATAAATGGACGTTATCATACTGCCATCAAATACAAAACTAGATTTCAGGCAAAAATGAATTATTTCTTAGTATTCTGAAAAAAATGAACCTTGTTTTAATATCCATTCCTACTGAGGTGGCAGCACAGGAAATTGGATTGACGTATTTAGCTGGAATGAAGTATATATCAATTGCCTCCTTGGTTCGAACTTAGTAAAGTAAAAAGCCTGTTGTCAGCTAACCATAGTTTGCAATAAATAGTAAGCCAACCTATTAGTTAAAATTTAATTGCAAACTAATTTTTTGAAAACTTTCTTTTCACTTTAAGCATTGAAGACCAAATGGAGCAGTCATCACTCTGTTTCTGGGACCTGCTAGAAGGCAGTGAAAAAGTAGTGGTTGGGACAACCTGTGAGTAGCTTAATAAAAAGAGGCTCTTCTGTTATAGTAGGATCCGGTTTTAGAGATGTAACTACCCTGTTTTCCCGAAAATAAGCCTCCCCCTGAAAATAAGCCCTCCCCGAAAATATTTAAACACAGAGCTGGAAATCAGGTAAGATGGCAAGAGGAGCGCCATCTTGCTCCACGCGCCCCAAAATAATAAGACCTCCCCAAAAATAAGGCCAAGCGCTTATTTCGGGGTTCAGAAAAATATAAGACAGGGTCTTATTTTCGGGGGAAACACGGTATTTAAGGTAAAAGGCAAACCTGAAATAGAACATTGCCAGACTTACAAATGTTGTTGACCACTAGGGCAAGGGTTTTAATCAGACATAAAAGAGAAGACCATATTAGAATAGTGGGATTCAATAGCAGAGGGGCTCCTCCGGGTGCCGTCGGCCAAACAATGTCGACTGATGGCCCCTAGGGGGAGAGCCTTCTCTGTGGGAGCACCTACTATCTGGAACGAGCTCCCCCCGGAGATACGGAGGATCCCGGATCTGTGCACCTTCCGCCGCGCTCTTAAGACCTTTTTATTCCACCAGGCGGGCCTGGCCTAATCCTTTCCCTCTTTTTAATTATGCAAATTTTAATCAGTTTTTAAATGATTGTGGTGTTTTAATCTGTCTGGGCCAAATTGTTTAATTCGATTTTACTTTGTTTTTAAATTTTGTATCTATGTATTTTTACTGTTTGGCTGTTCACGGCCCTGAGTCCTTCGGGAGTAGGGCGGTATATAAATCAAATAAAGTAAGTAAGTAAGTAAAGTAAGTAAGTAGTACTGTAGTATCATCAGTAGTACCTGTGGTTTATATCAGTTTTAGCATCTATACATTGTGGGTGGTAGATAGGACATTTAATTTATGAAGCAATTTGAGTTTGATACCCTTATGTTTAAGGTATATTTTCTTGAGAACATGTTCATGGGATATATAAGGGTCTTCTCTGTTAATTTGTGTTCTCATTTGGCTTAACACCGATTCCCACATTTTGTCAAGCTATAATATGGCTTATTTGCGTTTTGCTTAGCATGTGAAAATCCACCCGTTATTGCAAACTAGGTCATTATGGCTTGTTCAGCAAAACGTGATTTGAAATCCTGGCTTAGCATTTGTCTGTATAGGGTATGAGCGTTTCCAGTAATGGGGGATACTGCTATTGGAGAAACCCTGATTTAGATAAGCTGCAAAATACATGTCACTAACATGAAATATTTATTTTTTAAGATGCGTGGTTTCTGCTAGCCAGAGTTTTAAAATACTTCAGGAATATCATTCGACATTGATCACCTTTTCTTTTAGATAAGCATCTGAAGGATTTGTTATCAAAGCTGATAGATTCTGGATATTTTGAAAACATTCCTACCCCTTGCAACAAACCAGAAAAAGAGGAATTGAAAGAAGAAATGCTTGAAAAACCCAAACAGTTACCAAAACCAGAGTCTGTCAATGAAATAGGTAATGTATACATTTAAATCTTAATTACATGATTTACGTTGTCTGGACTTTCAGGTTAAGATGGGCACTTGTATCAAGGTTTGTAAGCAAGACTGGGAAATTAAAAATGTCCCTGAAGACAGACAGACAAATTCCCAAGACATGGTGTTTGTGAAGTCATCATCAGTCCCATTTGACTCAAAGGAAATGCCACTGAAAAACCAATAACTTATTTCTAGCCTATAACCTTTTGTGAAACCACATCAGGGACAACATCTGCAGAAATATATCTATGTTAAAAAAACAGAAATATAGGTTGGGGGTCTGTCCTTTGCACATAATTCATTTGCAATTCAGATTAAAGCTAACCATACTGTGTTCATTTAGTTTGAATTGTATTAGATTTCAGGATGGAATTGGTTTAATTGCTTTGAAGTTGGTAACATAGTTTCTTAGCTAATTGTTAAATGTTTCTGATTTGGCCATTTGCAGGCTAGATTGGTGCTTTGAGGATTTTTAAATCTTCAAAACCTCTTGTAAACAAGCTAGAAATATATTTGATAAATTTTAGACACCTAGGATTCCAGATACCCCAGAAGTTATTGTTAGTTTAGGTTAATTTTCAAATGTTATTTTCCTTCCCATTATTTTTTGCAAATATTTTCTGGTTTGTCGGTACTTTTCAACCCACGCAGAGCTTTAATTTTTCTAGATTAATAGGAAGTCTCCCAAATACTATGCAGCAGGATAGTATGAATGATCAGGATATTTACATGATTTCTTTCAGTTTTTATTTTATAAGATAAACTATTTAGTGTGTCATGTGACCCATAATAAGAGTAATAAATCATTCAATGATACATTTAACACCATCAAACATTTGCCTGTTTATCCCAAGGATACCAGATCCTTGGGAAGGACTCACTAGACTAGATGGATAATAATGCCAAATACAGTCTAAACATCTGGCCAACTGTGCAACAAACCATAATGATAATAGCATGATTTTATTACAGGTAGTATTCATGTTACGAATGTAATGAAGCCTGCCCATTCCATTCGTAACCCGAGGATTCATAGTAAATCTTGTACCTTGATCGCCCACACATTTGTTATTGAGAGCACAGTTTGTTAAGTGCATATGAGGTATTTCAGGATGGGGAAGGCCATGGCGGGGGGGGGGGCTAGTAATGGAACAGGCCACCTGCCTAAGACCCCCCTCCCCCCAAGGCCTCCCTGATCCACTGAAATACCTCATGCTCCCCACAATTGCTTTCCCCACTCACCCAACCTGCCGCGCCAGGTCACTTACCCTGCAAAGATCTAGCAAGCTGTCTCCTCTCCAGCCTCTCAGCTGTGTGCGCCCCTCCGAAGCTCCGTTTTGGCGTGTCCAGGCCTTGTCCGACTCTTTGCAGCCCAAAATGGAGCTTCAGAGGGGTGCCCCCGGCTCTCCGGAGCTCCGCTTTGGCACAGGCCTCGCACTTTATGATATAAACAATAATATAAAGTAGAAAACATATTTCAAAATTACAGAGTGCGGATTGCAATAAAGTATGTTGATCAAAAATATAAAACTTTAGAAAGTTCAAGACCTGTTTCCAATGTACCATATCAAATGTGCTCTCTCTAATACTTGCTGGATTATGACTATTGAGTTAAAACATTTCATCAAATAAAAATCTAATACTATTGGAACCTTTATAGTCTCAGCTTGAATAAGATACAGAAGAATTGAGAGAACAATTGGGAATAAATCAAGTCTACTCAGAAGTGACACTGATTTTTTGGGATTATTTTCTGCAAAAATGGACATTTGTACATCCATTATGCAATTAGGGTTTTCTCAGGGTAAGGTAGTTATCCATCACATAATGCACAACTAAGTACAATACCTTTCTTCTTCAAAATTCTGTGAGGCCTTTACTTTAGAGCAGGGGTGTCCAACCTTGGCAACGTTAAGACTTGTGGCTGTCTGGGGAATTCTGGAAGTTGAGGTTCACATGTCTTAAAAGTTGCCAGGGTTGGACACTCCTGCATTTTAACAGGACACCTTAGTCACCCTGAAAAGAAAATACCAGTGTGTCCACTTCACAGAGAGGTTTTATTCCTGTCATTCAGGAGTTGTTGAAATTGTGGATCACGTATTGCTGTTGTGCTGGTTTTATGATGAAATTTATTATCTGCATTGAATTCCACTTCTAAGTACATTTTGCAGTCCATAAGTCAAATTTTGAAATTTCATTCTTTTGTTGCAGATATTACAAAAGTATAAAGTTTTTATTTTTTAAAGTTGCCAAATTTTGTTTCAGAGCTTTTATCATTAACAAGCAGATAGTGAAACAAAACATCTATTATTAAACTGACTAAAACAAAAGATAATTTGTCATCTCTTAATTTTTAGGCTCATTTTATATGATTTGTCATGTAATTGAGTGTTCTTGCTACATTTTTATACAATAGTTGAATAATATATGATTAATCATAAGTATTTACTTGTTAAGCACTCGAACACTTGTATTTTATTCTATTTATTTTTCTTCCTAATTGAATTTTTAATGTAGTCTCATTAATATAGTAATGTAAATTCTATTACATAATTACACTTGTTTTTCAGTGACCATAATATTTTTGGAATATTATTCCAAAATAAAAGATACAGCAAACCATTACTAAATTGTTTAAATAAAAAACAGTTCTTAAAGATATCTCTACTTAAATTGGGTTAGCACAGCTTTTCAATACTGACTGGTTTTGACAGTAATTTAATTAAGTCACTGTTAATCTGAAAAAAATTACTATCTCCTGTCTGTCTAATAACATTTTCATTCAATAAAGATAAATTCAAACTTCATTTAAAATGGTTTTTTTTAAATTATTGTAAAATAGGGATATAAGCTTCACAGATGTGTGGTCTGTTATAGTGTTTGTGCAAAATGCTTTAATTTTAGATTCAAAGAAAATGAAACTCAAGTGTTGCATTATGGTTTAGGGTGTTGGGATTAGGCTTGGGAAAACACCCTTTTAAGTGTTTTTAGCCACAAATGTGTCCAGAATAATTTTAGGCCAGCCGCTGTCCTGATTGATCTCAAACTTATAGGAGGAAATTGAAGGAGGAAAAGTTATGCAAATTTCTTTCAATTCCTATGGATAGAGTATGGTCAGAATTTAATAATGATTGCATTGTTTGTCTATGATTAGACGTTTATGGTGCTCTCTTCATGCATTTTTAGGATTTTAAGGAGCAGTCATAAAGCATTGGTAGGAATCTGCACAAATATGATAAGCCTAAGTACAAATCTGCAGAAGTTGTTTTGTCATCTTTTGCTCTTAGATTTACTGAACATGCATTTTGACCAAGATTGCCTAAATCTATGCATGCAACAGTAACAATGTGTGTGCTTTGTACTGAGATAAATTACACATTGCTAACTTGGAGTAGGAAACAGAATTGTGTCTGAAATCATTCAGTCCAAAGTCTGAGTCTAGCTTCATATCTTGCCCTAATCTGTAGTGTATTGATTTTGGCTTAATATATCTTGTGTGAAGTGGGTCAAATGTGTCTTCATCAAATTACGGTTAACAAATTATAATATATTGTGTTAATTAACTTCACTCTCTTCCCACAATTACAGCACTTGCTTATGCAGGTACTTGAATTAAAGTTGCTTTTTTTTCCTTCCGTTTCCAGAATCTCAGAGACAGCATGTTCAATCGGAGATACAACCTCAAGAAGTAAGTCCATCATATTATCTGGTACATAGTACACAGCGGGGTTACAAGTAGCTTTTAATATAACTTTGATTATAAGGTTTGCATAATATAAAATCTCTTTAAAATCTTGAAGAATTTCAAGTTCCAACAAAATAAATTGATTTTCATTTATTATTATTGACTTCAACTTGTGTTTGCTAAATTCTTTCCTCCCTCCCTCCCTCCCTCTAGGAGCAAGTGAAAGATGGAAAATGTCTATTTCTATTATTTGAAAAAGTAAAAAAGTACCAGGGCATCATCGGTATTTGGTAATTCTGAAGAATCCTAAGTTTTTCTGAGGCACGTCACAAGTTTATAATTGTTCATAACACAAATTGGCACCAAAAATGTAAAATTATAAATCCACACCAGCAAAAATCCCCACAAATGAGCCACAAAGCAAGTTCAAATAAAAGTAGACCTGTGCAGAATGTAGATTGAAGCTCAAACTAAAAATAGCTCTAAAATGAACTGAGCACAATATAAAATCAAAGTTTTGACCTGCTCTAAATTACTTACATCTGTGAGGCTTGGATTCCTCCCAGGTCTTACTGTGTGTTTACATTCTTCCTCATAGCTAACTGCTGCTTCTGGGAAGATTCGAATACTTTTTTTTTTCAAGCAAACTTTCCTTGTTATTTAACTTGGGGTGGGAGAGTCATATTAACTTAATATGTCAACTGGCCTTCTTCAATTTTCTTATTAGATAACTTATTAGGAAACAGCCAAGTTTTGTGTGAATTCTGATTTAACAGAAGCCTGCCTGTCCCAGGTCACGTCTAACAATTGGATTTATTAGACTTTTAGGGTATGCTGAAAAATCTGTTAATACAGCACTATTATTTATTTTAAATTCTTGATCAAAATTTGTGTTTAACTGAACCTAATTAAAAGAAACTTACATAAGTTATTTAAGAAGCTAAAGCATACAATTCAGCCTTAGTTTATTCAATTACAGGATCTGACATGTAATCAGTAAAAGAAAAAAAAATACCAATAGTTGGATAAAGTAGTAAAAGGAATCCATCTTATTAGTTCTGAAATAATATTTCACATCCATTAATATCCATTACATTTGCCATATGCAGTAACTGGACTGGAAATTGTCTATAAATACTGGCTATGCAAATGATTTATTTTTATTTATCTTCTCAGTATATAGGCTAAGCAGGAATAGAATTCTTTATTGGCCATTAAGCTTTTATATCTTAGTGATAGACTACATTAAATTTATAATTGTTGAGCTGACCAAAATGAAGGTTTGTAAATTGGTTAAGGCACTAGTCTAGAAAGCAAGAGACTGAGTTCAAGTCCCGTTTTAGCCATGAAAGCCAACTGGGTGATTTTGGGCCAGTCGCATTCTCTTAGCTCAACCCATTTCACAGAGTTGGTGTTTGGGAAAAACAGGAGGAGGAAGTTCTGTTTGTTGGATATGTTTGGCATCTTGAGTTATTTGTAAAAATAAAGGTGGGATACAAATAAATAAAGATGTTAAAAGGAAACATGTTTTATTCCTTTCATATGTTTCCTTGAATATTTTTAAAACAGTGATCAGTTCCTTTAACTTAAGGCAGAAGAGGGCATCTAAATTGTCAGAAGTAAGAATTAAAGGCTGAGCTTATTTATGAAGACAACTCTGAGCAGATATTTAAATTTGGCAATCTCTTACAGATGCAATAATAGTGGAGTGGGAAATGAGCCAATCTAAAAGACAAGCTTGTTAGTTGGCCACTTCTCCTGAAGCAAAACATGATGATGGAATTAAAAGTCCCATTCACTAATAAACACAGTTCACAGGGAGGCACTGCTGGAGAGAGCTGGGAATATCTTGAAGTGATGTGTTATTCACCTCCCCTCCTTCCAGTCTCATCTGTCTGTCACATTTGCCAGTGAAAAAGGCAAAGAGCTAGTCCAGTTGCAAGAGAATGACATTTGAAAAGTGGGGTCTCAGCTGAAGTCTGCATGGCTAAATTGGCAGGCTGAATTCGGCTCACAAATTGGAGACCAGACATTTTCTGAACCTCCCATTTCCTTATACCACTAATTTTAAATTTTAATAAGGAACAACTGAAGAGCTGAATAAATATGCTATATATTTTTCCTTTTGCAGATGGGCCACCGGTTGGGTCTACATGGACACTTACTTCCTTGTCATTGGGAGGCTATATCAGAAGTTGGGCTTTGGGGAAGTGGTAGGGACAAATAATTATATGAGGGAATTGAAATACAAGAGAACAGAAAGATGAAGTCCCAGATAGCATTTTTCCCTGTAAAAATCCTCCCAAACTAGATTGGGGGAACATGCTAAAGAACATCTGATTTAGCTCTCTGTTGTTACATGTTTCATCACATTTTGTACTTCTCCGTTTAGTTGCTAAAGAGTTGTCCAGTTGATTGCCATTTCCCTATTCAAAATATGATATATTTAAAGAAAGAATAGAATATAAAAAGCAAAACTCCAATACTATTTCTAAAATAGCTTCTAAAATAGCATCTAAAATAGCAACTTCTATCAGATGCATAATGATAAAGCTCAAGAATGAGATGAATATTTGACTGATGCTGTACCAAAGTATATGCACTTATTAATGCCTTTGCCACTTGTTCATATACCCTGTTTAGTTCATTTCTTCAACTGCAAGTTGTTATAACAATTTATTGTAGTAAGTAGCCCTAATAATGTTATCTTTATATGGGATTGAGCCACTACAGGATTATGGTAGTTTTAGATACCAGTGGCTTGCAGGTAGATGGTTTACTTCACAGGCAAATTGTTAACCTGTAGATTTATTAGATTTTTATCTTCTGCTGAACCCAAAACAGCTGGTTCTTAGGTGACTTTCTATACATGCTAGAATTAGAGCAGCTTAATTTTGGACTGGAAAGGATACTGTTTCCATAGTTACCAATATTTTCAGACACCTCCCTTGATAGCTTCCTGCCACCTGCCTTTAATATATCTTTTTAATTTAAAAAATTAAAGGGGAAGCCAGTTTGCTGCAAAGTGTTCATTTTTAACATCATTATAGGCATTTTTGGAAAATCTGTATGACTAGTGTGTCGCTTGCTTACTGTTCCCACTAAATGCAAAAGGAGAAGGCAGTATATTGGGGGGACGGGGGGGAGATATGTTTGGATGATTGACAACAGACTCTTCAGCTTGTCTTCTGGTAAGTAGACATGTTTTGACTGGATATACAGTATCTACTTTGGGATTAATAAGTGTTCCTGCAACGACTGCCATTTTATACGAGTACCATGAATGTACTCTAAAATTTGGAAATGTCCTCAGTGGCCCTAAGACATGCCCTCCCACAAACTAGAGATTCTATCGTCTTTACTTGTTGCTTTAGCAATAAGGTATATTTTGATTGATGTCTGTTGGCTCCTCTGATGAGAACTAGTGTGCACATTAATACAGTTTATGCTGAATTTTATGCTACTCTACTGAAGTGTTTCGTTTTTGTTTCGGTCTGTACTACACAGTTTCTTAATAGGCGCTATTTGCCTGAAGTGGACTGTACTGCCAAGCCTGAAGGAACTAAACACTGGGAAATAGAACATGCTACAAAAAGTGATCCCCCCAAATCCTGGGAAATGCTGGTTGATGTCGAAGAAGAGGAACAGAAAAGGCAAAATCCAGAATCCATGAAATTATTGGAATCTATAAACCAGGAAGGGAAGAAGAAGCTGGAACTTTCACAACCTTGGGAATCGCCTCTTCAAGAAGTTGATGATCATAAGCTTGATGTTCCGAAGCCTTGGGTGGCTCCAGTTAAAGAAGAGCAGGCCTCTTCCAAATCCTGGGTAGCAAAAGAGAAAGAACAGCAGGAACCAAAGCAAGAAGGTCCCAAGCCTTGGGTAACTAAAACTAAAGGAGGATTGGAACAAAACCAGGAAAAGCCAAAAATTTGGGTGTCTCAAACTAATATGGAAACTTTGAAAAAAATAGAACCCATGAAGCCTTGGGATGCACGTGTCCGAGACGAGATGGAACAAAAGAAACAGCAACCCGAAAAGCCATGGGTGGGGCATACAGGAGAAGAGGATGAGCAAAAATCCCAACCTCCAAAAGTTTGGGGAACATCTGAGAGATCACAGCAAGTGGTCCAGCAGCCATTACAGAATACTCCTAAGATCTGGGGAGTTGGGAATCTTGTACCAAAGGATCAGACTGAGCTGAAGAAGCTTGACGGGGAAATGAAAGAAGTGAGTTGGTATAAACAATAGCATCCAAATTAATGTGCTTTGCTCATATTATTTGGCTTACTGAAAAGTAATTGCTTCTACACCTATTATCCATTTCTATTAAATACTAATCAATATACTAGTGATAATTTAGTTATTTTTCTATGTAGATTCTAGGCTAAAGAGAAGGAACCCTGACATTTCATACTATGTTAATCTTCCAATGCCCCTAATAATGTAGCTGCCCTGAATACTATTTTTGCTTTAAATGTAATGGCTAAATGCAAATAATGGTCTGGTTTTGGCAAAGCAGAAAACTTCTATTTTATGTTGCATGCCTAAATTCTATGCTAGTCCACTGCCCTCTTTCTTCCTGATGCACAGTGGAAATTTAGGTTCTTTTTCATGACATTTGAACTTCAAGAATTGCAGTTTTCTATTTAAAAATTAGACGGGCGTTTATGTCTAAAAGCTGTAACAGCATCTTTTGATTCACATGGAGCTTCATAACAAATATGTATAGGAGATGAAATTGTGGCTTTATGTTGGAACTTTCAATATTATTGATAACCATAGGTATTGAGATGATTATGTAAGTAAGGTTATGTAAGTAGGGTGAAACCACACAATTTCTAATTGATTACATTCACTAAAAATAATTGGTTTCAAATTACAGAGCAAATCTTTGTGTACTTAGACATGTACTTAGGACAAAGCAGATAATTTCTTAGAGGCTTTCAATCTTATATGCGAGAAAGGAAATATATTGAACACTTCTTTCCTCCCCTATTATTAGATTTGGCCAATACTAATATTTTAATTCAGTTTTAATTGATTTCAGTCATAAAGATATATCTCACTGAAAACATAATTTCACTATTGCATCTTTTTTTAAAAAAAAAAAGCTGAGGGTATATAAAAAATGGTTATTTCATTGATAACGTTGCCATATAAAAGCTTAGTTCCAGTGAAACTAAGAAAATCAAAAGCTTTAAGAAGAATATTATTCAGATTTTAAAAACAATACATTTAAAAGATAGCAGATCAAAACAGGAAGCATGTAGAACCTTGTGCTTGGGTTAATTTTGTAAATTGGCAGCAATCTGATGCCTCTTACTAGTTCTGCCTTCCCCTCTATTTCCTGCTTTCCAATGGTCAAGCTTGGAGCAACTCTGGACTCCAGCTGGTATTTCTGAATGCCAGGTCGGTCTGATAAAGCTCACTCATCTGGGATTTAAACCAGGATGAATAGGGCAATCTGGCATGCATTATTTAAACTTGCTTTTGGCAAGTTATTTGTATCTTGCTCTTATCCTGGGATCAAGATGAATAAGAGTTCCCATTTCATGGGTTATAGAGTATTTCAGTTCTAATTGCCATTTAGTGTATTAGTAAGTTTTAATGAGACATGTTGTTCTCTAGGGGTTGATGATGTTTTTTATTCTTTTTCTTTGGGATATTGTCCAAAGGCATATGGTCTGAGTTAGGCAGCCATATAAATGTTTTAGTGAATAATAATTTAAAGTATTTATAAAGAGGGGAAAATATAGACAACTTGTTTGTTTCTCATTCTTACTGAATATTTCAAAATACAGTAAGCTGATTTTACGCCTGTTGATATGCATTGAAATTAGAACTTTTTCTATTAGAACTATTGTAAGTTTGGTCAAATATTTTGCATGCTTTTTAATTTAGAGACGAGAATGCAGATCAAAGCTTGAATCAGATGTGAAAAAAGTGGGTAAAGTAAAAATATACGGTGATGGAGTTTGTAAAAGCAAACTAATCTTGCATGGTGTTCATAACATTGTTTTCTCTGTGCATTTGCATGAAAGTTTTTGAAGTAGAAGTAGAAATAAAATGATGTCTGGGCATCCTATGTAAAAACAAAATTATTGAGGTTCACAGAACAAAATAAGCACTTGACATACATTGGTTTTTAGCAGAAGGAAATCTTGGCTTTCAAAACTTGTTGCTGAATTGGGTTCTAATAAATAGATTTTTTTTTGGCTTGCATAGGGTGGAAAGACTGGTGGAGTAAATGAACACAGCATTGATGCGTCAAAGAAAAAAGGGAGCTTTCAGTCAATTGGAGAATCATGTAAATTACCCAGGAATATCCAAAACGTCATGCAGGTGTGCTAATCAGATTATTACAATATTTTGGAGTATTTAAAATATTTCTATGAGTAGATGTTATACTTCTGCATAAAATGCAGTATTCTGCTTTAGCCTTTTTAAGAAAGTAACCAGTGTCATAGAGAGAGAACTACCTCTACTGTGATACTCCCCCCATGGGAGCCTCAAAATAACTGGCAGAGCCATGTCTTTAAGCCAGAGCTGCCAATGGCGCAGGCGTGCGCCTGAAAATGAATGTCTTCCAGCTTGTCTTCTGGGTTTCTGGTACGCATGCACTTGCGACGATCAGCTGGCCGGTGCGCATACTCATGCAAGAAAACAGAAGCTCTTCCAGTTTCCGGCACTGCCACAAGCAAAAAGCCCAGCTGATCGTCGTGTGCGCACCAGAAGAGGAACGGGTGACGCCACGTGTGCCAGGCGACATGGCTCCGCGTGCCACTTCAGGCACATGTGCCATAGCTTCACCATCATGGCTTTAGGATCTTATGGAAGACCAGGAGGGTCAGCGCCTTTAAATGATTACATATTCCAGGTTCAAATTGTTGACTAGGTAAAAATCGTTTTGTATAAAAATCAACTTACTGCCTTTGAAACAGCTTTATATTTAATTATGTATATTATTCATAGCCCTTGAGAATTTTGAAATAATATGAGCTTAAGTAGACAGACACTGAAAAATGTTTAAAAAGCTCATTTTAATATAGTAAACAGTGGTTAGCTTCTCATATTACGCTGAGCCTTAATCTGGTTTGTTTTGCTTTGATTTAGTGTTTTGTGCCAACTCTGTTATAGCCTTTATTAGGACTTAATAATAATAATAATAATAATTTTATTTCTATACCGCCCTTCTCCCGAAGGACTCAGGGCGGTGTACAGCCTATTTAAAAACACAAAAAACACGACAACAATTTAAAATTTAAAATCATTAAATAATTAGGCTCCAATTAAAATCCCAGAAATTTAAAATACCCCAATTTAAAACGTTATGTTAGTAACCCTGCCTGGCGGAACAACAGGGTCTTCAGAGCGCAGCGAAACACCCGGAGGTTGGAAATCTTTCGTATTTCGGGGGGCAGTTCATTCCACAGGGCTGGAGCTCCCACAGAGAAGGCCCTCCCCCTGGGTGTCGCCAGCCGACATAACTTGGCTGATGGCACCCGGAGGAGACCCTCTCTGTGGGAGCGGACTGGTCGGTGGGAGGCTATTGGTGGCAGAAGTCGGTCCCGAAGGTACCCGGGTCCTATGCCATGGAGCGCTTTAAAGGTGGTAACCAACACCTTGAATCGCACCCGGAAGACCACTGGGAGCCAGTGCAGCTCGCGCAGGAGGGGTGTCACGTGGGCGCAACGGGTTGCACCCATAACCACCCGCACGGCCGCATTCTGGACCAGTTGGAGCCTCCGAGTGCTCTTCAAGGGGAGCCCCATGTAGAGAGCATTACAATAGTCCAACCGGGAGGTGACAAGGGCGTGAGTGACCGTGCGCAAGGCGTCCCGATCCAGAAAGGGCTGCAACTGGCGAATCAGGCGAACCTGATAAAAGGCCCCCCTGGCCACGGCCGTCATGTGCTCTTCTAAAGACAGCCGTGCGTCCAGGAGGACACCCAGATTGCGAGCCCTCTCTGTGGGGGGCAAAGATTCACCCCCAATAGTCAGCGATGACTTCTCTTATAGAGTAAGAGCAGCAAAATGGCTTTGCTTTTCTGCTTTCATTGCATCTATGGTAGCTGATCAGTGGCCCTCTTTTGGGTGGCCAGCTTCCTCCTAGGTAAGGAAGAACCTGAAGACTGAGTCACTATGAGGGCTGTTCTAGGCCTCTAACAGATAAAATGGCTCAGATTTGCTTGTTTGGATTTTTAGAAGGGGGCGGGGTATACATTTAAATTACACTATAAGGGAAATATAATGGCAAAGAGTAGAGGAAGCCTGATTTAAGCAATCTGAAAAGAGCTGAGTGCTCTGTGCAATTATATGCTCTTCCCCACTGCTTGCCTTTTTCTGTCGTATTAGGTAGCTAAGCCTGTGCACCAAACAGCTGCAGAGTTTTGCTCTACTTCTAGCCTTCCAAAGGATCCAGTACTCAGAAAAGAAAAACTGCAAGATTTGATGACTCAAATTCAGGGGACTTACAACTTCATGCAGGTAGGTTTATTGGTTAATATAATAGCATGGGAATTACTGGAATTAATGATGAACCAGGAAAGGTAGGAATATATTTATTTTATTTATTTATTGGTTCGATTTATATGCCGCCCTTTTCCGGAGACTCAGGGCAGCTTACAATGCATTAAGCAACAGCCTTCATACTTTTGTATATACCTGCTTAGTAGGGCTTTCGGACCCCCATAAGCGGTGTTCTTTTTTATACAAAGTCAGCTTATTGCCCCCACAATCCGGGTCCTCATTTTACCTACCTCGAAAGGATGGAAGGCTGAGTCAACCTTGACTCATATAAAGGAAGAATGACTTCAGTATCAAAATTTTGAGGCCATATCTGTGAATACATCAAATACAGTAAAAGGTAGATTCTGAAATTTTCCCTCTCTCAAAAGATATTGGCCCTGAAATGTCAACGATCTTGAAAAGGTGAATTATATATTTTTTGAATTGTGAATTTTCAGCAGGATACAGTATATCTGGCCTATTTTAAAGTCAAGACCAGGGAGAAATATTCCTCAGTATGTTAAATTTTTACTTATAAATTAGGATCCTGAAATTATCGTGGCAATAGTCAGCTTTATGGTGATAAAAACAAGGTGTTCAGTAAGACATTAATTAGTCTTAAATATTTAATATTTACCCATTTATTTCATTGTTAAACTAATGTTACACTTCTAGATTATATTTGCATTTTGCTTTTTGGATCTTTTAGCTGTGTATATAAATGTGTGAAAGTGTGTATATTTTTATACACACATGTATATCCAAAAGAGTAACACATTTGTCTTTAAGGAATCACTTCTGGATTTTGATAAACCTTCACAAAGTGCTGGCTGTTCATCACAAGCCTCTTCTGTTGATTCTTCTGGTAATTCTATTTAATACATTTAAATGAATAAAAATATATATATTATAAGGAAATAAAACAATAAAATAAAATAAATAACAAAACAGTTGCTTAGCATTCATATTCTAATTTTAACTAGTTGATTGTGTTTATGGCAAACAAAGATGACTTATTTGAATGTCTGGCTTTTTATAAATAAAAAGAGTTTGTATGAAAACTTTAATTTTGAATCTTTGCCCTACATTTCTATTTCAACATTAATTGAGATAAAGAATGTATCAAAGCTGTATCTAAATTATATCAACATATTGAGGAGGTAATGTGTGTAAAAAAATACTGCAGTATTTTTATTGTTTATTTAATGAAACATTTGGAGTTATATCTAATTTTGATTTCAAATTGAAGACTTTAAAACTCTATCCTTGTTTAGTCTCAACTAGCTATTCAGATGCAAATCAATAATGCTAAATATAATTATAGCTGTCAGCCTTTATAAATCTAGAAATGGTAATACTGTGTTACCTAATACAGGACTATCGAACTGACTCTTTTCTTAATTTATTGGAAACAGTTATAACCAACTTCTTATTTTTTTAGCTTCTAATGAACAACTTTCAAGCCAAAATGACTTCCCTGAACAATCAATACAGGTAAAATCGAAAGTTGTCATTTGTGAAGAAAGATGTCAACTTTTAAATATATTATTATATGGTTTATTTGATTCAAAATTCATTTTTATTTTTCCATTATGTGCCAGGGCTAAATTTACTTTTCTGTGTCAGGAAAAAGTAGCATTCCCTTGAAGGGACAATAAGGAAAAAAATTGGCTTATTTGGATCCTTGCTACAGGTAGTCCTCAATCTACAGCAGTTTGTTTAGTTAACCATTCAGAGTTACAATGGAACTGAAAAAGTGACTTATAACCGTTTTTCACACTTATGGCCATTGCGGTATCCCCATAGTCACTTGGCTCATTTATGACGGTTTCAGTGTCCTGTGACACTGGTCACGTGATCATTTTTGCAACCTTATGACAAGCAAAGTCAATGGGGAAGCCAGATTCACTAACAACTGTGTTACTAACTTAACAATTCACTTATAGAGTATGGCAACAAAGGTCGTAAAATGGGGCAAAACTCACTTAAAGACTGTCTTGCTTAGCAACAGAAATTTTGGGTTCAATTATGGTCATAAGTTGAGGACTACTTGTATAATGTGTACTATCAGGGACAGTATGCCTGACTCCCAGCTGTTGGAAGAATTTCAGTGGGAAGATTACTACATTCCATCATGTTCTACTTGTGGGATTCAGTATAATGGTGATCAGAACACTATAATGAACTAAATGTGTCCTGGCTTAACAAATGTCTCGCTGAGCAACAGAAATTTTGGAGTCATAAGTTGAAGACTCCCTGTATTTTCTGAAGTTAGTATTAGGGTTTGTCCTCCTGTGAAAAATGTCTAATCTTCTAAACTAGTCTGATTCCAAAAGAGACACGAATAAATGAAATTTGGAGGTTTTTTTTTCCAAAACACCTGTTCCTGTTTAATGCTACTTATTATATGGCACACCAGGGAGAAACTAAATTAGGCCTCCCAACATTCAAAGCAGAATCATTGGAAAGTTGGACAATTAGACATTTAATCTAGTTATCAGTGATGGAATGTTTTCCATGATTGGGCAGAGCAAAAGTCATTCTTTCCAAAGAAGTTGCCTTCAGTTATCTGCTATCTTATACATAATTGAGGATAACATTAAGAAAGGAAGAAAGACGATGGCTTGCATAACAACATTCAACAGGCAACCAAGTTCATCTTTGTCTAGCCTTCTTTCTCACTGTGATAAAATATAAACCTTTGCCGAAACCCAGTATCTTCAGTTATCATTACTATTATGGTTCATTGCATAGTCAGCCAGATGTTCAAACTGGAATTGGCATTTTTATCCAGCTATCAAGTCCTTCCCAAGGACCTGGGATGGGCAAATGTTGATTTTTTAAAATGATTATTATTAAACAAATTCATATAGCCATGAATACATAGATGATTCCAGGCAGCTTACAACATTATTTTTTTTTTAAAAAAAATCATAGAATAATGTCTTAAGTGAACATTTAATGATGAAGCAAATGTCATAATGTATTTCAAATTATACTTTTAAAGATCTCCTTTAATGGTCTTGTGTCAACTTTTATTGTCAGAGTGCTTCTTCTCCCGTGACTTTGCATGGATCAAACACTTCCTTGATTTCTGATAACACCTTGTCTGGATCAGAAACTGAACTTCATTCACCACAAGTAAGACAGCTTTACTAATTCTCCTCTCTGTTTTTGATTCTCTTGATGCTAATTTATGGTATTTCCCACCTTCAATCAGGGAATTGCTTTTGCAGAGCTCCACCAACCTGTAATAACTTTTGAGAAAGAAGTATGCGGCCTTATGCCTGTAATAGATGGGTGATTGGAGAAGGGGGGGGGGGCTGGTTAATGTTCAGTAGTTCAATAGTATCAATACACCTTTGCTAGGAAAACAAGAAACAGTCAAGTATGGAAAAACCCTGTACCTCTTTTCCAGAGCCCCATTTACATTCTATTTCTACTGTGCAATATACTTTGTATGATATCCCCAATACAATATTAGTGTTCCTTTCTTTAAATATTGATCTCGTTCTGCAGGATAATTTTTTGCTGCATTGGTTTCTTGGTATGAATTCTGCAAATTTCCTGTTTTCTGAATGTGACGTAATTAGCATTTCCAGAGTTCCCAGCCTATATACTGTATTTTTCGGAGTATAAGTCACACCAGAGTATAAGACGCACCTTAGTTTTTGAGGAGGAAAATAGGAAAAAAGCTGATTGACGGGTGGATCGGCCTCCTGGAATACTCCCAATCAGCTGTTCCCGGAAGTGAATTTTAGCAACAAGTTTGTTGGTTGTGAGCTCTGTGTCTTTTTTTTCTGCCTCTGAAACTTCTGAAACGCTGTTTCAGAAAAAACTTTATTTTTCTGAAGCTTTGTTTCTAATGCTGTTTTCAGCCTCTGAAACCTCGGTTTGAGAAAATGGGCGGGGCTACATAAGAGCACCCAGATTTTCACCCTCTTTTTTGGGTGGAAAAGGTGCATCTTATACTCGGAAAAATACGGTAGTTAAAGAAGGGGGCTCTAAGAAAAGTAAATAAATTCATTTTGTGGTTCTTTTTGTCCTTAAAGGAGAAGCCCTCAGAGTATCTATCATCTGTAATATAAAAAAAAAATCCCAGTTCACTAAAACAAACTGAACTTTGCCTTTTTTGCCCATTCTTTGCTTTTTTTCAATTGTAAAATGTTCTTACTAGAGGTAGAACTAGATAGGATTCTTATTGTCTTGTTCAATAAATGGTTTATTAAGAAGCTTAACTATTTATTTATTAATTTGATTTTATTTCTGAGGGGTCCTTGGTACTCTCTGAGTTCGGTGCACTGAGGACCTTATCTAGAAATGGGTAATGAAATATCTGCAAGAAAACAACCAAGCTGAGAGACCACCACGGACCCCTCATTTCAACCCTGAGCTACAAATATTCTCATTTATTGATCTTATTTTTATATGTGTAGTCAGAATGTTCATTGCCTGTTTTGAGAATACTGGTTTGCAAAAGCCTAAACTATGAATTTTACATATCTTGATTTTTAAATAAGTTTCTCAAAAGCTATACATAAAGCAAATTCTATCTGCATACTTAGCTACCTCGTTTTTCTATGTTACTGTAGCTTTTTTTATGCTACAATAGTGTGGAAACAATGTGGAATTCTTTTATATATTTGCTTTGACTTTACTTTCAGAGAAGTAAATAAAAAATTGTTATTGTGAATGTGGCAGAATTCTAAAATTTACATTGTAAAATGTACTAACAGAGGCAAAAAGCTACTGATTATTATAGCAGAGCACAATGTAAGAACAGAATCTTTTTGGATTTCTTTCAACTTACCTCAGAGGAACCATATGGAGATTATACAAAATTCTACCTTGCTTTGCCACTTTAAATCTCCGCTTTATTTTTCTTCCTTTATTTCCCCCACGGCCATTAGCTGCTGTTATTTCGCTGGGGCACCTTTTAACAATTTAAAAATATTTCTTTTTTGCCTATGAGCTGGCAATCACTCACCCGGCATCAATACTCTGTTCAAATCACCGCTCCTGCTCAAAACTTGGTCCGGTTGGCCCAGCTTTATGACAGCTGCAATGGCCTCCGCCACCGAGCTGAAGAGTTTCCTCCAACCTCCGAGGAACTTGCCTGTTCCTCTTGGTCGTTTGAGGTGCCTCTCCTTCTTCTCCGTCCCTACAGGACAGATCTGGTCCGAAGACCCCTCGACAGCGGTTTGTCAGCCCGGGATTTTGCAAGGCTCATCAGAGCCCACTATTCCCTGTCTGTCTCGCCGCAACACTTCTGGTCGAATCCATTTTACCTTGGTTATATCTTGAAATGAGCCTTCTCTAGAAATTACCTCCATCAATCTTTTAAGGAAGACCATATTTACCTTGGCCACTGAGTGCAACTTAACACCTTTAAAATGGTTTCTCCAGACTTCTGTTCCATATTCTTCTCTTCATAATTTCAATTTCCAATACAGCTAGTCCTCAACCTATGGCCACAATTGGGACCAAAATTTCCATTACTAGGTAAGGTGGTTGTTAAGTGAGTTGCGCCCAATTTTACTACCTCTTTTGCAACAGTTAAGTGAATCATACCCTCTTTAAGTGAATTCAACTTACTCCATTGACTGCTTCTTAGAAGCTGGCTGGGAAGGTTGCAGATGATGATCACATGATTCTGGGATGCTGCAACCATCATAACATGCTAGTTGCCAAGTGGCCAAATTTTGATCTGGGAGGATGTTGTGATGGTCGTAAATGTGAGGACTAGTTGTAAGTCAGGCTTTTTCAGTGCTGTAGTAACTTCACTGAACAAATAGTTGTAAGTTGAGGATTACTTGTGATCTTTGTGTAACATAACTCAAGAAATTACTGAGCAGTTTATGTCATAAAAGACTGTAATTATTCTGCTTAAAAAAAATACATTAAGAATAGGAATTAAGAGAAAAACTGCTCTTTTTTGCTCTTTTTACTTTTACATATCTTTGTTTCAGAGAATCCTTCCAAATATTTAGAATAATGTAGGTTATTGAAGATAAATATAACTGTTGGCTTGCAGAAACTGCTAATGTTTGATCATTTAGAGCAGGGGTGTCAAATTTACAGCCCGCGGGCCAGATGCGCTACAATCTGGCCATGCCCATCCCCGTTTTAGCGAATGGGGGAAAAGTCAAGATATGTCATGTGATGACGTGACACCTCGAGTTTGACACCCCTGATTTAGAGTTTTAACAACCTAACCTGTTTCACTCTGCTTCCTCTCGTCAAGGTTCCTACTCCACTTTCAAGTGAATCACAGACACCACTGACACCCTCAAGAAATACCGTGTCACCAGTACATCAGGGGAACGTTTTTCAATCTCCTCCATCAAGTAGCAGTGCTGTTAATGTAAAAGCACCTCCTTTTCAGGCTATGCAGACTGTAAGTATAATATAATTAGATGTTTGACAACATAACAAAATATTGGCCACATTTTTTTTTTTTGGCAGCTCCTTTACAAAGAACAGATGGTCTTCATATAAGATATAAGACAACAAAACTACATTTTGTTGAATAGACATTTCAGATAATCTTCGCTTAACAGCCATTCAAAGTTATGGTGTTCCCCCCTTACTGGCTTGAATTTATAGCCATTTGCAGCATCTTGCAGTCACATGACTGATTTTTGGTCCCCCCCCCCCCCCCGTTTCAATTATTACTTCCAATTTCTGGCCAAAATCGCCAATTGGGTATAATTGATTTGTTTAATGACCATGTTCATTTAATGACTGCCAGAAAAAAAGTAAAATCGGCCACAGTTATGTAATAACCTGCTTAATGACCTCCGCAATGTACAACCATAATTCTGGGCTCAATTATAATCATAAGTCAGGAACTACCTGTAATCTATTTTTCACAATGTTTCATTTTAGAAATTAGAATGTTAGTAAATTAGAAATCCCAACATATAACCCTAGATGAAATTAAACATTGCAAAGAAAAAAATGTGCAAGCTAGACACGAGACTTCCTGGAAGTTATAAAATCTCTTTTTCATTTGTCCATAGCAAATTATTAACATTTCAATTTCCCCTATGAATTATATCTGTTTGATTTGGAGCACTAAAAGCTGCTGCTTTAGGCCAACATAGTTCATAACATGTCTTCTTTTGTAGGTGTTCAAAGTGAATGCACCTTTGCCACCTCGTAGAGAGCAGGATGCGAAAGAGAATTCTCTGCATTCCACAGGATACAATCAGAATTTTTCAACAGCCAGCACACAGACGCCACCCCCATGTAAATTAGCATCCACACAAAATGCGGAACAAACAACTTTTTCACAAGAGTCTCTTTCAAATGGTAAGAATTTCAGTGCAAATCAGTAACTGAACTGATAATGCCAGAGATGATTCTAAACTCATTTTGAACATTCCATAATATTTAATGCACATTACTTTAAAAATGACAGAAAAACTTGTCGTCATATTTGGTTTTTTAGTTCTATTAGAAAACCTTTTACTCATGGAGCCATCCTTTGAAAAGGTAGTGCAGTCTGATGTGACCAGAATGAATGTTAAATTTTAAGCTGACCATATTTTTTTTTACCCCAATAGTGGAAAGTCCCACGATCATCTAAGGTGTGTGTGTGTGTGTATGTATGTATGTATGTGTATACATATACATACCTACCCTGTTTCCCCCCAAAATAAGACGACATCTGATAATAAGCCCAGTCGGGCTTTTGAGCGCATGGCAATAAGGCCAAGCGCTTATTTCAGCGTTCAAAAAAATATAAGACAGGGTCTTATTTTCGGGGAAACACGGTACATACATACATACATACATACAAACATACATACATACACCGTGTTTTCACCAAAATAAGGCCGGGTCTTAAATTAATTTTTGTTCCAAAAGACGCATTATGGCTTATTTTCCGGTTAGGTCTTATTTTGGGGAAAATACAGTACTAAACGCCTCCATCTGGTTGACGATCTTAACTGGGGCTTATTTTTGGGGTAGGGATTATATTATGAGCATCTTGAAAAATCATGCTAAGCCTTATTTTCCAGTTGGGTCTTATTTTTGGGGAAACAGGGTATCATTCTGAATAGCATGTCAAGGGCACACTGCAGAAAGGGGCACAACATACATATTTGAATTAGATTATATATAACACAATATATAAATATTGTTTCAGGTGTCAAATATATGTCAATTATTTGACAATTAAGTATACCCTCAGGGTGACTCTCTTTCCATGCATTTACACTGATGCTAAGATTTAAAATAATTTAATAAATGTGCAAGCAACAAATTATTCAAACACATACACACTGGTATATATCTCCCATGAAAATAATTTTAATTATTTTAATTAAAATTTTAATAATAAGTCAAGAGGGTAAACATAATGACCACTGAAAATTGGAAGCATTTCTATTACAGAACTGTAAATTGTTTTCATTTGATTTGACTTCTTGAAGGAGGTTTATTTCTCAGCTGATTCATCCAACCTGGCCAGACTGTTCTGATTTTTTCAGTCCTCCCTTATGTCCTCCAATCTCCACCTACATCTAAAATGCTAGAAAATGTTCAGCTTCCACCTCCTTCCCTGTAATCTCACTTATACTTCCCGTGGGAGTATAATTGGAGACATGTCGGAGTTTTTACTGTATAGCAATCTTAACCTACCATGGCATCTTCTTTTTATCATTTCTACATTTTTCCCCCACACTCCCACCCCATGCTGGGATTTTACTTTTTGCAGACCATGCATTCCAATGAAAGGTTTTTATTTTGTCTGCTATGATTATATGGGCAAGGAGAGAGATTAGTAACTTTGTTGCAAAACTATAAAAGTGTCCATTTTCTCCATTCCATTAGTTGGGAACCTATAGTAGAATATTCTTTTTTGGGAGGTAAATGTTCTGGACAGCTTTTGCATGTTTCCAAATGGAAATGCCCACTTTTGAGATGAATGTTGCTTTTGAGTACCTTGTACTCTTTTCTACTGTGGGGAAACAGAATGTTGAATTAGTTCTTTAGTAATTAGTAACAAATAGAGAGTGGATCATACCCATTTTGACGAGATAATGGCAAGAAAACTTAAATTGCCAAATTTGTTTTCTTAATGTCTTATTTTAATATATTGTTTTGTTTCGTAGCAAGAAGTGTTAAGTACATTTAAACTTATCATTATCTGTCTTAATACTGCTAAGACTGGATAGTTTATGTTAAGTTCCAACTACTTAATGAAGTCTTAAATTCAACAAATTCATCTATTTTTAAACGGTTATTAACAGTAACAAGGTGATATTCCTGTATGTTACAAGCAGAGTGCAAATAATGAATAATAAAGGTTGAGGGAAAAGGTCAGGAATCACATCCTTTTCCTTTGCAGTAGCTTACAGGAGTATGTAAGATGTGTACTTCTTATTTTAAGCAGGTACTTGCCAGGCTGAGGGAGCTGTTCCTGTCAGCAATGGTACCCTCACTTTTTATGCAGCACAGACAGCCACTTTTCCTAGACCATCACAGCCTTTTATTGGAAACCGTGGATCTATCAGAGGTTCTCTCAGGGGTGTAAGATCGATGAATAATTCCTATCGCTCTCCTGGTGGATATAAAGGTAAGTTCCAGTTCTATGAAAATGTTGATGTATGTTTTGATGCAGACCTATTTCTAACCCTATTCAGAAATGAATCCTGAAAGAATGATCATTAACTGTAATTGAGATTCTACGGACTTAACATTGTAGAATATGAAATACAATTCTTATTGGACCAAGGACAATACCATGTTTCCCCGAAAATAAGACCGGATCTTATATTAATTTTTGCTCCAAAAGATGCATTAGGGCTTATTTTCTGGTTAGGTCTTATTTTGGGGGAAATACGGTACTAAATGCACCCATCTGACTGACAGTCTTAACTGTGGCTTATTTTGAGGTGGGGTGGGGGGTAGGGCTTAGATTATAAGCATCCTGAAAAATCATGCTAGCACTTGTTTTCTGGTTGGGTCTTATTTTCAGGGAAACAGGGTACCACTCTGAATAGCATGTCAAGGGCACACTGCGGAAAGGGGCATGACATACATACTTGAATTAGGTTATATATAACACAATATATAAATATTGTTTCAGGTGTTAATTGTATGTCAATTATTTGACAGTTAAGTACAGGTGAAACTCAAAAAATTAGAATATCGTGCAAAAGTTCATTTATTTCAGTAATGCAACTTAAAAGGTGAAACTAATACATGAAGTAGACTCATTATATGCAAAGCGAGATAGTTTAAGCCTTGATTTGTCATACTTTTGATGATTATGGCTTACAGCTCATGAAAACCCCAAATTCACAATCTCAGAAAATTAGAATATTGTGAAAAGGTTCAATATTCTAGGCTCAAAAGTGTCCCACTCTACTCAGCTAATTAAGCCAAAACACCTGCAAAGGGTTCCTGAGCCTTTAAATGGTCTCTCAGTCTGGTTCAGTAGGAATCACAATCATGGGAAAGACTGCTGACCTGACAGTTGTGCAGAAAACCATCATTGACACCCTCCATAAGGAGGGAAAGCCTCAAAAGGTAATTGCAAAAGAAGTTGGATGTTCCCAAAGTGCTGTATCAAAGCACATTAATAGAAAGTTATGTGGAAGGGAAAAGTGTGGAAGAAAAAGGTGCACAAGCAGCAGGGATGACCGCAGCCTGGAGAGGATTGTCAGGAAAAGGCCATTCAAAAGTGTTGGGGACTGTTGCAAGGAGTGGACTGAGGCTGGAGTCAGTGCATCAAGAGCCACCACACACAGACGGATCCTGGACATGGGCTTCAAATGTCATATTCCTCTTGTCAAGCCACTCCTGAACAACAAACAGCGTCAGAAGCATCTTACTTGGGCTAAAGAAAAAAAGAACCAGTCTGTTGCTCAGTGGTCCAAAGTCCTCTTTTCTGATGAGAACAACTTTTGCATCTCATTTGGAAACCAAGGACTCAGAGTCTGGAGGAAGAATGGAGAGGCACACACTGCAAGATGCTTGAAGTCCAGTGTGAAGTTTCCATAGTCTGTGTTGATTTGGGGAGCCATTTCATCTGCTGGTGTTGGTCCACTGTGCTTCATTAAATCCAGGGTCAACGCAGCTGTCTACCAGGAGATATTGGAGCACTTCATGCTTCGTTCCACAGACGAGCTTTATGGGGATGCTGACTTCATTTTCCAGCAGGACTTGGCACCTGCCCACACTGCCAAAAGTACCAAAACCTGGTTCAATGATCATGGGATTACTGTGCTTGATTGGCCAGCAAACTCGCCTGACCTGAACCCAATAGAGAATCTATGGGGCATTGCCAAGAGAAAGATGAGAGACATGAGACCGAACAATGCAGAAGAGCTGAAGGCCGCTATTGAAGCATCCTGGTCTTCCATAACACCTCAGCAGTGCCACAGGCTGATAGCATCCATGCCACGCCACAGTAATTGGGCGTAATTGAGGCAGTAATTGATGGAAAAGGGGCCCAAACCAAGTACTGAGTACATACGCATGCTTATACTTTTCAGAGGTCCGATATTGTTCAATGTACAATCCTTGTTTTATTGATTTCATGTAATATTCTAATTTTCTGAGATTGTGAATTTGGGGTTTTCATGAGCTGTAAGCCATAATCATCAAAATTATGACAAATCAAGGCTTGAACTATCTCGCTTTGCATGTAATGAGTCTATCTCATATATTAGTTTCACCTTTTAAATTGCATTACTGAAATAAATGAACTTTTGCACGATATTCTAATTTTTCGAGTTTCACCTGTATACCCTGAGTGACTCTCTTCTTATGCATTTACACTGATGCTCAGATTTAAAATAACTCAATAAATGTGCGAGCAACAAATTATTCTCCCATGCGCTCATGTTCTCCCATGTATATTGAGACTTTCATCCACCACCTCATGCATGCATATATTCTCACCTATGAGAGTCTCATAGATATATAGTGGTTATTTGGAATTCTTGCTGACAACCAATAGATAGGGGGAATATAGGAGGCTGCACCCTAATAGGCTGCAGATTATGCATCTGCATATCATTATGCATATCATTATTATGCATCTCTCTAGATCTGAATTCACTCAGTGTAATCCGGGTGACAGATTCTTAGTGATGAACCTAATCTCACCTCCCAGAAGTATGGGTGTTTTCAAATCTTATTCACAAGCCTGTACTATTCCAGCAAGCTTTTGGCCTATATATGTGTTTAGCAACCACACATTTAGGATTTTTTTCAACTTACAACTTGCACTGAATGGGTAGTATTTATGATCAGAGTATCCCCTGGTTTCAGGTCCAAGATCAAGGATGACAACAAAATCCAACCCAATCCAATCCTTTATTTGCTTACACTTAATGGATAGAATCTTGCCAAACTAAAACTATAATCTTCTAACCTACTAGATATATCTTGAGAGATTCCAGGGTAAATCCACCCTGAACCTTTCTCTTGCCCCAACTAAACTCAGGATCGCAGTCTCTTAATCTGGGAAAGCTCTGTGTTGCCAAAACTCCTTCCATCACAACTGATATCTATCTATCTATCTATCTATCTATCTATCTATCTATCTATCTATCTATCTATCCATCTCCCCCCGAATCTTTTTCTCTCTATTGTATATGGCCACCCATCTCAGAAGAAGGATAAAGCAAAAAAATAATATGTATCTGGATTCTTGAAGAAATATTGTTCAAAGAATATTTGAATTATCAATTTAATCACATAAAAAGGACCCAGTCTAGCATGCTCAAATTTTGAAGTCAGATACCAAAGTGAAATGCTAAGGATGCTGGTTGCTAAAGAGCATCTTAGACATTGACTTCCCTGTCCTTGGAAGAGTTGACTATCTTTTTATGCATGGTTATTATATAAAGATAGTTAAGTTACTGAATATTCAAAATTTTGCTCACTTCCTCTTTGACAACAAATTGGGTCTGTTCCTTTTTTATGACACAAGGTGCAGAGCAGTGGTGAAATGTAAAATTTGTTACTACCGGTTCTGTGGGCGTGGCATGGTGGGGGGATGTAATGTGACTGGGTGGGCATGGCCAACTTTTTTTTTTACTTTTAAAAGCATTTTTTCTACAACCTCTTTGGTCAAGGGGTTCTTAAAAAATGCTTTTAAAAGGTTCTGCCGATTAGGTAACTCAGCTAGGATCGTCAGAGGCTTTTAAAAACATTTTTTTCCCTACAACCTCTTACGCCGAAGAGGTTGCAGAAAAAAATGCTTTTAAAAGCCTCTGAAGATCCCAGTTGAGCCGCACCATCATCAGAGGCTTTTTTTTTTAACTTTTAAATGCGTTTTTTCAGCCGAAGAGGTTGTAGAAAAAATGCTTTTAAAAGTTAAAAAAAAAAAGCCTCTGATGATCACGGGACTCAGCTGGGCATGGGGGAGGGACACAGAGATTTTTGCTACCGGTTTTCCGAACCACCCGCTGCCATCGCTACCGGATCAGGCGATCCAGTCCGAACCGGGAGTATTTCACCTCTGGTGCAGAGTATTACAGTTCTTTTAATACACCAGTAGAGAAAGACACATTTTTAGTATTTAATGGAAATATGAACTGTTTCACACACCAAACAATGTTTTATTCCAGCAGGTTTTGAACCTTACAGAGGATCACCTTCAATCCCTAATGGAACCTATAGCCAATTACAGCTTCCTGGCAGAGATTACTCTTCAATGCAGTATTCTCAGAGGGTAATGACTTGACAAGCTTTGTTACAGATCACTTTACTATAATTTGGCATTCTATGTTCTGTGCAAAAGTCAAAATCAAGCATTAATTCGACATGAGGGATGCTTCATAAAACCTGACAGCATGCTGTGGCTAGTAATTTAGTATGGCTAACAGTAAGTGCTATCTAGAGAAAATAAATGGAGCATAAATAAATAATGATTAATATATCATAGTTTACACCTGGTTTGTATGTCATAACCTATTGATAAATTTTAATTTGGGGTTTATATCTCTGAAATTTGTTCACTTTGCCTATTTGAATATCAGACAGTCTTTCTTATGAATAATATATTTGAAAATAACCCCATCAATTACGTATGCTGGAAAATCAGAGCAAGAATTGGCTGTAGTTTAACATTTACAGGCATATGATATATCCTAATTAAACTAGTGCTAATTAAGGATATTGGATTCCAGATATTTGCCAGGTATCAACAAACGTTTGATGCAGGACATAGCACAGTTCCCTCCCACTCTACTATCCCACTAATGATGACATGAAAAATTCAAGTGACGGTAAGAATGATGTGGTTGCCCTTCACTAAATTCACTAAACACTAAATATTTATTTTCTAGGATATGAATTACCAACCAAACTATAAGCGAGGAGGTATTAATAGTGGCCGAACTAATTCAAGAGGTAAGTTTACTTTTACTTTTAACATGATTTAAAATGTTAGTGTCTGTTAAGTCATGCTGCAGTGCTCAGGTTGCATTCCACTATGATTAATCATTCCAGCACACTATGGATTTACGTGTATTGTTGCCTAAACAGTCAAGTACAGACTTCATGTTCTTAGGCACTTTTATCTGATATATGCCTGGAAAGGAATCTGAGGTGCTTCTGAAGGAATCACTACCCATTCAGTGCTGTTAACAATTTACAGTAATTGCATACATAGGTGCTGATTTTGAACAGTTAATAACTGCTGGGAATTTAAAACTTTTGCAAAGGTTCTTTTCATTAGAGCAGGAAGGAAAATGTCCATCCCCACGTTTCCTCAACAGGGATGACTGATGTTCTTAACTTTTTCTGCTCTTCTCTTCCTCTGAACCACTTCTGCCCAGATTGACATCTACATTTTGTTCTGTGCCTGGAACAAATTGAGCCATTTTATTCAATGTTTGAATGCAAACACTTAAAAAGGATCCATTTGGATTCAGACAACCTGAAATCAGCGATTGCAGGCACAGAACATTTTGCCCATCTGTATTGGAGACTATAAAACAGTCCTTATTTTCAGGCTATTGAAGAAAATATTTAATTCCAGTTTAGCCATATCAACTTTATATAAAATCCTTAAAGCTTCTATGTTTTAGGTTACAGGCAAGAAAACAGACAGGAAGAAAACTGCTCAGCAGGTAGAGCTCGAGGTAGAACACGTGGTAAAAAATACTTCAGAAGAAGGGAATTGAGAAAAACTGAGAAAAATGAGAAAGAAGCAGAGTCTGAAAACAATCTTGTAGTTGCCAAAATGCACCAATTCAGTTAGTGCTGATTAACAATATAGTTGACAGATTGGTAACTTGGTTTTCTACACTAAATAAAAACACATTTTTAAAGATGTGTCTTTTCTTGGAAGTAAGAGCAATACATCCTTACAAAATATATTTCCTATTGTATAATATAATATTTAAGCAGCTATGGTTAGTTGAGTGAGTAAGCAGCCAGTATACATTCATGATAAAATGTAAATACATATAACATTGCAATTCTATCTATGGGTTTTTAGGCATTCTGTTATGTAAACCAATGGGTTGTAGTAATTTGGAGTAAACAGTTCAGTTTCTGTTTTCATGGTCAAAAGTTGTGAGAATTAAGCTTTAATTTGAAGAGCATCATATAACGTGAAGTAGTTCTGGAAATCAAATTTAATAACTCATAATATTCTAGCTGTCTCCAACATAGTATCCTCCAAGTATGTTTTGGATGATAACTTCCAGAATTCCCCGAGCATTTACAGAACAACAGTTTGGGGAATATAATATAACTATACAAAAATTTCTTAATGGCAAATTTATATTTCTCAACATGGTATTAAAGATACTGCAGATGTATTTAAGTCTGGTGTCTAAAATAGATTTAAATTATTTCAATGCTGAACCCATTGCAGAAATATGTTCAATACATATATCACCTCTACTCAACTTTTAGAGAGTGAAGGCTGAAAAACCTGTTTCTAATTTAAACATGCTGGATTGGAGCATAGTTACTTGAGTTGTTTTTAATGAAATAATACTACTCTAAGAGCCTGGATCCACAAGGGACTAATAAGTAAAGTAAGAGCCACTCAAAAGTGGCTAATTTTGTCATTTAAAATGGCAGAGAAGACTTCCTAAAATTTCAACAAATATTGGGGCAGGAAGCATAGTCAAAATTGGAAGTCAGGGAAAATAAAACAACCTAGTAAACTGAAGGATATTCTCAAGTCATGGTTATACTTGTTAATTAACTGTTAAAACCAGAGGTAACACAGTGGTATGTCTCTCAGCCTTAAAAAAACCCAAATTATTCATTTGTGAAACTGTATGTCCTCTTTTCACAATTTGAAAAACACAAATTTGTAAAAACTAGGGATGAACCAGTAACTGGCACTTGTCTAGATGAGCTTTCTTATACATGATGCCATCCATATTATGACTGTGGCTAATATGGGGAATTGTAGTTCCAACAGAATTGGAGATGCTCAGCTGGGGAAGGCTGATCTACTCTATAAATCTTGGCAAACTGAACTTTGAAGACTTCTAAAAATGGATTTCTTAATGGTTATATCAGAACTAACAATTGCTCATGATCTCCAACAGCAGGATGGAACGATTCTTCTCAGGTGAGCAGCCCAGAGCGTGACAATGAGATGTTTAACAGTGGGGAGACTGGGCAGGGTGATTCCCGCAGCATCACTCCTGTCGATATACCTGTGACAAGCCAAGCAGCCACCCTACTACCTGTACACGTCTATCCCCTCCCACAGCAGATGAGAGTTGCCTTTTCTGCTGCTAGAACTTCTAACTTGGCTCCTGGAACTTTAGATCAACCCATCGTGTTTGACCTCTTGTTAAACAATCTTGGCGAAACCTTTGATATACAACTTGGTAGGTTCAATTGTCCTGTTAATGGTACTTATGTATTCATATTCCATATGTTGAAGCTAGCTGTGAATGTACCATTATACGTGAACCTCATGAAAAATGAAGAGGTTTTAGTCTCCGCGTATGCCAATGATGGTGCTCCAGATCATGAGACTGCAAGCAACCATGCAGTCCTCCAGCTCTTTCAAGGAGACCAGATTTGGCTACGCCTTCATAGAGGAGCTATTTACGGAAGTAGTTGGAAATATTCTACCTTCTCAGGATATCTCCTGTATCAAGACTGAACATTAAGCTGCTCCAACGGTTTGGTGAAGGAAGGTGAAAACTGGTGGGCTAGTTTCACACTGCATACTGAATACTAAAGTGGGAAAATGGTGATCTGTTTTACAATGAGTTGGAGTTGGATCAGCACTGATGTGGCACTTTATCAGTTGTGATATAGCCTTGATAGTAAAGCTCTGAATGTTATGTTTGCACTTACTCTTGAACTGTAATTTATTAGCTTACTATGCTACTCAAATTTGCCTCAAGTTTAGGCTATTCGCAACGCCTTGTGCCTAAATAAAAAAAAAATTAATATGCCTTAGTATCAGTGTCTGTGCTACTGTGATAATTCTGGGTCATAATTAACTTTCTGGAGGGCTATTAAGACTTGGCTTGTTCATCCGGGCATTATGCTAGGATAGAACTGAATAAATAAAAGTGTGAATTTAAAGCTAGTGGGATAGTGCTGTGATTGAGTTAATGTGGTGTTGTGAGGTTCAATTGACCAGATTTCATTCTGTTTTTAATTGGACATTATTTTAAGCTGCAAAGGGTTATCACATATAAGATAGGTGGCCATATAAATTTATAAATAAATAAAATAAGATTCCACTGGAAAAGGAAAACAGATCCACACCCAGTTAGGAAGCATGTTCCTTGTATGTGAAAAGTTGCAGATTTAATCCTCCCAAATCTTCTGGTAGGAGGAAGAAATATGATGGCATTCCCTGGAGAATTACTATTAAAAATTAGATGGAACATCCCCCCAATCTGCAACACAACATCATTTTTATTTTTTAAACATTGAAAGCAAGTGGAATATTGAGACTAAGATTCATTTCGTATTTATGTAATTATGTAGAAAATTTGAGTTCTCAACACAACAGCTGCGGGAACATCTCTTGATTTCCAGGATTGGGAAACTAGCACCCCACATAGCAAAACATCAGCTGCAAGCATCATCGTTTCTAAAACTGCTTCTGGCCTTGTATTTATCTGGCAGTAGTTCAGGGCTTAAAGCTATACTTTACTGCCTGGGGGAAAAAAAGGTAAGTTAAGGTGATAGAAATGGGGCAAGCCACCATATAAATGGGCACTGTGACTGTCCATATTAACCATGGTGTGAGACCATAAGATGTTCCTCAAGCTCTAAGTGTGTCCATAAGCCCCAAAAGTTGGAAATCTTGAGTCATTGTCCCTTCTAGTTTTGATGCCAACGCTACAGCAGAAAAATAACCTACAGATAATTAAAAAAATGGGGAAGATGGTAAATCTTTACCCAAACAGGAACGTTGCATCTTATTTTATTAAACCACTAGTTATATTGGTCACTTTGCTTCAGATTTTACACCTTTGTTATAAAACTCTGTTGTTGGAAATGAGTGGCTGTGTCACTCAAGGTATTTGTTAGGAACTGTTGCCCTTGGACATCTGAAGACTAAAGGCTTCAAGATCTGCACTATAGCATCACCATGGAACCACTCTGGAGATAATCACAATTGAGGACTTTATTTGAAACTACCCGAAGAGCAGATTGGAAGAATACCTGTAAGCGGAGATGGTAAATTCTCCTCTGCGTTCTCCAACTTTTCTCTCCAACTTTGGTTCTGTTTTATTCTTGTTCCTGGTATTGGTGTACAAGAACAACTACTAACCATCTAGAAAGTGCCTCTCTCTCCCTCCCTCCCTCTCTCTCTCTCTCTTTCTAAAGTTCCCATTTAATTTGACTCAGCATTTTATAAATTCTAAAAGGCCCTCCTATTTTTCCAAATGACAATTATGTTAGGTGAATTATTTGTGAAGCTTCCATCACAAGCTCTAGCCTTTTCTCTCTCTTCATCAAAGGATTCAGTTGGCTTATGTCCTGAAGGCACCTCCAGATCTTTTTGTGAATGTGTGCGGTATTGAAAAGCTTGCAAACATCTCAATATGGTGAGGTAATAAAACATTTTAAACTTGCTTTGTGTGTTACCCTTTTTTTAAAAAAAAACAAACAGGTTAAAGAATATTAAAGCTATATTTGTCTGACTTACTGAAAGTAAAAAGAAACACATCTGAAACTTGCCTGTTTACGGTGCAATTTTTTTAAACAGTTGGGTTATATTTTTATATAGTAACTTTCCTGCAAGCAGTTTTCTGTTATTAGCAATCCTATTGATAAAATCTTGCAACTAGCAAATCCACAAAAGTTATTCCTGAATTCTAGCTGTATGGAACTGTATCTGGCCCCTTTTGGATGTTCTGAATGTTTGCTTTTTTTTGCAATTGAATATGATCAGGGCTTCACATGGATCCATCTGATAAACAAAATGAATGAAGAAATTTAAAAGTTAAGCACTTGTTTCATTTACTTCCCAAAACCGTTCAATCTGCAGTTTGTCACTGAAAATGTGGTTGGCTTCCTTCAGTAACTTGTTGCATCGCATTTAGCTGCAATAGCATTTTTAACAAATGCTTCCTGTAATTGGAGATCAACCTCATATTGCTGTGCAGGAATTTTGGCCAATTCCTCCATGGTGTATTGTTTTAATTCGATAGCATTCTAGGATATTCTGGTGGAACTGCTGCAGGCCTAAACTTTGATTTAGCAACTCAAGAACACTGAGTTTGTTTTTCTTTATCCATTCTCTTGCAGATTTGCTTGTATGTTTGGGATCGTTCTGTTGCTGCATGAACAACTTCACCTCAACTTTAGCTGTCAGAAAGATGGCCTGATACTGTTCTGAGGAATTATTAAAAGTAGAATTCATGCTTTATTCAATGATACCAAGTCATCCAGAGGTTGAAGCAGCAAAGTATCTCCAAACTATGACATTACCCATGCCTGTGTTTGATAATTGGTATGAGGTTCTTATTGTGGAATGCAGTGTTTGGCTTCCACCAGTTCTAATTGAACCTGTGTGACTTGAAAAGTTCCACCTTTATTTTGCCCATAGAACATTTCTGCAGGAGTCTGGAGATTCATCCAGCTGTTTGGCAAAATTTAAATATTTATGGCTTCTTTCTCACTACTCTGTTTTACACAGTGCTTTTCTAATGGTACCGATCAAAATATGCCCAGATCCTTGGATGGCATTCTAGGGTTCTTTGTGATTTCCTAGCCAGTTCTATTCTATACTCAAAGTGATGAGAGCCACTTTTTTTTTTTTGAAGATTTACAATGATCTCAATTGATCTTAGTTGCAAGATTGTCTCTGGTGAAGCTTCAGAGGATTAAAATGGTTTTGTAGCCTTTTCTGGCAAATGGGTATCACCCATGTTTTACAGATGTATTCAGAAATTTCTTCTGAGGTGAGAGGGATGTGCCTTAGAATTTTTGTGGTGTGAACATCAGTGATGTGGGGCCCTGATCATTAGCCATAATTATGCCCTTCGGTTGAGGGCATGATTTTCTCATACTGTTACACATGGGTTGATTTGTTTATGAAATAAAGGAAACAAGCACCAAACTTTGATGTTCTTTGTTCATTTAGATTATATATCAGTAGGATCTGTAGCTCTGATACAAGTTAAACTGAGCCAAACTTGATCCGAGCTAAAAAGATTGAGAACATCCAAAGGGCCAGATACTTTTAAACTGAATGATATGTTGAAATAAAGAGGCTTCCTGATCTCTCTCTCTAGAATACTGGAAACATTCAAACTCATGTCAGGGATAATGTTGCTGAGCATGGTTGCTACATGTTTGTGTGGATGCTGAATGCACCAGGATCCTGTATTTTATGCAGAACATATTATAGGGTTTTTTTGTGCAGATTTCAGTGCCAGAATTAAATGCTTAAAATCATTTCAATAAGTGTCTCATCGTGTTTTTATTTAGGTAATATGAAAACTAGGTATCAGTTACATAGCATATGAACAATTCAAGAAATCTGTAAATTTAGGTCTTAGCCACCTTAGATGGTGAAAATTAATCCTTTACTCAACATACATGCTGTTTATTGTTCCCCATCCTATATCTGTATTTGTTTTCAATTTTCTAAAAGAATTTTGCATTTGTCTTGTTACATTTAGTACTTTAGTAAGTTATTGATTTTATGTTTTCTAATGTTAGCTACCCTCTCTTGTTTTCCATCAGCTGCAAATTAGCTAAGGTATTCCGCTTCTTCAGGAAAAGAATAAAAATGTTAAAAGTATGCTGAGCCAGCATCCCACTTGGTCCAGTATCACAATCCAATTCAATGAGTTACAAAGGAAAACTCATGACTTTCAAGCCAACTGTGGCTTCTAACATATTTCAGCCAATGTAGAATAACATACGGGAGTTTGGGAACGAAGGGGACTTCCATTTAGCAAATTTACAAAACCCCCTCAAAAAGTGAAACATCTGATTATTGTTAATTGGAATAAAATGAATATGCACATCCTGTAAACAGCCAGTGGGAGAAATTCCCAGGAAGGCTGATTATATATAATCAGTTATATATATATATATATATATATCCCGATTGTTTTTCTAATTCGATAGAAATTTACAGGTAGTCCTCAATTTACGACCATAATTGAGTCCAAATTTGTTAGGTGACACATTTTAAGTTTTGCCCCATTTTACGACCTTTCTTTTCTTGCCAAGAGTTATGTGAATCATCGCAGCTGTTAAGTGAATCTTCCCCCCATTGATTTTGCTTGGCAAAAGGTGATCTTGTGTACTTGGGACAGCGACCGTCGTAAGCACGAGTCCTTGCCCGGCTTCTGAATTTTGATCACCTGATCCTGGGGATGCCACACAGGTGAGCGTGAAAAACGGTCCTGAGTCACTTTTTTCACTGCCTTTTGTCACTTTGAACGGTCAATAAATGAATTGTAAGTCGAGAATTATCCGTATAGGAAAAGACGGGATAAGAGGAAAGCCTGAGCCTCCGGTTTCCCTGCAGGGAATTACGATCCTCCCTCCCTCTCTACCACAGCGAGCAATCCCCGCACCGGCCGCCCAATTTTTTTTTTTCCGTACAGCAACATGGCGGCCGACGTACGGGCGCCGCGAGAACGGCGAGGTGGGGGTTTGGGTTGGGTGGGGAGGTGGGCGCGCGGAAGCCGCAAAGCTTCGTCTTCGCGACAGTTCGGCTGTCGTAAACCGGTGAATGGCTCCTGTGTAGCCAAAGGGGAGAAAGGAGGGAGCCGGCGAGCGTGCGCGGCGGCCGCTGCCTTTCCCGTTGAGGCGCTGAGAGATCATGGATCCCAACCGAATTATCCAGGCGCTCAAAGGCACCATCGACCCCAAGCTGCGCCTGGCGGCCGAGAATGAGCTCAACCAGGTAAGTCCGCGGATGGGCTGCTTGGGCCTCGACCGGGGCGTCGGTGTGTGTGTGTGTGTGTGTGTGTGAAAGGGTCTCCCTTCGCCCCGGAGGGTGTCTCGGTTCTAGATCCGCCGCCGCCGCCGCCCTTTCCGCCCGGCAGCCTCGTCTCCTTCCGACGGAGCGCCTGTCATTGCTTCTTTGCCGACGCCTCGGTGGTGGAGAAAGCCCGCCTTATTCCCCATCTAACCTACTACAGCCCGTAAGGAGGTTGTGTGAATCCAAGTTAGTTTAGGGTTCCGTGTTTCAGGCGCATCCAGATCTTCCTTGCCGCTTTCACGTTGTGCAAAAGGGCACAAAAGGACCGGGAGACACTCAGGAGCTGAAGAAACGGAGGCGCCAGATGAGACAAAAAGAGAAACTTGTATGCAGCAGCTGAATCTGATTCGCCCCCCAATTTCTCCCTCTGCTGCCCACGACGCCTCTTCTTCTTTAAACTTACTACCTTCCACATTTTCAGGGTTTTATTCAGCTCCCATCCACCGCAGCTTTCTTTCTTTTCCCTCCTTCCTTAATATTCAATCAGGGTTCATCTCTTTCTAGAACCGCCTCATGCCAGTCATGAGTTCCTGTATTCATTTCTCATTTATTCGCTGCCCATTTCTGTATGATTTACTCATTGTGCTAAATACGCTGCTTCTTCCTGTTCCCACTGCATTTCCGTTATATTCAGGGTTTGTTTCTCCTGACTACCCAACTCTCATTTCTTTAAAAAAAGAAACCCTTCCTCACAGCAGATTACATACTATGCATTGTCTTTCTGCCACCATTTAAGCATACTAAAATTTCTCAAGCCATTCCCGCCTTTGTTAAACATTCGACCAAGGTACACAATTGCATGTATTTACTCTAGCTTATTGTTGTTTGTGTTGCATTCATTTTCTCTTACGTTTTCTCAAACCTTTGTCTTTCAACCAGTAATACTTAGGTCCATATTGCAGCATGCAATCTGTGATACGCTGTAAGTCATTCATGTTCTTAGCGAACATCTTTGGTATGGTCTGTTTACAAAAGTATACAGATCTCTCTTAAATCTTGATCTATCTCCTACCCTCAAAACAATGCTATAGAGCACTGCACACTAGAACAACTAGACACAAGAACAGTTTTTTCCCGAATGCCATCACACTGCTAAACAAATAATTCCCTCAACACTGTCAAACTATTTACTAAGTTTACTATTACTATTAATCTTCCTATCACCCATCTCCTCCCACTTATGACTGTATGACTGTAACTTTATTGCTTGTATCCTTACAATTTATATTGACTGTTTCCTAATATGATTTGATTGCTTATTTGTACCCTATGACTATCATTAAGTGTTGTACCTTATGATTCTTCATGAACGTATCTTTTCTTTTATGTACACTGAGAGCATGTGCACTAAGACAATTCCTTGTGTGTCCAATCACACTTGGCCAATAAAATTCTATTCTGTTCTGTTCTGTTCTATTCTATTCTGTTCTGTTCTGTTCTGTTCTGTTCTATTCTATTCTATTCTATTCTATTCTATTCTATTCTATTCTATCCTATCCTATCCTATCCTATCCTATCCTATCCTCTCCACTCCACTCCACTCCACTCCACTCCACTCCACTCCACGGCAGGACGAAAGTCTCTTCCGCATGTTTCCAACCAATACGGTCTTGAGCTTTCCTTTGCCAGTTGGGCCAGCAATACTTGCTGATGTCATCACTCTATCTTGTTTTAGGCCTCTTTTGTGGATGCTTTTTATCATCTGGAATCCATTTTATGACTGCCTTAGTCCACCTGCTTCTTACTATGTGACCAGCCCATTTCCATTTCAATTCTTTTACTCTTTTGAGGGCATCCTATATTTTCATTCGTTCTCTAATCCATGTGCAGATCTTTCTAGTTTGTCTTGTGGTACCAAGCATGTATTTTTCCATGGCTCTCTGCACCATTCATAGATTTTGTATTCATTGTGAAGTTAGTGTCCATGTTTCGTTGGCATATGTTAGACTAGGTAGCACACTATATTGATCTATAAAAGCATTAAACCACCAAGGGGACATCATCCATCCATCTATTTCTTTACTCTCTGCTTAGAGCTGAACCATTCACTAATCATTTCGTTTATTCTCAGGAATTGGTTTGTTTTCATCATACATTGCCATTATTACATTCAACAATCTCCATCTCCATATTCATGCAAAACATTCCGTAATTCAAATCTATTTACATGATCAACAAGTTATTTCCCTCACATTCATATATGACCTACTGAAAAACAAACAAAAAAAATGACCTGAAATAAAGCAAAACTCTATTTCCCAAATTTTGTTCATTGATACGATCTTTCTTGGAGCCTTCAATCAGAACTTTGCAACATTATTTCCAGGCATACTTAACAAACTAATTCTCTGGTAGTTTTGCATTTACTCTTGTCTTTGTACTGTATAAGGGAACTTTAACATCATCCTTTCTGTTGTTCTATTGATATAGCTGCCTCACATGCACATCCAATATCACATAGCTACTTCATAAACTGGGCACACCCATAGTTTAATATTTCACCTGTTAATTTCTCCAGCCTTACAATGGTTCAACTTTGTCATAGCATTTACAACTTCCTTCTCATTTTTTTTTTTGGGGGGGACACAAATATTTATGGTCTTTGATTCAGTTCTACTCTTTGATACAGGAGTCCCCAATCCCTGAGCTGAAGACTGTCAGCGGTCTGTGGCCCACCATGAACTGGTCGTGCAAGTGAGCAAAACCCCATTCGCACATGCGCAAGATACAGGCTGCAGTCCCCATCTGTGGTGATCTTGGAGCCTAGGAAAATAAAATCTGTCACTACCTCCATTTCTTCCCCATCTATTTGCCAGGAATTGAGAGGGCCGGATGCCATGATCTTAGTTTTCTTAACTAAGAAAACTTAGTTTTGCACTCTCCTTCCCCAGCATCAAGAGGCTCTTTAGTTCCTCTTCACTTTCTACCATTAGAGTGGTATCATCTGCATATCTGAGGTTGTTGATATTTCTCCTGGCAATCTTAATTCCAACTTTTGATTCATCTAGCCCTGCCTTTCTCATGATGTGCTCTGCATATAAGTTAAATAGGCTGGGCGACAGTATACAGCCTTGCCGGACTCCTTTCCCAATTTTGAGCCAATCAGTGGTTCCGTGTCCAGTTCTCACTGTTGCTTCTTGACCCACATATAGGTTTCTCAAGAGACAAATAAGAGACAAATTGCACCTTTAGACATTGATAAATATTTTTGGCTTTCTTCTGTCTTTCTTTCTGGTTGCACTTTGAAAACAGGGCTGCATTTATCCTCAAATGTACATTGTCCTGAATATGTAATGCTGTAGAAGCATTAAATTAATATAAAGGTGTGATAGATATCTGCATGGACTGAAATGTGTCCTTAGTATGTTACAGCTCCAATTGTTTAGTTTTATCAATTAAATAATGAAATGTATTGTTTTAAACCTCTCTTTTTCTTAAGTTTGGCCTCTTATTAAAATTACAGTAGCATCTTTTCCATGTTATAGTATATGTAGTTGCACACAGCCTATATTATGTGGCATATAAAGGGAGTAATATCTACACTTCTACGCTAACCTTGTCTTAGATCAAAATGTCAGACCTTAGTTGATTCTTGAATGACTCCAGGGCTGTAGATTAGACTGGAATTTGTTTTAACCTGTTCTGGTCATAACCCTTAAAAAATAATGGCTAATCACTTTCCTATTGTTGTCATAAAAATTGCATGTTCATGAAGTCATCAGGTCAACTCAACCCAAGTCACTCAACCTTTGAGTCAAGGTTGACTCAAAGAAAACTTCAGTTTGTAGTCTGCGTGGGGTGCTGTCCAGGAGAACCTAGTGCTGATGCATTGACACTTCTTTTAGGTTTCCATTATGCATAATTTCATTTTGCAGAGCAATTTGCATGATGGCAACCTGAAGAATTAATTGAATTGAGCATCTCCAAGAAATGCCAGTCTCATTGTCTTCTGGAAAAACAAGGGCCTTGGTTAGACAATATAATATTCTAAACCCAATTTGTTAAGCACATTGCATCACAAGACATTTAGATTATAATAAGATAAGGTGAATGAGATAGTAAAATATCCTCTACAATAAAATTGGTCTTCTGTCCCATAGGAATAAATTGAAACTAAAACTGAAATAGTATAAAGTTTACATTCAGTCTCCCTATTGAATTTTAAGCTAAAATAACTTGGCTGAACTTGGTTTCTATATCTATAAAGTTGTTTATAGCTATAGAAACTTACAGGTAGTAAATAATGTATGCCATTGGTTCTATAAATTATGAATCAAATTAACATATGAATGCTATCATCCAAATTTTGGATGTGGCACTATTCCATGTATAAGATTGTAATGCAGGAATGTTTCCAATTAGAATTAAATTCTTTGTTTGTCAGACTGTAGATTTTCTTGCCCATATTTCAGTACTTGTACCTGATTTATCTGTGCCATCTATTTGTTACATTCTTTCAAAAGTATATAATAATGAAATAGAAAATAAAGAAGAAAAAATAGAATAAAACTGGTTGGCCTATTCTGTGAGAGACCTAGTAACATTTGAATTTGCTACTGACTGGAAGGCAGGAGACCCCCCCTAAAACATAGGATATTTTAATATCCCACAGTTCTACATTTTAATATACTACATTTGTTTTCATTTAGAAAAAGTTAGCTTAGTTTGTACTTGGCAAAACACTCATGGACTGATTTTTGTAATGTTAGAAAGTATATTTTGCTGAACAGTGGCAATCCAGAATTTCTGTTGGATGTCTTTGAGCCAAGATCTTCTCTAGGGGCTTAGGATCTGAATACATAAAATCAGCATAGCGTTTCATGTTAACTCTTATATATACATACCAGTAATTACATGCTGTCTAAAGTAAATAAATGAAGACACACAAACTTTAAATCCATAGCAGTTTTAAGTTTATGACTCCCTCTGTCCCCCTCTACGGTTACATGCATTCCAAAAGTGGCCTCTTGTGACCATCGGAAGCAGAACTTTCAAAGGGGGACTTTGCAAAATGCATTTGGCTCAGTGTGTTTTTTTCCCTATGGCTGCCCAGATTATCTGCACCTGGTTGTAGAAAGCACATCTGGTGGGCCAGCCAACAAAGTGAAGTGGCTCTGCATGCAGCTCTGAGACATCTGTGTCCAACTTTGCAGAAGATCTGATGAACCATTCCCAACCCCCATCCTTAAAATGAGATAAAACTGGACTGGAAACGAGGGAGTTAGTGGGGATTTTAAGAGTGGGAATTGTAATAGTTTGCTTCCTGGTAGCCTCCCTCTTTTTCTCCTTTCTTTATTAATGAACCAGCATACCAGCCATGTGCCTTATCCATTAAACCATTCTGCTGCTGAATTTCAATGGCATTACCGTGGGGACGCGTGAGGCAGTGGTGGGTTCCTCCCGGTTTGGCCCGGTTCTCCCGAGCCGGAGCGGTGACGATATGACGTCACTGAACCGGTTCTCTGTTTAAACTCTTGCCACGGGGCTTCAAAGGGCCGCCCTACAGCTGATCAGTGTTAAAAGAAAACAAATGAGTAGACCAGTGCCTGCAAAAATACATGAGTAGATCAGTGCCTGCAAAAATAAATGGGTAGACCAGTACCTGCAAAAATACATGAGTAGATCAGTGCCTGCAAAAATAAATGGGTAGACCAGTACCTGCAAAAATACATGAGTAGATCAGTGCCTGCAAAAATAAATGAGTAAACCAGTACCTGCAAAAATAAATGGGTAGATCGGTACAGCTCTGCAAGCAGATAAAAGCCTGGTAGACCAGTACCTCTGCTAAATCCTAAATAATTGTCACATGACCATCAAGCCATGCCTACAAAATAAGCCACGCCCACAGAACCGGTAGTAAAAAAAAATAGAATTTTTTCACCCCTGGCGTGAGGGCTACATGTAGGGTTGGGTTGTTGATTCCTGTTGTATAAGATGAAAACAGACAATGTCAAGTGAATGTTTTAGTATTAAAAGTGCTGCGGATAACAGATTGGATATTAAATTCCTGACCTGCTTTGGAGACCTCCGCAGCAAAAGAAAGCAGAATTGCTTCTTAATCTTAAAACCACACAGTCTTTGTTGAGTCTAACTCAATTATTTTTCAATAGGAGAGCGATGCTTAATTCTCTGTTAATAACTGAAGTACCTTAAAACTGCTATCTATACTTTGCCGACTAACCTTTTATATCCCTTTCAGTCCTACAAGATAATAAACTTTGCTCCCAGTCTGCTGCAAATCATTGTTTCTGATCAAGTGGAATTCCCAGTCAGGCAAGCAGGTAGGTGAAGTTCTGCAGCTTGCCTCCTATTTATTATGCTTAGAACTGAGGGGTTAGTAAACAAATTGAAATTATACTTTTAAAAAAACCTATTTATTTATTTATCTATTTGTTTCAGTTTATGCTGCCTGACTTCAAATGACTTCAGGCAGTTTACAATTTACCAAACAATAGAAAAACTATACAAATAAGAGACCACAAAATCGAAAAGCAGGGGTGAAAAAGAACAAGATGGTGAACCTTGCAGAAACCCCAGACCATCCTACCAACATCTAACATCCAACAGAGGGGCTGAAGCCACCCTAGTCCAGGGTCTGGGAAAGCAACTTTATGGGTTGTTTTATAGAGGGGTTCCCAACCTTTTCCATTCCCCCTCACCCCTAGAATGCTTCTGATATATTCTCGCATCCCTTACAAAAGTAAATAATTATATGCATGTAATTATGCGTATACACTATAATTTTGAAATTTCTAAACCCAAGTTTTTGCACCCCATGGAATATCATCTCGCACCCCCGGTTGGGAACCCCTGTTTTATAGGGTATATATGGCCCTCTGGGAGGCCAACAGTATGGGAGCCATCTTGATCTCAAGGGATACCTCAGTCCGATAAAAAGCCCATTTTAGGGATATTAATTTTCTGAAAATGGAAATGCCATTCTTGATTATTATTGCTAATAGCTGCTGGTAGATCTATACCAGTGATAGCTAACCTTTTTGCCATCGAGTTCCAGGAAGGAGGGAGAGGGGTTGCATGCGTGCCCACGCCCATATTTCTATGCGCCCCACGCATGTGCGTGTGACCCCCACGGTGGGCCTGGTAGGCCCGTTTTTCTCTCTCCATAGGCTCCAGAGCCTTTCTAGGAGCTTGGGGAGGGTGAAAATGGCCTCCCCCCCGGAAGCCCTCCGGAGGCCAGAAACAGCCCATTTGCCAACTTCTGGCAAACAGCCCGTTTTTCGCTCTTCCCCAGGCTCCAGAACCTTTCTAGGAACTTGGGGACCGGAAGTCGGCAAACGGGCCGTTTCCGGCCTCCAGAGGGCCTCCGGGGTAGGGGGAGCTGTTTTCGCCCTCCCCAGGCTCCTAGAAAAGCTCTGGAGCCTGGGGAAGAGCAAAAAATGGGGCTTCCGGTCCCAAATGGGCCGTTTCCGGCCTCCAGAAGGCCTCCTCGGGGTGGGTGGGAAAGGCTGTTTTCGCCCTCCCCAAGCTCCTAGAAAGGCTTTGGAGCCTGGGGAGAGAGAAAAATGGGCCTTCCCTACCACCACCCCAAGGCCCTCCAGAGGCAGGAAACAGCCTGTTTCCCTATTTCCGGTGGCCAGAAGGCCTGAAAATCAGCTGGCTGGCGCGCGCATGCGTGCCAGAGCTGAGCTTGTGTGTGGTGGCACGCGTACCATAGGATCACCATCACGGATCTATACTTTATGTATTGGGTTATCTCTTTCTAAATGTCATCTACATTTGACGATTTCACTACCAGGATTTAAGTTCTTAGTTTCTTGCATGTCCGTTGGTCTTGAATTGTTATTCTTCTTACAGGTGGCCCTAACTCTTGTTTAAAGCTAGATTTATCAACAGCCCTTTTTATGCATGTCTCTCTCCCTCTCTTTCTCTCCCCTCCTTTACTTCATTCTTTAAATACAGCTGCTATTTACTTGAAAAACATGGTGACACAATACTGGCCAGACCGAGAGCCCCCGCCAGGAGAAGTGATATTTCCATTCAATATTCACGAAAATGATCGTCAGCAGATTCGGGATAATATTGTAGAAGGAATTATTCGTTCTCCAGACTTAGTGAGGTATGTCGAGGTTCACACTGGGACAGGCCCCAGAAAGTCCTGGATTTTACACCAAGGAAAGCATATGCTTCTTTTTAGAATAAATTGAGGATATTTAAATAAAACTTAAATAGATGTTTATTCAGCGTAGTGTTGTTTTGAAAAATAGTATTTTGAAGGGGTATCAAATTATAAAAGCATATAATGAGCCAAATGAATCACTTCTGAAATTGTTCTTATGTGGAAACGTATTCCAGAACTTTTTCTAAATGAGATGATTATAACAATTTCTTAGAAATCTATGTAGAGAACTGTTGGGATAGAAAAAGGGAAGAGTGTAATTATAGTTCTTAAAATATGCCTCATTCCTTGTATGACATCAGGCCAAAATTGTTTTCCAGATAAAGCTAGGAGAGTAGAAATTTAAAATATCTTATTGTACAAAATACTGCAAATAATTCAGCAGGAAATGCCTTAAGACTTCAGAATCATATATCCAACACATATAATAAAATCAGAGTTGGAAATAACTAAGAGGTCATCTATTCCAACTACGTGCAGCCTGCAGGATTCACTACACCATCGCCAATAGATAATTATCCAGCCTATATTTCAGGGGCGAAATCCTACCAGTTCGGACCGGTTTGGGCGAACCGCTAGGGATCTTGGGCATCAGTTTGCCGAACCGGTAGTAATTACCCCTCCTTGGCCCCACCCACCCCTGGCCGGTCGCTGCTCACCTCTTCCGGCCACTTGATATTCCACAGAATTCAATGTTAAAATGCAGCAGAGAGAACGCTAACTTTTCTCCCTCCATTCAGAACGGAGCTGCTGCAGCCTGTCTCTTTAAGGTAGTCCCCAGGAGGGAGGGGGCCAGGAGGGAACCATAAAGGGAGCAGCAGCTCCATTCTGAATGGAGGGAGAAAAGTTAGCATTCTCTCTGCCACAGAATTCAATGTTAAATGCAGCAGAGAGAATGCTAATTTTTCTCCCTCCGTTCACAACGGAGTTGCTGCAGCCTGTCCCTTTTAAGGTAGTCCCCAGGAGGGAGGGGGACAGGGGCGGGAGCAGCTGGAATGGAGCCATTTTCATGAAAGGCAGGAAAATGGGGAGGGGATTTTCCTGCCTGTCATCCATTCCACAATCTCAGCATAGACTGAGGGAAGGATGGTAGGTAGGAATATTCCCCTCCCCATTTTCTTGCCATTCGTGACAAGGAGTGGCTGGGAGGGGAGGGGCCGGTGAGGAGCCTCTCGAGTGAGTGATGTCGAGTTGGCCATGCCCACCCAGTCACATGACCTCCCCCCAACAAACCACGCCCACAGAACCGGTAGGGGAAATTTTTTAATTTCACCCCTGCTATATTTGAAACCTCCAGTTTCAAGCACAGAATATCCTGGGTTTGGAAAAGTTTATCTGCTTCTGGATTGTTTAAGTGAGAATATTGTCTGAAAGATGGGAAATCTTACTGTCATTATTTCCAAAGACATTTATAGTTGTACATCTTGACTTTTGCATCTGGTGAATATTAATTTGAATATATTATTTATTATTTAATAAGTGTGGGAGCAGAGAGGAGGAAGGAGTGATCCTTTCTTAACAATTAACAGCCCATGTTGAATTTTTTTTGGCCTATTCTTTAAAATAGGTCCCCAGCTACGGGGCCACAGTTCACTACTGGGCCGTGGCCCATTTGGAACCAGGCCATGGAAGCGGCAGGTGAGCATGGGCACATTTGCACAAGTGATAGGCATGTGTCCACCGCTCGTGCAAATGGAGCTGCGCCATGCTTGCCCACCATTCAATGCGGAACCATTCTCTCTCGCCCCCACCCCCACCCCTGATTGGTCCGAAAAGCCAGAAAGGTTGGGGACTACATATCTGATCTTGCATATACTAACTGCAACTAGAATTGTATTTGCGCAACAATGGAAAAATGATGAGGGGAATGTAATTAAGAAAATATTAGAATGTGCAGAAATGGATAGACTAACGCTTACTATTAAGGAGAAAGAAGAAACTGAATTTTTTTTTGATATGGGACGTATTTTATCAGTGGCTAGATAACAGAAACAGAAGTTTAAAAGGAGGCGATATAAAAAGAGGAAATGTTAAAGTGGAGAGTTGTTAAAGAAGATGATGTTAAGTATTATTGTTATTATATTATTATGTTATTATACTATCAATATTATGGTGATGAATATCACAACAAAGATATGTAATATGACTATTTAAATATAACCGTACCCAGACCACACACTGTTTGATGAAAATTGAATGTTATATAAATAAAACAAATAAAACATTAAGAAAAGAGAAGAAAAGAAAAGAAAAGAAAAGAAAAGAAAAGAAAAAGATGCATGCATTGTTTCTGGTGTTGTGTAATTCAGGAGTTGATGAAGCAGGTCCTTTCTCAGATCCTCTTTCTGTTTTTGCCTTCACTCCATCCTTTCTCAGTCTTCTTTTTTTTCCCCCAGAGCCCAGCTGACAATGTGCCTTCGTGCTATTATTAAGCATGACTTCCCAAGTCACTGGACAGCAGTGGTGGACAAGATTGGGTTTTACCTACAGTCGTCCAATAGCGGAAGCTGGCTTGGAAGCCTCTTGTGCCTGTACCAATTGGTAAAAACCTATGAGTAAGTGGATCTTCCTCAAGGAGAAGATGACTCTCCTAGCAGTCTAGAAATAACCTCCTAGTTCATGAGTGCATCTTCCTGGTTTCTTGCAAAACTAGCTTTCTAATCGTGTAAAGCAGGGGTGTTAAACTCAAGGCCCGGGGACTGGATCTGACCCGCGGGATGCTTAGATTTGGCCTGTGAGAATGCCCTGGAAACAGCAAAGGACTACCCTGCGGTGCCTCTGCCAGAGAAAACGGACTGACTGGCATGTGGCCCTCCCGAGCTCCGTTTTTGCTGGCAGAGGCTTGCAGGAGGTTGTCGCAGACGAAAATGGAGCTTGGGAACCCATTTTCGCTGGCAGAGTGCTCGGGTCACCACAGGCACCCCCAACACAAGTGACATCGAGCTGACCACGCCCACCCTGGCCACGCCCACCCCTGAAGTCAAACACAACCCCGATGCAACCCTTAATGAAATGGAGTTTGACGCCCCTGATGTAAACATATACAGGTGGAGACTGGAGGATGTCGTTCACCCAGAGGAAAGCATTTAATTTGGGGGGAAAATCCTCACACAAAGTAAAATATTGTATGAATGAGAATCTAATTCCTGGAAACTCAAACTTTCCCCTTTTTACCTATAATAGATTTTCTCCAGGTAAATTTAGGGAAATTTGAACACCCAAACAATGAGAGATCAAGTGAAATGGGTGACTCAGTTGTAAGTTTCTGTATCGGACCTGCAATCTCATATCTTTTTATTTACTCTGAGGCTGTGTTCCAAAATGCCACTGATCTGGGGTGCTAAAAATGGTTGAAATGAACCCTAGTGTGCTGCACTAGGAAAATTAAAATAGCTTCTCCTTTCTGTTTTATTTGGATTTATTGTATTGTCCTGTGGAGATGAGAGGAGGATTACAACAGGTACCAGTTTCATTTTTTAAAAAAATCAAAACGAAGCAAAATGCAACAAGTAAACTTTACTTCTGAAATGTGTTCGGTTCTGATTCCTTCCATAGATATAAGAAAGCTGAGGAACGAGAGCCTCTCATCGCCGCAATGCAAATATTCTTGCCTCGAATTCAGCAGCAGATGATCCAGCTTCTTCCTGACAACTCCCATTATTCTGTGCTTCTTCAGAAACAGATCTTGAAAATTTTCTATGCACTTGTTCAGGTATGGACCTGTATACTGAAAGCAGCAACAGTAAGAAGAATTCCCAAAAAACAACAATCCCTTTTTGGAATTGTGACCTACAGATGCATATTTTGAAGTATGCATTTATTGATTTCAGGGCAACTCCTTTCCAACCCATGTGTTTAATTTTTAGAAGTACAGCATTTGATTTAAAAATGTGGTAATGAGGCTGTATCTTATTTATTTACTGATTAGATTTTTATCATGCCTTAAATAACTCAGGGCAGCGAACATACCTAGTACTCCTTCCTCCTCCTCTTTTACCCTACAACAACAACCCTGTGAGGTGGATTGGTCTGAGAGAGAGTGACTGGCTCAAAACCACCTTTCATGGCTAAGGCAGGACTAAAACTCAGTCTCCCAATTTCCAGGCCAGCACCTTTACCATTACACCAAATTGGCTCTCTTCCAAACATCTTCCAAACATTTATTTATCGTTTACACTGAATTTTAGAATAGAATAGAAGAATAGAATAGAATAGAATAGAATAGAATAGAATAGAATAGAATAGAATAGAATAGAATAGAGTTCTTTATTGGCCAAGTGTGATTGGACACACAAGGAATTTGTCTTTGGCGCATATGCTCTCAGTGTACATTAAAAAAATACATTCATCAAGAATCACAAGATACAACACTTAGTGATAGTCATAGGATACTAAATATGTGATCAAATCATACTAGGAAACTAAATAAAACAATATAAATCGTAAAGATACAAGCAACAAGGTTACAGTCATAAGTGGGAGGAGATACGTAATAGGAAGGATGAGAAGAGTAATAGTAATACAGTCTTAGTAAATAGTTTGACAGTGTTGTGGGAATTAGTTGTTCAGCAGAGTGATGGCATACAGGAAAAAAATGTCCTTATGTCTAGTTGTTCCGGTGTGCAGTGCCCTATAGCATCATTTTGAGGGTAGAAATTGAGACAATTTAAAGCAGTTTTTTCCATCAGAAGAAAAGGGTGCTCTTTTGAGTGATATTTGCCAGCTGGGTCCAAGGAAAAGATTTTCTTGCTATAACCTGCAGAACTTCCTTTGTGTTTTGGGGTTAATACTTTTTTAGTCCTGATCTATGCACCAAAGAAAATATGTAAGAACTATACAAGTATACATTTAGGGTTTCCTTTGGAACAGAATGGGAATAGGTTACAGAGATTCCATACTGCTGTTTTTAATGAAGCTGAGGTTTTGTGCAAATTAGAGACAGCAGATTGCATACGATTGTTGTAGAAATTTTTCATGGGCTTCCAGGAGATAGGCTTGTTTTGTTATTAATACTTGTTAAATGTATATACACTCCCATCTCATTCACATGACTTGGGGCAGCTAACAACTAAAAAAACAATAAAAATGGTAAGTAAAACTACAGGTAGTCCTTGGCTTATGGCCCAACATTTCTGTTGCTAAGCGGCACATTTCCTAAGTGAGTTTCACCCCATTTTATGAACTTTCTTACACATTTGAATTTAGTGGTTGCTAAATGAATATGGCTTCCCCACTGTTTTTGCTTGTTAGAAGGTCACAAAAGGGACGTGACCCTACCACCCTGCAACTATCCTAAGAATAAATCAGTTGTCAAGCATCTGAATTTTGATCATGTGACCATGGGGATGCTTCAGTGATCATAAGAGCGAAAAAACCTTTTTTCAGTGCCGTTGTAACTTCAGATGGTCACTAAACAAACAGTTGTAAGTGGAGGACTACTGTATCACAAAACGATTCCAATAGTTCCATGTGCTGCTTCCAGTCCTGAATGTTGTTTTATTTCTGGACTGAAGTTTTAACCTTGTGGAGATTATTGCAACTTCATTTTCTATTGTCTAAAATGGTACAGCAAAATCTGCCTCTTCCAGGTCTTTAGAAAAGGCTCGGTAGGTAGATAAAAATGCCATAATCCAGTCTAAACATCTGGCTGATGGGGCAACTAATCATAATAATAATTTTATTAGACGAAGGTACATTTTCTCATCCTTGCCTCAGTTTGCAAACGCATATTTTAAACTTGCATTTTAAATGTTTTCTCAATATTCAGTGTGTTTCGCTTATATTTGGTGGGCATTCCATAAGAGAGGAATTAAATGAGAGCAAAAGAATGTCCTGGGATGGAATAATCCACAATAGCAATCCTGTCTTTTTTTTTTTTCCTGTCCTTGTTGCTGATTATGTGTAACTATTAACTCACTGTTATAACAAAAAGCCAATCCCAAGCCTTTTAGCACGGAAAAAAATTGAGATGATAACTGGCTGCTTCCAATGGCTAACTAGCTGGCTATCATAGTATATAGGTTTCAAAGACAACAAAGAAATATTGTATTTTTCGGAGTATAAAATGCACTTCCCTCCCCCTAAAAATGGGTGAAAATTTCGGTGTGTCTTATACACCGAATATTGCGGGAGGGGGAGGGTGGTTGGTGTGGCGCCGATCAGCTGTTCTAGAATGGGCGGTGGTGGTGAATGGGCTGCGCCGAATGGGCTGCAGCATCGGCGAATGGGCGGTGTCAAATGGGCCACGGCAGTGGTGAACGGGCTGCGCCAAACGGAGCGTGGCAGCAGCAGCGAATGGGTGGCGGCGAATGGGTGGCGGCAAACGGGCGCGGCAGCAGCAAATGGGCCGCAGCAGTGAATGGGTGGCGGCGAATGGACCAGATGAATACCTGATCGATACTGGGAGGCAGAAGCAGATTTTTTTTTTCTTGTTTTCCTCCCCAAAAAATGTAGGTGTGTCTTATAGTCCGGCGCATCTTATACTCCGAAAAATATGGTAGTCTCTGGTCATTGGAGGTTAAAAAAAAGAGTCTTGCAGCTTCCAGTTAATACATTGTCTAAATTGTCTGTATATTTTGTAATATACAGTCAGGGACTGTATAGTTTAGGTATTCAGCGATATTGATTTTCTCTTTTTCCTCCTCTTTTAACTTCAGTACGCTTTGCCACTTCAGCTGGTGAATAACCAAACGATGACTCAGTGGATGGAGATTTTCCGGACTGTCATTGACAGAAGTGTGCCTCCTGTAAGGTTTACATTACTGGACAGCTTTAATATCCTTTGAGCGCTTTGGCAAAAAAGGGAAGTTTAGGGTTGAGGAACATTTTTATCCAACTATATGGAGGGCTTGTTCTGCTTTTGCCATGTTCTTGTACTTTAAAAGAAGGCGTTAAGGAGGAAGTGGAGCCATTGCTCACACTCCCTTGCTTTTCGCTCAGCAAGAATATCATGTGCAAAAAGCGAAGCAGTTTGGAATCTAGGTATGTTAAATTGTGGTTCTGACTAAGGTTATTAAACACTGCAGTGCCTGGATCATGCAGGTCTACTTTTCTCTTTGACCATGCTTTCTCTGGCTCCCACGCTGGGAAGAGGTGCCTGCTGGTGGTAGATGGGAATATAATTGTTACATTACCTATATGAGAGCTTATTTTATTGGTTGAAAATAGGGGTGGGCAACCCATAAGCCTTTTACGACTCCATCTCCAGATTGTGCTGCTGAAATACGGCAACAAGATGGCTAATTGTCATCTTGCTTTGGCCTATTTTGGGGATGGGCTTGGAGTATTGAGAGTGGGTGTGTGAGAAGCTGGTCTACCAGTCCTACTCTTAAACACTGAAAAACCAAGCCCCTCCATTTTGACTCCATGGTTTCAGGAATATCGCTGTAGCACAGAATGGCTTCCTGCAGCTCTGGAGAAAGTTCTTGCTACTCACCCCTGACAAACTGAGTTTAAAACCTGTGGATCACTTTATATGAATGGCATGCCTCCTTAAGAACACGCAAAGATAAGATCCTGTTAACAATAGGCCCTTGTCAGCACAACAATTTGAAGGTCTCTTTCTAAGCTTCTTTCTAAGAGCTGTGATGGTGCAGTGGTTAGTTTGCAGTATTGTAGACCAACTCTGCATTCCATTGCCAGTAGTTCGATCCTGGCCCTCTCAAGGTTGACTCAGCCTTCCGTCCTTCTGAGGTCGGTAAAATAAGAACCCATATTGTTGGGGGCAATATGCTGACTTTGTAAACTGCTTAGAGAGTGCTGTTAGAGAGAACACTATGTGCTCTCTAACATAAAGAGAGCACTCTCTCTAACATAGAGAGAGCACTATGTAGTGGTATCTAAATGCTATTCATCATCATCTCCTTTTAATAACCCCATAATCCCTTGCGGGATGGAGTCTGGGCAACTGAATGGAGCTGAGTGTTTACTGGCCAGATGCCCTTCCTGTTGCCAATGCGTAATTTTATTCAGCAGATATATTCTCAGTGTGCCCAGAGAGAAATATCTGCCTCTACCTAGGATCGAACCCACAGCCTCCTGTTTGTGAGGCGAGAGCTCCACCTCTAGGCCACCGCATCACTCAGGTATCTAAATGCTATTGCTAAATTGTGTCTCGAGGCTATGAAGGCTGTAGATTCTTCTTATCATGCTCCATTAATGTTAACTGCATTGATGGCTGATAGTTCTTTCTTTTGGTTAGGAAACTCTGCAGGTTGATGAAGATGATCGGCCAGAATTGGTGTGGTGGAAATGTAAGAAGTGGGCTTTTCGGATTGTTGCTCGTCTTTTTGAAAGGTTATTATGCTAATAACAAAGAATGACATTACTAAATCCTGTTTTGGCATGTTTATAATGTTTCCAAATCGTAAATGTTTAAAAAAAATTGGCCCAAGTTCAAGTATCAGCAAATCTGCAAAAGAATTGCTCTATCGGCTATAAAAATGTGGCAATTTTAATGGAATTTGTGCGTTCCTTTTGCCATAAAGATTGCCTTTAATTGCATGAGTGAAAATTAATGGGAAGCTTAATGATAATGAGGTATACATTAGTATCTTTGTATAAAGTAATATATTTACGTTCTTTTGCATTTACATTTTTAAAGGTATGGTAGTCCTGGAAATGTAACAAAAGAATATTATGAATTTTCTGTATTCTTCTTGAAAACCTATGCTGCGGGAATCCAGCAGGTAAAGGCTTGTCTTATTTAGTGAAATAACATGGCAATATTGTAGCAAACATTTTAACTTGCTCTTTGGTAGCATACACTGAAGACATTGTGAGGTAAAAGAGTAATGATTACACCACTTGGATAAACCCTGGATAAGAGGGTATGGAAGATGATTGATCATATCCTGAAAAACTGTTTATAAGTTGTTATGGATAATAAGGTGGCTTGTGTTCTCTTAGTCAAAACAACCTAAATTTTAGTATTTACAACCCATTAAAAGGCCTTAATTTTACTGACACTTCACTTAATCAGAAAGTTTTATTGCGGGAAGCAGTGTTTGTAGCTCTCATCTCTGAGATATCAGTAAGTTGACTGTTCGGAGGTCAACTGATTTGGCCCACAGTTTCCAGCTGATTAATGAATAGGCTAAATATTATTACAGGAATCTTCTTTAAAGGATTTCATTTTCATCATTTTCATTCAGGAAATTGTTAATGGATCAATACCCTCCTTAGGAGTCTAGGAAAGTCCAGGATACATTTTCTATGGAAATGTGATTGCCAGCTTTTTCTTTTTTAAGTCAGAACATTCTCCATCGTATCAACCTGTTAGCTAAAATTAAAACATCATCTAGATTCTAGGATGTGAGAAATATATTAGCTTTTCTCTTTTGCTTAAAACGATAGTGCAGATTTTTTTCCCCAGTACTTCAAACATGATGGCTCAATGTTGAGTTCTGATTGTATATAATTATGTCACAATGCCTTCAACTTTCCTTTAGGTACTCCTAAAAATCTTGGATCAATACAGGCAGAAAGACTATGTAGCTCCACGTGTCCTTCAACAAACATTAAACTATCTGAACCAGGGAGTCCATCACTGTATAACCTGGAAGCAGATGAAACCCCATATGCAGGTCAGTATAAGAGTAGCAATTTGTGTCTGTGGGTAAACTCTGAAAACATGAGTTAGAACTTGTATGATAATTTTGAAATTGAGGTAACAATTGAGCGAGTTATAACTGTAACGGCAACACAGCTGCAGGAACAAAGATAGCATATTTTCCCCAACAATCTGGGTCCTTATTTTACCTCAAAAGGATGGAAGGCTGAGTCAACCTTGAGCCGGTCAGGATCGAACTCTTGGCAGTAGGCCATACTGCATTCTAACCATGGCATCACCGCGGCTCGGATAATTAATTCATTACACAGTTGTTTCATTTGCTTGTATTTCTATCTTACACAGTGCCTGTAAGGTCTATTTCCAGATATTGCATCCAATGTAAGGCTGTTACCAAGTGAACCTTTTCTTTTGCCATTTATCTCCCCACGTCATTATGTAAAAGGTGTGATATGATTCACTGCAGTGCAAAGTCCCACAAACAGTACAAATTGTGCTAGAACTATTATTGCAGTTTCAGTAACAATGTGCCAAGGCGGGCAGTCAACTTGACTTTAGCGTTCCAAATCCGTTTCTAAATGGGTAGAGAATAGCACACCCTTGTATGAAGGATCTATTGTAAAAGGAAAGATGGAGTGGGATGTAACGATCACCGTCATCTCCCCAGTGTTAAAACTCCTCCATCCAATATAAAGATTCATCTGAAGTCCTAAAGTACTAATTACTGAATCCTGAGATTTTATCAAGTGGAATTATAGAGCATAAGGTGGGCCTACAATCGCAGGAATAGAAGCAGTTGCTTTAAGGAGATGCAGAGAGAGGCTCCACAGTAGGTTTTGTGCAGCTCCAGAGTGCTGCATGGCCTTAATATTTTCATTTTTATGTTGTCTCTTTCCTAAAATCCTTTACAGATGATATTTCTATGCATACATAATTTTAGAAATATTTCGAGGAAAGTGTTATATTTGGCTTGGTAAACATTGCCAGTGATTCTCTTCAAGTTTCAATTCATAACTGCAAAATGAGAATAAACAATGAATTACGCATTTGCAATATAATCTTTAAAGCATAAAAGGTCTTTTTGGGCTTACTGTGAATAATGAGATTACTATTCTATTTTTTTTATTAGTAGTGATATGTCTTAAATTAGCTTTTTTCTTCTTCCTCTCTGTTAAGAGTTCTCCAACAAGAATGATAATCCTTAGATTTCTTTCTGGTGAATAAGAGATTCTATTGTACCTCATTCAATATAGTTTTTTTTTTCTCCCTCAAGGACCCTATCATGTACCTGGGCAAAATTGAAGGCTGCATAACATGCATTTTGTTTTCCCATAATATGACACAAAGAGTTTGATGCAGCTCATCTCTCAGATCTTTGGCTTGGGCCTAACTCTTTTGGGAATGAACAAATGTAACCGTGATCAATCTGAGTGAACAAGTAGCCTTTAATTATATCTCAGCTGGAGAGAAAATAATTGATGCGAGAGTTAGTTTAGCACTAGCAGTAGCACTTAGACTTATATACCACTTCATGGTGCTTTGTAGCCCTTCTCTAAGCCATTTACAGAATCAGCTTATTGCCCCCAACAATCTGAGTCCTCATTTTACTGACCTCAGAAGAATGGAACTCTGAGTAAGCTGGAATACAAACAAACAAAATGTGGATAAATAAAATAAAAATAAATAAAGTTTATTGTCATTGTACGTGTATACACAGTATACCCATACAACGAAATTCACATAACATCCAGAGACCAGGTCCAACACACATGATAATCCCCAGACACACCCCCACCCACCAAAAATTCCCCACCCCTAAAACCATCCAAGCATCCACACAACAGACCAAGTAATGCTGTCCAACAGCTCACTGATGGTGGCCCTTTAGTTCATTGTTGAGTGCAATTATAGCTCGGATAAAAACTATTCAGAAAATGTGTGGTCCGAGTTTTAATTGTTCTGTATCTTCTGCCAGAAGGCAACAGTCCAAAAAGATTGTAAGCAGGATGGGGAAGAGTCTCTGAGAATGTTATGCAACTTCCTCAAACAGCGAGATTCGAAGATATCGTCCAGGGCTGGTAGCTGGAGTCCGATGATATTCTGGGCAGTTTTAATGATTCTCTGTAGAGCATTTTTGTCCGCTACAGAGCTGCTCCCATATCATGCAAGAATGCTGTATGTCAGGACACTCTCAATGGTGCTGCGATAGTAGGACAGAAGTGGATGCTGAGATAGATTTATCTTCCTGAGCATTCTCAGGAAGTACAGCCTCTTCTGTGCCTTAATGCTTAATGCTTAAGCAAAGCAACTCTGAACCGGGGAATATATTCCTGGCTTTAAGAGGATCTCCACAGGATATATTGTATATTGCAGCTTTATGAAGAAGGTTTTTTTTAGAATGATCAACTATATGCTTATTAACTATTAAGATACAGTAAATGATCATCAGTTTGTTGTAGTGGCTAAGATACTGGGCTAGAAATCAGGAGGTCATGATCATCCTCCCTTAAGCATGGAAGCTGTCTAGGTGACTTTTGGCCGCTGGCTGTCTCTTGACTCAACCCACCGCATAAGAGTTCTAGCTATGGAGAAAAGAGAATAGATCAAAAATGAAGGTTGGATAGCAAACATATTCAACTACATTTGATTTCCTCTTTGCTTTTCTTATTAGACTTTGTGTGAAGACGTCATCTTTTCTCTGATGTGTTATAAAGATGAGGATGAAGAACTCTGGCAGGAGGACCCATATGAATACATCCGCATTAAATTTGGTAATTTTTATTTGTCAGTTGTCACTGGTATCTGCTCCTGGAAAATCCCTGGTGATGATGCACATTGCTATGCATCTAGATCAGCCAACATTTGGGGGGGGGGGGTTGTATGTACAAATCCGGAGGGCGTATTATACTGTCCTGCAGAATGCCTGTATATCTGATTGCTTACGCAGTCCACCCCACTCCTAAGCTCCTGTTTTCCATAACCCTTGTGAACTATGGTGGTAGAGAAAAGTCTGTAAAAAGTGGGAACAGAAGTTGAGAGAAGCAAAATAAAGATGTAGTAAAAAGATAAGATATTGTTGTGACCTAGGCCCAAGTAGGTATTATCAGACGCAATCAGTTCTAAACAGACTTTATTAGAAAAGCTGAGAATTAACTCATTCTCAGCGTAGTCCAAACTAATTCAAAACAAATTCTTCATAACACAATTCTTCAGCCTTATCACCAACCTTGGTCTACTTTGGCAACCTGCCAAAGGCTTTTCTTGGCAAAAGTTCAGAAGCAGACGCCGCTGACAAGAAATAAATGCAGCAAGACAAGAAACAAATCTATCAACGTTGTTTTCTGACAAAGAGCCCAAGAACCGTTGCTGGTCTTTTAAGCCTTATGGGAGGGGCCAATCATCTCTTGGCCCTACTCCCGAGTCGTCCTTTTTGCTTTAGCTGCTCTTGCCTTCTGGCAGCTCTTCTCATGCATGCACTAGGAACAGGCTCCTCCTGTTCCTCTGCCTCTCTGCTGTCAGCCTCTGGAGGCTCCGGAGTCCGCACATCACTCCCAGATGGCCCTGGCCCCATCTCTGCCTCCGACACAGAGTCCTCATCCGGGCCTTCCCTAGCCTCCAGGACTGGCCCATGTTCTTCCTCAGCCTCCTCACTGTCCGAATCCACTGCCAGCTCCACAGGCTGCCGGTGGACCACAACAGACATTGGTTGTGAGCAATTCATCTCCAATAATGATTACTATATTATAATGATAAACTTGTTTGTTTCAGTTGAAGATTATGCCATGGACAGGTGATGAAAAATGAGATAGTAAAGTATTTGGTTGATGTGTAGAAAAATGGCTTTGGCAGTGCAGCCAATGCTGCTCAGCATTTAGACTTCTTTTATGAAGTTCAAGGTAATCTACTAAAAGCTTGAAGAGAATCAAACTTTATTGTGGTTAATTGATTCCAAGGTATCTTATTTAAAATCAGATTTCTTGAACAACAGTTCAAGAACTATTTTCTGTTAATAACACACCGTTTGCACATGGCTATTTTCTCACTTCATTCCAATATTGAATATAAAAATGTAGGTGTTCGTCATTATACTAAGAATTAATTGATTTATTGAGGGGGGGGGTAGAAGAAAGTCTTATTTTTCAATGATGGAAAGACCAACTCCGGATTTACCATTTTATACTATTGATATATATATATATTTGTTTCTGTTTATGAATTGGCTGTTTATTGAGACGGGGGAAAAACTGATCAATGTTTATTCTGTGCAATTAATGATAGGTTTAAAAATGTAATGGAGATTCTTGGCCTTTTAAAACTCTTTTGATTTTCTGTTTTTTGTTCTTTATATTTCTCTTGTTGATTTTTCTTTTTATCCCCTTTACTTTCTTTTCTTAAATACTAAAGAAAAAAAAGAGCATCCAGAAAAACCAGTTACTAGCTTGTCCATGTTTTGTCACATTTATAATGATTTGTTAAATTGTCAACGGTTGTGTAGTAACATCCTTTTTCATATTTTTCAAGATGTATTTGACGATTATGCATCCCCTACAACAGCAGCCCAGATTCTTCTGTGCACTGCGGCAAAAAAACGAAAAGAGGTACGTCTCATAATTTTGTCAAAATATGATGGCTTTTTAAATGGTCAAATAGTAGTAGTCTGTCTGTTCTTTAACAGCAGTTGTTGATTTATATTCATATCCTTCCAGTTGTAGAAAAAAAAGTATTAAATACATATTTATCTTTAGGACCTCCGAGCTTAAGTATATAGCTTGTACCATTCCTACAATTGGAATGCTACCTTTGTATGTAACTAAATTATTTTTAGGTAAGGAATAGGATTGGCTTAAGATCTACTAGGATTTTTTTATTTTTGTGTTGATAGCAGAGTACAGGCTCACATTCCTTTGCCATCAGATCCGGCAGGTCTTTTTGACATCCAAGGACAGCTTTATTAGTTCCTTCTTTTAATTTATTAAGATAGTATAACTGGGAAAATACATGGAGTATTTTGTACACCCACAGAAGACAGTGGAGTTTTTTCTCCACTCCAATATTGAGATATTAATAGATTTCCCTTGGACTCCGCTAAATTTTCTTGACTGTTTTGTTTAAATATAAAAAACACATCTAAGACAACTGTCAATTTATTTGACCCCAAGGCAATTCTAGAATTTATAATTTTTTATTCTGGAAAAAGTACCTAGCTTTCAGAATTTCAGGCTATAAATTAAAATATATATTGTTCAATGTGTTTTACTGAAACAATCATCTACAGTAGTTTAAACTGATCTTAATGTTAGTGACTTTCCTAATGAATTTGCTTGAGGTTTCATTTCTTTACTTTTTTTTGTGTATGTGCTGTTTGTTTAGGTGTTACCAAAAATGATGGCATTTTGTTATCAGATTCTCACTGAGCCCAACATTGACCCTAGAAAGAAAGACGGGGCATTGTATGTAATTGGATCACTAGCAGATATTTTGCTGAAGGTAAAACAATGATGTTTCGTGAAATGGTCTTATCTCTAGAGATTTGTGATACTTCAAAATAAAAGCCTTATGAAAGAGCCCAGCTGCATAAAGGTGTCCTTGATTAAAAAGTTTCCAGAAGTGATTCTGTAGCTGTCAGGCTGGGCAAGAACTGAGCCAGGACTTAACCAAAAAAAAAAAAAAATGCTTTAGTGATGCTTTGTAGCCTCTGTAAAAATTGCAGGTTGAATTTGTCCACTGGCTGAATGCATTCTGCTCCCTGCTACAAAATTGAGTTCATTTCTCAATTCCCCAACCTCCTGCCAGAGGAATTAGTGCTGATAGTGAATGTCCATGTCTGTACCTTGACATTTTAAAGTGCTTCTTATATATTTAGTTCATGATCTGCATGGCATGTGCTGAAGCCATGCAACATTGGAAATCTCCTCAAGCTAATTCTCGTATTAGGAATTGAGCTTTGGGTTATGCTGTGATTGCATACCCTTGTAGAATTCTTAATAATTGGTCATGGCAAAGCCACATCCTTTACAAGTACTCATTCCATGTAGGCTTCTGTCCATCTATTCTATTTAAGAGCCACGGTGGCACAGTGGTTAGAATGCAGTACTGCAAGCTAATTCTGCTGACTGCCAGCAGCCTGGAATTTGGCAGTTCGAATCTCACCAGGCTCAAGGTTGACTCAGCCTTCCATTCTTCTGAGTGGGTAAAATGAGGACCCAGATTGTTGGGGGCAATGTGCAGACTCTGTAAACTACTTAGGGCTGTAAAAACACTATGAAGCGGTATATAAGTCTAAGTGCTATTGCTAGTCAATCAGTTAGATTACTCCTGTTCAGGCTCACATGGCTGGGCTCATTGCAGTAAGAAACATTGTCACTGCATTTTGTTAGACAACCCAAGTAGTGTGATATTTTAAGTCCTTTTATTTGAGTAGTTTCAATTTTACATTTTGGCGTCTATCTTTTTCTTTTGCTGATATCAGGATGTTTTCTAAAAATTAATTTAAAGCCGGTGTAACTGTTTAAGAATTACGTGAGAATTATTATATGTAAAAATGGGGACAAAGGCGCTTCTTTTTCTGTTAATTATTACCCCTATTAGAAAAGCGTGTTCAAGGATCAGATGGAATTGATGCTGCAGAATCATGTCTTTCCGTTATTCATGTCAAATCTTGGATATTTAAGAGCAAGAGTAAGTGAATAGAACATGTGCCTTTTTTCATGATGGTTTGGGCTTACCTGCTTGTGCCTGGGGATAAATAGGTGTTTGTAAAGAGAGCTAATAATGTGTTTAGTAGAATACACATTCATCTTACTCAGTCTCATGCTGAAACTGTAAAGCTTGATTGGAAGGCCGGCATATCAAGGTTGACTCAGCCTTCCATCCTTCCGAGGTGGGTAAAATGAGGACCCGGATTGTTGGGGGCAAAATGCTGACTCTGTAAACTGCTTAGAGAAGGCTGTAAAGCAGTATATAAGTCTAAGTGCTATTGATAAGTGCTATATTGGGACAGAAATTACTACTCTCTTTAACATAATTATTGAGAAGCAGAACTCTGTGTAAGCTTTTGTAAGATTGGGACAAAGATTATTCTATATTTATACATTTTAATAGGCTGATTCCCAGAATGCCACACGAGATGGCATCTTGGTTGCTGTTTCATATATCATCCTATTTTATGCGGTTGTAGTTATTTTATTTGTTGTTATCTAGAAGAATGTAATAGGTAACTCCAGTCCTTCATTTCTATCCGTCTCCCATATTTCCTCTAAATTACATACAGTATAGAAGGTGAAGGATAGTATTGTGTATAGAAAAGCCTTGAGCACAAAGAAAGATTTCTTTGAATCTCAGTATCTGGTTTCAGTGCTGCTTTATTATGAATTCTTTTGGGGTGGGTGGACGATTGTGTTGTGGAGAGGACTGCCTTGAAAACGATAAAATATAATGAACTCGGAACTGTTAACACGCAAATGATTTCTCTATAAGAGTATCTGGTCTTGAATAGCATCTGATTTCCTTTTTTCTTCTGCCGCAGTCCTGTTGGACCCTTCGTTCATTCAGCACCTTAAAATTTCACAATGAGCTCAATCTAAAGAATGCCGTTGAACTAATAAAAAAGAGCTTGATTGAAGACAAAGAAATGCCTGTCAAAATGGAAGCTGCCATTGCACTTCAGTCCTTGATAAGCCATCAGGAACAAGGTTTGATTTTCACTTTTCTTGGTTGCCCACTGTAGTTCCTCTTCATGGACTTTTTTTGTGTCCCATCTTTTTTGTTTCTTTTCCTACCATCATCGTATGCAATGAATCTCACTTTTAATGTTCTGTTGCTTATCTCTGTTCATTTTTCCTTCCTTCCTTCCTTCCTTCCTTCCTTCCTTCCTTCCTTCCTTCCTTCCTTACATACATACATACATACATACATACATACATACATACATACCCTTCTTCTTATCAAATACCTTTCTTAGTTTATGGATTATCCTGTTTCTTGTTTTTTCCCCAATATACTTAAAAATTAATATTAAACTATTTTGGCTTCTATTTTTACTCTGCCTTTTGTCACAGTTTTTGTCTAACTGGATATATATTTAGATGTGGTTGGAGACAGGGATTGCTGCAAAGAAAGATATTAGTTTCAAGATGTTTTAAAAATAATAATTGCATTTATATCAGAGTAAGTCTTCCTGGTGACTTTATAAATTTATGAATTTAGGGGTTTTGGTCAACAGTACGGAAGTGATTTGCATCTCTTTCTTATAGGATGATATTTTAAGATTCCAAATCTAGCATTCCCCGTCAATGCAATTTTTGTGTGAGAAAGAAGCAGATAGACAGGTAGAAATGCAGAACATTGTTACCAAAGACAAAAGAAGGATACCAAGTGCAATTAAGAGCTCACTCAGACAAGCAGATATTTGTCTCGTAATCCATTTTAGTCCTCGACTTACAACAATTCATTTAGTGACCGTTCAAAGTTGCAACGGCGGTGGGGGAAAAAAGTGACTTATGACCGTTGCAGCATCCCCATGGTCACATGATCAAAATTCAGATGCTTGACAATTGATTCATATTTATGACAGTCACATCATCCTGGGGCCATGTGCTCCCCTTTTGCGACCTTCTGACAAGCAAAAGTCAACGGGGAAGCTAGATTCATTTAACAACCGTGTTACTAACTTAAAGGCTGCAGTGACTCGCAGCCAAGAAAAGTTGTAAAAAGCTCGCTTAACAAATGTCTCAGTTAACAACAGGAATGTTGGGGCTCAATTGTGGCCGTGAGTCCAGGACTTCCTGTATCTATTTTAATTCCCCCCCCCCCCCGTGTTATGTTTGAATGTATGTTTGGTTTCTTTTTAGCAAAGGAATACATTAAGCCCTACATCAGGCCTGTCATGCAGGAGCTGCTGCTTGTAGTTCGAGAGACTCAGAACGATGATCTTACCAATGTAATTCAGAAGCTGATTTGTGAATACAGCCAAGAAGTAGCCACAATTGCTGTGGAAATGACGCAGCATCTGGTAAGTGAGGGCGGGGATTCCTTTTTGGATGAAGGCTACTGAGAAAACGTGTTTTAGTCCCTTTCTACAAACGTAATTTTTACAAAGGGAGGTGTACCAGCCATCCTGAAATGATCCCATTATCACTTTAGATCAGGGGTGGTATGAACTTACCTTTGCTACCAGTTCGCAAATGCGAGCACACGCGCCACCTCCAGCATGCACAGGGTGTTTGCACATGCGCAGAGCTTCAAAAAGGGGACATGATGACATCCGGGCGGATGGGCGGAGCCTCCCGCAGCCGCTGCTACCAGTTTGCCCGAACTGGATAGAACCGGCTAAATACCACCACTGCTTTAGATTACTGAAGATTAGTCTAGACTTAATTTTCTTGTTGGGAGGAAAATAATGTCATTCATTTGTAGTGGGGAAAAAAACAAACATATTAAACCTGCCCCCTGTCCCTGAAGACTTGAGAATGAGAGTGAAGTGAGGCTTCTTCAATTAAGTTCCAGACAATATTTTATCTGTACTCTGGCTTGACAGTGTCAGCCTTCCCAGGTAATCCAAGCAACCAGATGAGCTAATCCTACTTTATTGTAAGGCTACATTAACAGAATCTTATGCAAGTCTAAAAGCAGAAATCTCCTGCTGTTTCCTTCACACCCTGATAAGTTAGACAGAATCTTTTCTGAGTTTCCTTTTCTGCCCCTTCTGCAGCTGCAGACTCCCCCACCTTATCTGATCATTTCCTATCTCTTTCCTCCCTCCCTTTCCCAAGGTCATTCCCACACACCACTATAAAAAGTTAGCAGTTAGATTCTACACAGGCAGATAAACCTTTTGCAGTTTGAACATAATAAAAGAACATTGTTCTTGGGCTTAAAGGGGCCAGCTCAGTTCAGGAATATTTTCAGAACACTGCAAATGCACTGTAATCAGCACTGCCTTTATTTCCCTTTTGGAATATCCTTTTTGAATGTTAATATTTTCCGTACTAATTTTGAAAAGGGTTAAACAAATGTCTGTGAAATTTCTCTAACACCTCATCTGGATTCTCCTCTTTTCCTCATTTGACTCTTTAGCCACAGAGTTGTTTTTCAGACAGTTTAATTCCATACATCCTAAATCTCTCTCTTACACAAATCCCTTAGTCCATGGGTGTCAAACTCGATTGCGTCATGGATCAGATTGTGACATTTTTTTGCCTTTGCGGACCCGGGGTGGGCATGGCCTGTGCGTGATGTATCCGGCCCGCGGGCCACCAGTTTGACAGGCCTACCTTAGTCAATATTCCCTAATCTGAATTTTTATCCAGAATAGCAATAGTGCCAAAATATGCATAGGTTCCCTTCTTTTCTCCTTCTATTTTAAAGTGTTGCACTGTAAGCTTAATGCAACAGAAAGCAATGCAAAATGACACCAACATGAATGACCTGCTAGTGCAGGGATCTCCAACCTTGGCAACTTTAAGCCTGGAGGACTTCAAGTCTAAGAATTCCCGAGCCAGCTTTGGCTGAAATTCTTTCAGCTTTACTGGCTGGGTAATTCTTGGAGCTGAAGTCCTCCAGGCTTAAGGTTGGAGACCCCTGTGCTAGTGGACTGCAAGAGCACCACATTTATGCAAAAGTAACAAACAAGTCCGTGTTGTTTCACTTGGGGGGAGGGGGAGGAAGCAAATCTCTAATTATTCAAAAAACTCAAAATGCAAATTTGAAGTTGACGCAAGGATTTTGTGATTTATGATGTCAGATTTTTCTGCATTTAATTTCTTTAGGCAGAGATTTTTGTTAAAGTTCTGCAGAGTGAAGAGTATGAAGAAATGGAGGATAAAACTGTTATGGCCATGGGGATCCTGCATACAATTGACACGATCCTAACTGTCGTGCAGGATCACAAGGAGGTGAATCTTCTCAACGCTTTGAAAACTGAATTCAAGAGTTTTTGCAATAAGATGCGATACAGAAATTCTTTCAGTAAATGAAGGAAACAGGGCATGCCAGGAGATGGCACCATAGACTTAACAAATGTATGAGACATTTGCATGCAATTTTCACCTAGTAATAATGTAAAATATTTTAAATATGGAGGGCTTTTTGCTTGATTCTTTACTTTAGGAAAACTCTTTGCTTTAGAATAGTTGCTTATTTAAGAAAAAAATGTCTTTTTTCTTTACTTTACTTAAGTGGCTTCTTTCTTTTCTTCAGATAACTCAACAACTGGAGAGCATTTGCCTGCAAATCATTGGTCTTGTCTTGCAGAAGCATGTAATAGGTACATTGAAAAGCCATCCGGACAATATTTGCTTTCTTATTTAATGTGGCAGAGAGTTAAGTCATTCTCTACCCTGCTGTAACAATACAGCTTCCTGTCCATTCCCCACCCCCCATCTAGATTAGACTTAAGCCAAAGTTACTATGAAGTTACCGTATATCATTTATTCACTATTAGAGTGCAGCATGTTCTATAGCCAATTCATTTCTGGCTGGAGAAAAGGGCGGGAAAATAGAACCAAAGATAAGAATGTGAAACTTGACAAATGGGACTTCAGTTCAAATTACATTGGACTTGCAATCTTCTTCAGAACAGAACAGAATAACAGAGTTGGAAGGCACCTTGAAGGCCTTCTAGTCTAACCCCCTGCTTAAGCAGGAAATCCTATAGCATTTCAAACAACTGGCTGTCCAGGCTCTTCTTAAAAACCTCCAATGATGGAGCACCCACAACTTCTGAAGGCAAATCATTCCACTGATTAATTGTTCTAAGTCAGGACATTTCTCCTTAATTCTAGGTTGCTTCTCTCCTTGATTTGTTTCCATCCATTTTTTTCTTGTCCTGCCCCTATGGTGCTTTGGAGAATAGGTTGACCCCTTCTTCTTTGTGGCAGCCACTCAAATATTGGAACACTGCTCATTGATTTTAGATAAGATGTTATCTTATCTGTGAAAGAATATCATTAAATATAATTCCTGTAGGAAAAAAGTTGAGAATAATTGTTGAAGTAGCAGGTTTAGAGGGAAGCGACATCACCCTTTGTCAATGGCCTATTCCTAAAGTTGACTGCTTATATTTAAAATTCTTCTCTAGAATCTGGATGGCCTTTGGGTATTTCTACAATAGTGGGGACATATTGCTTGGTTTCTCCCATCTCTTCCCTGTTATATCACTGATAGTAGAATCCCATGATAAATATCCATGAGTAGCAGAGGTGTCCATTCATGGTCACTTCTCCCACCATGTTTGCAGGTTCTCCTAATCTGTTCCAGCGGAGATTCAGTCCTCCAGGGTGGTTTTTAGGATTTAAGTGCTGCAGTTGGAAGGAAAATTAGTTTAAGTTTAAATAAACTTACCTCAGAACTAGCTGTCTCTCAAAAGTTTTCCTTATTGCAGTCTAAGTCATTCCTATCTTCTTTCCAAAAATATTGAGATATGCTTTAATTAGAAATAAACATACATATAATATTAGGCACATTAGTAAACGGAAATTAAACCTGTAGGCATTATTTATTCCATGTTCAAGGAAATTTAGAGGCATATTGTGTAGTCATAGGGAATTTTGTTTAGTCCCACTAAAGTATCCTTATTGGTATCTAGCAAATGCAATATTTTAATTCCAGGCTTAAGACTGTACAATTCCAATAAATGTGGTGCTAGCCTCCAAGCAGACCTGGGAAATGTATTGTCAGTATACGAAGATCTTTTCTAATTCACTTAAATTAGCTTTTAATAGGCTAGGTGGCATTTGCAGGCATATATATATATCTCTTATGTCTGTTTGCTTGCTTGCCCCTTTCCCTTTCAGAGTTCTACGAAGAAATTCTTTCTCTGGCATACAGCTTGACATGCCATCTTATTTCACCCCAAATGTGGCACCTCCTGGGTGTCTTATATGAAGTGTTTCAACAGGATTGCTTTGAGTACTTTGCAGGTAATAAGCTTTGCCGTTTGCTCGAAAAGAGCACCGATCAATAGCAGGAATAAATTGAATGTAGAAGAATGTTGGCTAGCAGTGGTTTGGGAAGTTGTGAGTTTCCGTTGTCACTTTGTCTTAGTGGAAGCACATTGATTTGTTCCCCCAGTGCTATAAATTCAGGATTAGATTTGCTTAAGTATCCAATGTAGAGTTGTGTGCCTTTAAAATGCCGAAGTCGAACAAATTTGTGTATTGGGGTCAGATTTTGCTGGCTGTGGGGAAGATCAGGAACGTATTCAGGTTTTGCCTGCTGAGCTATTCAAAACGTATTCAATGAATCATCTGACTTTTAAGAGTTATCCCATTTTGCTTTATGTCATTTATAAGACTGGAAACCAGAGGTAAAATTTTATTTATTTTATTTTATTTTATTCATATTTATATGCCGCCCTTCTCCCGAAGGACTCAGGGCGGCTCACAACAATAAAAACAACCAAACAATAAGTTAATGCTAAAATAATCCAATTAAAATCCCCAACAGTTAAACTAAAAACTCCCAGCAGATCAGGAGATTTGCTGAAAAAGCCATGTCTTCAGGCCACTGCGGAAAGAGCGGAGGTCGGGGGCCGTCCGAAATCCAGCAGGTTCTGGAAAACCGGTAGCGGAAAATTTGAGTAGTTCGGAAGAACTAGCAAATACCACCTCTGGCTGGCCCCAGAGTGGGGTGGGAATGGAGATTTTGCAATATCCTTCCCTCACTGGGAGGATTAGAATGAAGACATATCCCCCACCCCCCGTTATCTATGCCCACTGTTGACCCAATGTTGTCCCTTTCTTAAAATAAGTTTTCTAGCAACAGCTACACACTGATATAAAAATGAAAGTTTAGCCCAGAATAAATAATTCAATCTGTATTAGCTACGTTCATTTTTCCTTTATTTGCTTTATATTATTTGATACATTGTAATGAAGAGAATGGGAAGTTTGTATTGGGATTTTGAGCCTCCGCTGCGGTACAAAGGTTATCTGGAGTCTTTGTGAGCATGATGTGGGATCATGTCTTGTACACTTTTCTGAAATTCTTAGGAGGGCCTGAATAAATCCAATAAATCTTTTTACAATACATTGACAGGTCATGACTTGGTGTATCTGCTAAATATAGAATTTTAAAGAATTTACAAATGAATGAATTTAGTGAGTGATTATAAAACAAAGCAAGGATAATTCTGTAGGGTAAATCGGGGTGAAATCTACTTACCTTCCCTACCGGTTCGGAAGTGCATGCACAGAGGGTAAAAAACGGGTTACTTCCTGGTTAAAACCAGGAAGTAATGACGACTGAGTGGGTGGGCGGAGCCTTGCACTGCCGTTGCTACCAGTTCTCCAAACCATCTGCCGCCATCGCTACCAGTCAGCCGAACCTGTCCGAACTGGTAGCATTTCACCCCTGGGGTAAATTAATTTATATCATTCTCAGGATGAACTTTTCTCTCCTTCTAGATATGATGCCCCTATTGCACAACTACGTCACTGTTGATACTGATATTTTATTGTCAAATTCCAAAAATTTGGAGATAATTTATACTATGTGTAAAAAGGTAAGTTTTCGAAGTTGCTCATACTTTGATCAACCTGCTGTCTATGGTGAATGTGAGAACGTGAATGAAAAGTATGGTGCCCATTAAAAATAGACATGCTTAGCTTTACTTTCATAATAATTTAATGTTTAATGTTACATTATTCAGACCTCCAGTCTGTAGTACATATGGTTTATTGATTAAGGTGTTTGGTTTAGGGTAAGAAGACTTACATTTAAGACTTATTCATGATAGAACACAAGTGTAATATAATGTAGTTATGTAAAGGCCAGAACAGACAGAAACAAATAAAAGACGTCTCCAGTTAAATTTCCAAATTTTATAACTAAGAGCTCATGCCTGCCCTTGTTTTCTGCTGACAATATGCATCATTGTTCGTGTAATGATTTAGAAGTGGGTATTTTTTAAAACAGGATTTTTCTGAAAACTGTAGGTTAGTGATGCTTAACCTTTTTGGTGCTGACTGCCCAAAGCGCGCACACGAATGTACTCGCACATGCCCGAACCAAAATGTAATGCAAGCGCCACCCGCGCATGTGCTATCCCATGCATACGCCCTGCCCCCCCCCAGTGCATGTGCCCCCCTCACACACCGTTTTGGCTTCCAGGCTGGTGCAGGAGGCTTTCCATGCCCAAAATGGGGTGCGGGGGGGGTCACCCCATTTTGGGCCTGGAAAGCCTCCTACACCAACCTGAAAGCCAAATGGGGCATGGGGGGCGCCGCCTGAGGCCCCCCCCGCACCACATTTTGGGCCTGGAAGGCCTCCTGAACCAACCTCCACCGCATGTGCCTCACACCCCGTGCAAGCGCGCCCCCTGCAAGCACCCCACTCCTGCGCATGCACAGCAGAGACCCGAAGACCAGCTGGCCGGTGAGAGGCGTGCACGCATGCGTGGTGGAGCTGGACTGGGGCAACGGCTAGCATGCCCACAGGGAGGGCTCTGCGTGCCACCTGTGGCACATGTGCCATAGGTTCGCCATCACGGCTGGAGGGGAATCTCTTCCACTTGAAGGAACCCTTTCCAGCTCTTTATTTTCTTTCCTTTTGCCATATAGTGCATTCATATCGTACATTCGCAAGAATATTTTTGTCATTTTTGTTTTCACAACCCTATGGGGTTTTTTTTTTCTCCTGCTTTTGACTAATATGAGTTCTCTTCTTGAATGCTCACTCTTGCTTCCTGCTGAGGAAAATATGGGTTATCTTCCTCCTGCAAAAGGCTCTGCCTTGATTTGTTACATTTGAATCACGAGAGGCTCTGCCTGCTATTTATGCTGCTTGTAGCTCATGGAGGTCTGTGCAGCGTAGATTGCTCTGTATGGGGATTGATGTTTTTGACTCACGAGTTTTGGATTAAATGGACTTTTGCTCTATTGAGCTTCTATAAATCTGAGAAACCAGACCTGAGAACAGAATGAAAAATGTGGCTTCGCTTGCTTCACTTCATTCATCGATTCCTGTGGAATCTTTTATTTTTAAACAGTTCTTATAAAGAGATCTGATCTGATTTGGAAAATGCTGGTCCTAGTTGAAAAAAAAAAAATCATTTATTGTTTACAATAGAATCAATTTTGATTAGTTATTAGTCGCTTATTATTTACCGTGGACATTTTTAAATGGCTAATGGAGGTCTTTGTTAACTATTTTGTAAACTGCTGTGTATCTATGGGGATTTGGCAATATTCAAGATGAATAAGTAAAAGTAGTATAAATAAATAAATAAAATGTTGGAATATAATAAGTACACCCATTATGGAAATACCTTGAAATCACCAATTCTCAGTGTTCTAATCCTGATTCGACATTAAGGCAAAACAAGTGTCTGGTCCCTTGGAGATTTGTCACATTCAAATATACTAGACAACAATTCTCTTCATTAAGGCCGAATGCTTGGACAGGACAACTGTATGTCTTATTTTAGTATAACATAAAAATTCCTTGAAATTCAACTTCACTCATGTTGACTTCGTGTTTTCTTGAAACAATATGGAAAGAGTTTTTTTATTGCCTGATCAGAAATAACCTTGCCTAGTTTTCAAAACCAGTCACATAATTGGCACTTCTGTGTTTGAATGCTATTTTTTTTTCTATCTAGTGATTTCAGGTGTCAGGAAACTCATTCATATGTCTGATTATTCAGAAAAAGTGTCAAATGTTGTTGTTAGTTGCGAAGTCGTGTCCGACCCATTGCGACCCCATGGATAACGTTCCCCCAGGACTTCCTGTCCTCTACCATCCTCTGTCAAATATTACACGAATTCAATGAAACATTTTTTTTAAGCGTTACGTTGCAGCATTTTTTTATCACTAAGGAAAAAAAATGTCGATTTTTTTCCCCCAACAAATCTGAAGGGTTAAAATGATCTTTGATTATTTTGACAGGTCCTAACTGGGGATGCAGGGGAAGATGCTGAGTGCCATGCAGCCAAACTCTTAGAGATTATTATACTGCAGTGCAAAGGAAGAGGTATTGATCAGGTAATTATTGATTGGAATTTTTTTTTCTTTGCCTGGATTGTAAGCATCAGCTGGAATTTTGGAGACCTATATGTCTAAGAAAAAGAATTTAGGAGGGGTGAAGCTTGTGCTTTGTAGACACATTTTTTTTTCCTTTTGGGATTGTCTCATATATAGAATTCAGCTTGGTTTGAAAAGGGTTCCTTATTCCTCCTTTCTCACTTGTTTGAGCCATCAGGGAAGTGAGGTTGGTTTAAATTTTTTCTGGCATGCCTTTCCTCAGTCTGAGTTCAATAACAATAGAAAATTTAAACATCACTGCAGTACAAGGATCTGCAGACCGTGGGAAAGATTACTGAAGAGTTCCACAGATGCATGAAAGGCAGCTTTCAGCTGAGTGAAAATAATGTTCCATTTGATCTTAAAACATCTAAGGCCCCAGGACTTCCCAAGTGGAAGGCCTTCACTTCTTGACAATATTTATTAACTAGAGGGCAAAACACAGTGGAACTGTTTCATTACGCCCTTGAAAGTTACGCTAAGCAGAAGCCGTTGAAAACTCCCAAAACATGGCTTAGCTTTGGGCGCTACAGAGGGTGGGAATTCGATAGGCTCTTTTTTTAACCATGCTTGTACCAAAGATGGTAATGGATTCTCTTTCAGGGTCTCTATAGGCAATAGGAGGAGTGTCACTTGTTCTCTTAAACCATTCCTGAAAGAGAATATATAGAGCCGGGATGGCGAACCTATGGCACTCGTGCCAGAGGTGGCACGCAGAGCCCTCTCTGTGGGCACGCGTGCTGTCACCAGCTGCTCTTCTGATTTCCGGTGCACATGTGTGCGCCAGCCAGCTGGTCTTTGCGGGCACTGGAGCACTGGAAAACTGCTTGGAAAATGGCCTGAAAATGGCCCCAAAACAGCCAGAAAACAGGCATGCACATACCAGCCAGCTGATCTTTGGGTTGACGGTGCTCCAGTGTGCATGAAGAGCAGCTGGCTGGCGTACATGCGAGCGCCGGAAACCCGAAGACCAGGTGGCCAGCGCGCGCATGCACTCTGGCCAGCTTGTCTTCAGCTTTCCAGCTCTCCAGCACATGCATGCACGTTCCGGTTTGGGCACTCGGTGCTGAAAAGGTTTGCCATCACTAATACAGAGGAATATATTAAAGAGTGCCTTACTGTTCTTAGATAATCAGCAAGATTGAGAAGATGTTGAAAGTGTGAAGGAGACTCTTTGTGGGACAAATAAGGGAAAGAACTAGTCACCTTGTTAGGGGAAGAACTGAGGATGTCAGAAGTTGGAGGCTTCCTACCCACACCCCTTGCTCTTCATTTGATGAGGAGGGATTTATTTTCTGCGTTCACCCATCAGATGGTGCTCAAGCTTTGAAAATGAAACCCAAATGCTGCTATGAGAGGTTCACAAGAACCTAGAGCTTGCAGTTGTTTTGGGATATAGTGGCTACTAACCTGAATCCACATTATATATAACCAGGATTATATTGTCCAGTACATCTGGACAAAGAACATGAGATTGCTAAATGAGGAGTGCTAGGTTTGGCCTATATTACATGAATGTTAGTTGTATTTTTTTTTAAAAAAAGATGTTAATCAAGGTTGCATAACCAGAAGAGTTTGGTTTGTTCTACCTAGTGCCCCTTTTTTCCCTTTTAAAAGAATTTCCTAACCATGGGGTGGAGCAAAAAAGAGAGTGATACTTCACTTCCTGACCTCTGACAATATTACACAACAGTTCCTGTTGCTTCTGGTATTTCCTGCAATAAATCCCAACAGCGATTATCACAGTGCCTTTAAAAGGGGAGAGAGAGAGAGGAGAAAAAAAGGGGAAAAACAGCTGGGTATTTTTTAGCAAAGAGAATTCTGTAGCCAGTATCCCATCCAGTATTATAAAACATACCGTGTTTCCCCGAAAGTAAGACCCTGTCTTATATTTTTTTGAACCCTGAAATAAGCGCTTGGCCTTATTTTCAGGGAGGTCTTATTATTTTGGGGCGCGTGGAGTAAGATGGGGCCCCTCTTGCTGTCTTACTTGATTTCCAGCTCTGCGTTTAAATATTTTTGGGGAGGGCTTATTTTCGGGGGGGGAGGCTTATTTTAGCACATGCGCTCAAAAGCCCGATTGGGCTTATTATCAGGGGATGTCTTATTTTCAGGGAAACAGGGAATATATCCCTCAAAGTCATTTAAGAAAGTCTGTACTTTGAAAACAGAATTGTAACTGATTTCAACAAGGGGAGGGCTGAATCCTGTTTTGAATAGACTCAATATCTGAAATATTTCCACTTATTTCTCCCCATATCTCTGTTCTCCCCTTAGTGCATCCCCCTGTTTGTAGAAGCTGTGCTTGAGCGCTTAACGCGAGGGGTGAAAACCAGCGAGCTCCGCACCATGTGTCTCCAGGTTGCCATTGCTGCCCTCTACTACAACCCCGAGCTCCTTTTGCACACTTTGGAGAACATCCGGTTTCCTCATAACCCAGAGCCTATCACTGCGCAGTTTATAAACCAGTGGATGAACGATACAGACTGTTTTCTTGGGTAGGTGTGTGTGATATTTTCTTTTTCGACACCATCGGGGTTTTTGGGAGACTGTACTGTGAGAGGAAATGCCAAGATTGTCATGCTTTCCTACCTGCCCTAAGGTATGCTATTGTAGCACGAAATACCACATAGTGACCTTTGGAACAGCATAAAAGAATAGAATTGATATGTTTCTCTTCGGAATAAGATTTTCTCACGAGCCCTACTTCATATGAATAGTTATGATTTTACTTCCTCCTCCCCTCCCCAAGTGGCATTCAGTGCACAAAGCTACAGCTTGAAGTCTTCATTTTGCTTGAATTTAGCTGTGATGTCAAATTCAGAGGGAAAGCACATACATTAACATAATGTAGCTAAATTAAATCAAGATATTTAAAACCATCATGCATTTAATATGGGAGACTTTTGCAGTTGGTTTAATACACACATTTTATAGGGAATTGGATGAATTTCATTAGCTGGGCAATTTGTCATCGGCACTTGTTACTGATTTTATGTGACATTAAATATATGTTTTGTCTTTAAAAAGTAAATTACTTTGTACAAGTAGTCCTCGACTTACAATCACAATTGAGCCCAAAATTTCTGTTGTTGCTTCAATTTAAATCAGAATGTTTTGGCTGATATCTGGTAGTTAAGCAATACTTTGCTGTTTGCAATTTCTGCATATATTCACATATTTAACAAATAATAATTTTAGTTTATGTAAGTATCCATATGTGTGTGTGTGTATAAATAAACAGATAGTCCTCACCTCATGATGGTAATTGGAACTGGACTTTCTGTCACTAAGTGATTCAGTCAAGTAAGATCCCATATCATTGCAATGCTTAGCAATGGAAATTCCACTTCCGGTTGCTGTTATTAAGGTTATTAAGATGACATCGTGTAGTTGCCATGCCAGCTTCCCCGCTGCTTATATGCAGCTTGCAAAGAAGTCTTGATTGTCGATCACATGAACTCAGTGACGCAACTAACATAAGGACGAGGGTTGTGAATACCATTTGTTGAGCACCGTTTGAACCAACACTGAGCAAGCGGTCATTAAATGAGGACCTGAACATATGTGCCCAAATATAGATAGATATAAATATAGATATAATCCACATCTATATATCTATATGTATGAATATATAGTGTGTGCATATACTATATTGCACACACATGCTTCATTTAAGCAACACCAAGAAAAATATAATCAATCAATAAAAAAAGATAACAAATACAGGATAATAAATATTTTCAATCAAAAACTTTTAAAGAAAACAGCAAAAGAGACCCTAATTGAATATGGTAGGTCTCTTTGGAAAAGAGTATTGTGGTAGTGTCATTAAGAGAGCTGTGACCAGGGCCTCATTGTTCTCAATGATATAGCTAAAGCCTAGAATAGAATTTTCCAAGTGGATTTTAAATGACAGGGACATCCATTCAGGATTCTCCCTAAAAGCCTCTATAACAGTGATAGCTAACCTTTTTCTAGTCATGTGCCGAAAGTGCGCGTGCACATGATAGCACACACGTGTGCTGGCACCCATAATGCAATGTGCCCCCCCTGCGTGCATGATCCCCCTCCCACACTCTCCCCCCATGCATACACACATGTCTCCCCCCATGCGCCCTGCCCCCCCTGTGCATCCCAAAAATCAGTTGGCCCGCAGGAGGCGCGCGCGCACGCGCAGTGGAACTGAGCTGAGCGACGACTCGCGTGCCCACAGAAAGGGCTCTGCAAGCCAGCTGCATAGGTTCGCCATCATGGCTCTGTAGCTACCTTCTCAACTGAGTATCCATCAGATGTTTCTGACCTCATGTTTCACAATCCTCCCCTAACTTACAGAAAGCTATTTGTCAAGTTTCATGGTCGTCTCGAATAAAATGCATTTAAAACAAAATCTTTGAAGAAAAAACTCCTATTTATTGAGCACGACATCCTAACATGACTCCAAATGAAGCCAACACTGACTTCCTGACCCCAAACCTTCCCTTTCCGTTCCCCAATTCTCAGCGTCCCATTGGCCCTCTTCCAAATCACTCTCCCCATATCTAGTACTTCGGCTCCCAGGAATGTCCCCCCTCCCATCTCATCTCCTAGGGGACATTATCTTCAGGGAAAATAAGTAGGTGAGAAGTCAAGCGTCCTCTTGCCAGCTGCCCCCTCTTCTCCTTCTTATGTCAGCACTAGAGTAAATGTAGGTTGAAGTACTGACACTATTCTGTTGGGAAGATTAATTCTCACTAGTGAATTGTGTACATTCAGGCTTCATGACAGGAAGATGTGCATCATCGGACTGAGCATCCTTATGGGACTGCCGTCTCGACCCCCTGCAGTAGACGCTGTGGCTGCCCAGATTGTCCCATCTGTTCTCCTCCTATTCCTGGGGCTAAAACAAATGTGCGCCACCCAGCAACATAAAGAACACGAAGAGCATGGGAAAGCCGAAAAGAATGATGCAGAAGATAGTGGTATGAGAAAACAACAGTTTCCTGGCTTTTGTGATCAGCATTTATTAATAGCACGCTACTTATAATTTTATTTCACTTGTGCTTAGCAATAGCAATAGCTGTTAGGCTTATATGCCACTTCGTAATGCTTTGAAGCACTCTCTAAGCAGTTTACAATCTCAGCATATTAATCGGGATCTTCCTTTTACCCACCCCGGAAGGATGGAAGGATGAGTCGACTTTGAGTCAGTCAGGATTGAAAGATTTGAACCAGGGGTGAAATGCTCCCGGTTCGGACTGGATTGCCCGATCCGGTAGCGATGGAGACGGGTGGTTCGGAGAACCGATAGCAAAAATCCCTGCCCTCCCCCCCCCCATGCCCAGCTGGGCCGCACAATCATCAGAGGCTTTTTCTTTTCATTTTTAAAAGCATTTTTTCTATAACCTCTTCGGCTGAAAAAATGCTTTTAAAAGTAAAAAAAAAAGCCTCTGATGATCGTGCGGCTCAGCTGGGATCGTCAAAGGGATCGTCAACTGATGATCCCAGCTGAGTTGCCTGATTGGCAGAGGCTTTTTTTCTTTTAAATGCCTCTGACGATCCAAGCTGAGTTGCCTGATCGGCAGAGGTTTTTAAAAAAAAAAAAGCCTCTGCCAATCAGGCAACTCAGCTGGGATTGTCAGAGCCTTTTGAAAGCATTTTTTTACAACCTCTTCGCCGAAGAGGTTGTAGAAAAAATGGTTTTAAAAGAAAAAAAAATTAGCCACGCCCACCCAGTCACATTACCCCCACCACCAAGCCACGGCCACAGAACCGGTAGTAACAAATTTTAGATTTCACCACTGATTTGAACCCCTGTTAGTGAACAGAGTTTGCCTGCAATACTGCATTCTAACCACTGTACCACGATGGCTCAAGATTGACTTGAAGCTTAGAGGGAAGATATTTGCATTTTCCAAATAGTTTTGAATATTCCCAAGCACTTTCCCCTACAGGAAAATTTTAGATCAAACTAGCCAAGACGTTATTCTCTTAACTGCAACCTTTTTTCTTTTTTCTTTTTAGAACTTTACTCTTACAACACCAGTCCATTACACTCCCTCAGCTGTGAGACAAAAATATTCTCCTTATTTTTAAGGACAAGTGTGTCCCCGTAACTGCATACCTGATATACTCCTCAATCTAGTTTTCTCCAGAAAAAGTTATTTCGAAAGAGTCTGGTGATCCTTTCAGATTGTATTAATCAGAAGTCACTTTTCCCACAAACTAGCCTTCCTCAGTTAAAAAAAAAAACAATCCCATTTTGTTTTCATGATCAACCTTTACCAAGATTGTAATTTAAAGAATGTTTGTTCATAGGGTACTCCCTGGGGGAGTCATTGATTTTGAAACTCTGCTTTTGGTTCCTTGTCTTCTTTGTTCTTGATTTTTTTTTTTAAAAAAAAAACATGTTTTCAGAAGAGATTCCAAGTGATGAAGAGGAAGTGAATGAAGCAAATCAGGACATGCAGGAGAACCATGCCGGGGGTGGTGGTGATACAGGGGATGACGATGATGATGATGACGATGATGAAGACTGGGATGATGAAGCATTAGAAGAAACTGCTTTAGAAGGCTTCAGCACTCCTATCGATCTAGAAGATGGTGTGGATGAATATCAGTTCTTCACACAAGCATTGTTAGGTATAGACGTTTATTAAAGTACTTCTGATTTTTCTAAGATTACTATTATTTTTAGGGTTTGTTTTTTTTAAAAAAAAACCCAGCTGATTTGAAAAACTAATTTTAATTAGTTGTATAACATTAGTTTTATAACCCCTACATCAGGAGTGGAAAACCTGTAGCATTGGCAGGATTATTGAAATAATAATTCAATAATAATTATTGAAATACAAGAACAGTGCTAATTGTATCTGAAGACAGATTGGAGGCCAGCAATATCTAGCAGGGGTGTCAAACTGGCGGCCCGTAGGCTGGATACGTCACACATAGGCCACGCCCACCGCAGCTCTGCAAAGGGGAAAAATGTCGCAAAATGTCACGGGACAGCAATGCGACGCTGCGAGTTTGACACCCGTGATCTAGAGGATTCCAGTGTTTTCTATTTGGGGGCACAAGATTAACCAGTATTCAATACAAACCTCAGTTCATTAAATGCCAATCATCAGCCAGATGTACATAAGTCTATTATATTTAGGGTAATCATAATTAGAAACTCAAGTTCAAATCTTGCTATGAATCTCAGAGGCTGGCTTTGGGTAAATCCTTATCTCCCAGCTAACTTGCTACTTTTATTTGTCCTTCATAATTTGTTTATTTTTATTTTATTTATTACACTTCCCATCTCACTGTCCAAAGCTATAATTAAGTGCTCTGAGAACTTAAGAGCGGCAGCAAGATATAATACTCTTTATAAAGGAATTCATGTTTCAGGAAATAAAGCTGTTGGAAGAACTGAACGGTTAATGGAGATCGATCGCTAAGAATATTAAAACTGTCTGTCTCACACACACAGCAGAAACCTCGGCTCAGTATGCTCACTTTAAAAGTAGGTCTCTCTGTGCTTGAGAAAATGGTGATTTAACGATGTAGACTGGGAATTTGGCAAGTCGCATGTCTCTCGAAAGAAATATATTCTGTGTTTTCAGCTATACAAAGCCGAGATGCTGGCTGGTACCATTTGTTGACTGCACCACTCAGCACTGATCAGAAGACTCAGTTGCAGGAAATCTGTGCATTAGCTGAACTCCGGAGAAACTCTGCAGGTCTGTTGCAAGAACGTTTGCAGAAAGCTTACAATCAAAAGTCTTATCAACAGGAACTCTCAGTTATTGCAGCCCTGTAAAATAATCTAAACCCGTGGTGGCGAACCTATGGCACGCGTACCACAGGTGGCATGCATAGCCATATCGGTGGGCACACGAGCTCAGCTCCGGGGCGCATGTGAGCGCTGGCCAGCTAATTTTCGGGCCTTCTGGGCCCACCAAAAGTAGGGAAACAAGCTGTTTCCTGCCTCCAGAGGGCCTCAGGGGGTGGTGGGGAAGGCCCATTTCTCTCTCTCCCCAGGCTCCAGAGCCTTTCTAGGAGTCTGGGGAGGGCGAAAACAGCCTTCCCCTCCCGCCCCGGAGACCCTCCAAAGGCCGGAAACAGTCTCACTGGAAGTTGGCAAATGGGCCATTTCCAACCTCTGGAGGGCCTCGGGAGGGGAGGAGGCCAGTTTTGCCCTCCCCAGACTCCTAGAAAGGCTCTGGAGCCTGGGGAGAGAGAAAAACGGGCCTACTGGGCCATCACATTCCAGGAGCTGGGGGAATGGGGGAGATTGCACTTGCATGCGCGGAGGAGGGGCGCATAGAATTATGGATGTGGGCATGTGCGTGCGACCCCCACACGCTCCCCATGCTCCTGACACACGATAGCAAAAAGGTTAGCCATCACTGATCTAAATTGTCCCAAGTTAGTTTTGTTTATCTTCGTCCATTATCAGAAGTTTTTTTATATATAGGATATTGTTTCATGTGGAAGTTTTGAGGGGTGTGGGGTGGCACGCCCACATACTTTTTACTCCTTTTAAGAGAACAAGAGCAGAAGCTTCGGGAAGCAAAATGATGAAATCCACAGTGAGTAAGAATCAGAATAGAGCTTAGAAGGGACCTTGGAGGTCTTCTTGTCCAGCCCCTGCTCAAGCAGGAAATCCTATACCATCTCAGACAAGTGGCCGTCCAGTCTCTTCTTTAAAAACCTCCAGTGGTGAAGCACCCACCACCTCTGAAGGCAAACTGTTCCACTGGTTAATTGTCCTCACCGTTAGGAAGTTTCACATTGTGGAGGTTGGGTATCAGGGAGAGCTTAGTATAAGATGCTTACAAGTCTAGTTGAGCATTAATTTCCTTTAGACACAGCTGTCTAATAGTCAAGAAGCAAACTCTTTCCGATGAGACAGGGCATTCATCATGCCCTGCGGGGGTGTGTAGGTATATATATATGTAGTATGTATGTATGATTCCTATATATCACGGGTATCATTTAGGGCCACATCAAGGTTATGTTTGACTTCGGAGGGCCAAGGTGGGCGTGGCCAGCTTGATATCACTCAAGTCAGGGGCACCTGTGGTGACTTGAGCCCCGTGGGCCAAATCTGGACCCCGGGCCTTGAGTTTGACACCCCTGCTATATATAATATAGGAATCTGCAGGCAATACTGATTTAGGGAGACACTGCAAACCTGTTCTCCTTAAACCTCCCACCCCCAACCCTTCACTACATACCAGAGGTGGGTTTCAGCAGGTTCTGACTAGTTCTGAAGAACCGGTAGTGGAAATTTTGAGTAGCTTGGAGAACCGATAGTAAAAATTCTGCCTGGCCCTGCCCCCATCTATTTTCTGCCTCCCAAGTCCCAGCTGATCAGGAGGCAATGGGGATTTTATAGTATCCTTCCCCTGGAGTGGGGAGGGAACGGAAATTTTACAGTATCCTTCCTCTGCCATGCCCACCAAGCCACACCACGCCCACCAAGCCACGCCCACAGAACTGGTAGTAAAAAATTCTGAAACCCAACACTGCTACCTACCTCTATCACCATTTCCAAAAGAAGCGACAAAGAAGCTTTAGAAGGATGCAGGGAATCTAAATACGCAGCATGTTTAAACATTCCATGTATTCAATTGTTAAAAAAATGTGTGTGAGGCGTTTTTTGCCTCATAGCTACTTCTCAGTATAGATTAAATATTCATTCTGGAGTTACAGTCCAGTGATACAGCATATGCTCTAAGTTTCCAAGTAAATTTCTTGACATTCCAAGTTAAAAGGATTAGCTTATTGGTCAACCGTTGGGGGGGGGGGAAATAGGGCGGGATGGAAAAAATGTTCTGACTTGGAACTTCACGTGTTGCTTTATTGCAGTTTGACCAGGCATGATTTCTATTAGGTTCACTTAAATGTACCTCCCAGTGCTCAGTTAGTATGTGGAACTAGTGCAATTTTTCTGGGATTGTCCCAATGGGTTCATGCTCCTTTCAGTTGCTAGAATTTCCATCAATGGTAGTGCTGCTGACTGAGAAGTACTGGATGCTCACTCTGCCTCTTTAAAGAATGCTCAGATGCGGGAAGGTTGAAATAGTATTTAGTTCTACCTGCATGATTTTTTTCAAAACTTTTCTGCAAGTCAAAGATGCTAAATAAATTTATAATGCCTTGGTAAGGCCGCATTTGGAATACTGCATCCGGTTTTGGTCGCCACGATGTAAAAAAAAGATGTTGAGACTCTGGAAAGAGTGCAGAGAAGAGCAACCAAGATGATTAGGGGACTGGAGGCTGAAACATATAAAGAACGGTTGCTGGAACCGGGTATGTCTAGTCTGATGAAAAGAAGGACTAGGGGAGACATGATAGCGGTGTTCCGATATCTCAGGGGCTGCCACAAAGAAGAGGGAGTCAAGCTATTCTCCAAAGCACCTGAGGGCAGGACAAGAAGCAATGGATAAAAACTAATCAAGGAGAGAAGCAACCTAGAACTAAGGAGAAATTTCCTGACAGTTAGAACAATTAATCAGTGGAACAACTTGCCTCCAGAAGTTTTGAATTCTCCAACAGTGGAAGTTTTAAAGAAGAGATTGGACAACCATTTGTCTGAAATGTAGGGTTTCATGCCTAAGGAGAGGGTTGGACTAGAAGACCTCCAAGGTCCCTTCCAACTCCACTCCTATCCTATCCTATCCTATCCTATCCTATCCTATCCTATCCTATCCTATCCTATCCTATCCTACTCTACTCTACTCTACTGTACTCTACTCTACTCTACTCTACTCTACTCTACTCTACTCTACTCCGTACCGTACCGTACCGTACCGTACCTTCCATTCCATTCCATTGATCTAGAAGTATCTATAACGGGGAATTCAAATGGCTGCATGTTTCTTCTTAAAAGAGCTATGACTTTTCCTCATATTTAGAGGGTCTTCAGAAATTGCATAGCATTATCGTATCTGTTTAAAAAGAAATTGGAAGTGGCATTGGTAGCGCATAAAGATATACTTGCAGCCTGTCTCTTAATATTCATTTGTTTCTTTTCAATTTAGAGTCAAAGAGGATAGAACAACAAACGGGCTTCCCATTTGATAACAAAGGACTGGTCTCTGGATATAACTTTGGCACTGCTCCAGGAAGCAACTGAAAAGAGCTTAAAGAACTGTACAAAAACATTTCATTATTAAAAAAAAAAATGTGACTTATGAACAGGGAATATAATCAAGAGGTCTGCAAGTTTTCTCCTTCGGAAAAGGCAGTATTTGACCCTCTTCCCCCCCGCTCATTAAGACATTCTTTCTAACCAGCTGCTGTAATGTATAAATCCTTGTGGGTATTTTTATAAGTTGTTGGACTGAAAAGAAAGCATCTGTCCCCTCTTCTTTCTCCTTAGGAAAAGGGGGGAACCAGCTATTTGAAACCGAATGGAATTGCACTTCTCAGGTTTTTGCCGTGTGAAATTGAAGGGGTCCTATGGATAACAGTGCCTTCTGTTGTATATACGGATTGCCCAACAAAAGAATTTTGGAACGCAATGCTTTTTATTTGTTTGTTTGTTTGTTTGTTTCAAAGAAAAGAAAGGGCATAGAAAAGGTCATAATTCATACCTTGCTTTCCATACTCTTGTGTTAACTTCCTCTAAAGAAATCATGGCTGTGTTGTGCCCGTCACCACATTTTACAGTTAACTATAGAAACCGTTGTTAACATCCCTGGGTATGTGTTGGCTTCTTCATCATGCCTCATTGAGTTATAAAAAAAAAAAAACGTCTTCGCATTCACTGCTGTTACCAGATGGTGAATTGTTTTTAAATTCTTCTTTAGAGTGGTCAGGCTTTGTGTGGGTTGGTTTTGTTTTGTTTTGTTTTTTCTCTCCAAACTTTGCAAAACGTCCTCCTTGTTTACCACGGAATCCATCTGCATGTCGATGGATTCCTTTTGAGGTGCTCCCTCTGCTTACCTTGGACCATGGTCTGGCCTATGAAGACTCTCGCCCTACATAGCCAAGAATAGTGGCCTTAATCTGGCATCATCCCCTGTTGGGATTAGGTTTAAGATAAACTAGGAGTTTCGATCCTAAGACATCTGGAAAATCCCACTTTGTAAAGCAAGATTAGTAACTGAGCAGGATTTTTTTTTTTCCTTTTCTTTTGCCACTGTTGACCATCTGAAAAAAAATCCCAGTGTTCTCCAAAACACTTTTGAAAAGCACTGAATTTTAACAGAATTTAATCTTCAACTCTGGATCTGTTTGAATGTGGATCCCAAGCTTTTCCCAGTGCTGTTGTGGATTTTGTGTCGTCTCAGTCATGAGCTTGCGGACTATGTAAATGGTTAAATCAACTTTGTACTGTATTGTTGTTGCTTTGAAGTGTTTCAGTTACAGGGTTATCATTCTTTTAGCCATATTAATGGTGAGATTTTAAACTTTCAGTAATTGCATATATAGGCCTTTGCCTTTTGCCCAGCACTTGAGTTTGGTTTTGTTTCCCTCCTTTCCAGTTGCAACCACAGGGGAGCAAAGGAGAGAGAAAGGAGTCAAATGATGCATATGGTGTTACTTATGCAAGCCCCCATTTTCTATATGGGTCATGACATTGCATACATGCTTCCCAAAAGGAACAGCTTGGGTCATAACAGAATAGTGCCTGCAGGTGTCTTCCTTCCTTCCTTCCTTCCTTCCTTCCTTCCTTCCTTCCTTCCTTCCTTCCTTCCTTTCTTCCTTCCTGACTTACGTTTGCCCACGTTTGTATAGGAGAACATAATAAGATCACATTTGGTGGCTTATCTTGCACAAATGTTGAGGACAATGGACTGAGTCTTTGTATTCCAGCTGTCTATCTCAAAACAAAAGACACTGGTTATTGCTTTTGAGCTTCTGTCCTCCACAAACCCATTACAAAGACATCTATTTTCCATAACGCACTAGCAAACTTTTTACATTTCTCCAAAGCAGTTTTTATAGGAGCATAAACTTTCTCAGACAAACAGTACATTTGCAGTTATGTAAATGGACTTCCCCCCTTTTAACATGATAGAAGAATGGGAAGGGGTTAGAAGCATATATCAATTGATCAAGAGAAACCTTGATGAAATCATCTCTTTTCCTGAGCTATTTTTACTTAGATATCCCATGGGATACATTAGATATTCCAGGCTTCAGGATCAAGACAACTTTCTCAAACCTGGCACATTTATAAAGCCTTGGCTGGGGATGAGGAGACTTGTAGTGCCCAATATCTAGAAAATGCTCATTTCAGGGACGACTATACAAAGAAAACATACTGAGCTTCGAATTTTTAAGGAGAAATATAAAGTATGCTAGTTTGGGAAACGAGCAACCTAATTTTGAGGTAAGAGCTCAATTAGACCGTCATTTACTAAATTTGGTCTAAAAGCCTTTCCTGCTATCTTGGCTTTTTGTAAACGGGGAATCAAACTTCCTTCTCAAAATGCTAGCTTAAAACTACTTCACACAAGACAAAAAGCAAATCTGTATTTAATGCAGTGAATTCAATTCCCGAAAGACTATTGGTTGCAAGCACCCAACAGTCTCATTTAGATGTGATGCTTTTGGGGATACATTTAAAACATGTTCAATATATTTCTGTAGAGGAATTAGAATGTAAATATTTGGTTTCCCCTCCCCCCCCTAATACAGTAGGATAAACATTCACCTCCATTTACATTTATTTTGGTTCTTTACTAATTCTGTTTTATATCCCAAAGAAATTTTCTGTAAATGTTTTAGCCTGTTGAAATGAGCTAAAACCTGGTTCCCTCATCTGTCTTGAATTTATTGTTGCACAGTTGATAGACCAGAGGCATTTGCTAGAAAATACTTAAGAAAGCAAGAGGGGAAAAAAAGAAAAGAGAATTTGTTGTTCTAACCTCTTGGGTTTTTTGTGAAAATATGTTTGCAAAGGAAAGTATATTTTTATTTGTTTGTATCTATATGTGAAGGAAATCCATTTTTAAAATATTAAGTAGCATTTAGACTACTGCTTCATAGGGGTAACAGCTTGGCTTTTAAAAAATTCTTTGTGTTTTTGCTTATAAGATTCTAATCGTCTTCCAGGATTTTGCCCAAATTTTATCCTAACATATCCACCAATCACAAAAATACCACTGGGGGATTCAGGGAGGATTAATGCTTCTGTGGCATCCAAATCGCTACATAACTTTGCCGCTTTCTTGCCTCTTGGACTTGATCAGATTGAGGAGGAGAGAGGCATGAAATGCTTTTACCTCCAAGCTTCCTTTTATGTCCTGGTTTTTTTGGGGGTGGGTGGGTGGTGCAGAAATGATTTAGGATTCTACCATTTAAACATGCAATATGGAGATGATGTGTAAGATGGTCCAACTGCATGGATTTGTCAGCTGTTGCATGCAGATACCTACGCTTCATTGATGCCTAGGGAACATCAGGAACACATCAGTTGATGAGACGTTACCATCTCTATTTCCCTCCGATGAATATGTCTTTCGTTGTTTTGCCTATGTTACGTTGGGTTATGACAAATGTAACTTGAGAGAGAGCACTTCCTTAATTAAAAAGCTTAATGTGTAAAGCAATTGTTGGGAATGCAGAGATTGAGTGATTGATTCACATGTTTCTGTTTATTGTTGATGACTCATTCGTGTTATGGATCAGCTGTCACACATGCAGTATGACGGATATAAATCATATCGCTCCACACACTGTGCTTTATTTCTTTTGGTCAACCACACTTCGTCTAGTTTTCCAAATGAAGGTACCGGTAAGTGTCTGTCAATTTCTGGATAGCTTATCATAATTGATACAGTATCTGCTTTTTCAATTCCCACCCATGAATCCTCAAAAACATCTTTAGATAGCTGAAACCATATTTATTGCCACAAAATAAACAAAACATCACAACAAGCTCTACAAGAAAAACGTAGAGCAGTGTTCTGACCTAGGCTTCCTTAGAAAGTATAAAGCACAATCTTAGTCCCGGCAAAACCTCTTTTATTTACATGGCTGTGAATTATTGTGATTCACAGTCCACAAGGCTCCACAAACAGTCTTTCAGGGGAATGTTTATAAACACCAACCTTATCTCACTTGAAATGCTGCCAGAGAACTAATTGCCAAATGCAGGGCAAGGCCAAACTTGGCACAGAGTCAAATAACTTTTCAAAGTTTGAACCGACCAGATGAAATTGCTTCCTGCAAAAGCTCACGCCCTGTTCACTCCTCTTTTATGTCTTATGGGAGGGGCCAATACTCCCAAGTCGACCCCATTTTCTCCAAGCCTTACTCCCAAGTCGACCCTGTTTTCTTAATTCTTGTCTTCTGGCAGCTCTGCGCATGTGCACACTGGGAACAGGCTCCCCCTGTTCTGCCTCGCTGACGGCAGACTCTGGAAACTCCGGAGGCAGCACATAACTTATCAGATGGCCTTGGCCCTCTCTGCCTCCAATGCAGAGCCCTTGTCCAAGCTTTCCCCAGCCCCCAGGACTGGCCCAAGTTCCTCCCCAACCTCCTCACTGTCTGATTGCTGCCAGCTCTGCTGGCCAACGATGGGCCACAACAGGTAGGGGGTTGGACTAGAAGATCTCCAAGGTCCCCTCCATCTCCGATTCTATGTTAAAGCACCAGAGTAGCTCTGCTAAAAATGGGGAGTATCTCAGTTGCTCACAAATGCAATATAAATGCAAGCTTTATTTCATCTTTAGCTAGCCCCTCTACCCAGCTTCTGCCTTCATTTTAAAGAGGACAATATTATCTAGGTAGAAGAAAGGTAGGGCTTTGGGGTAATCTCCCTGTGTACCTGATCTTAGACCTGCCCTGGGCTTTAATGCCAATTATTTCCAGGTCCTATTCTAATCAGCTTCCCATATGTTCAGTCTAATTCATGAATGGCAGAGACATGGTGACAAGGTCAGCCAATGAATAGGCATAGCAACTAAGTCAGCCAATGAGGACTGTTTGGAAACTGAAACAGTTTTGGAGGCTGGGTGTGGCTCAGCTCTGAGTGTGTGAAAAAAAAGAGTTCCAAACTAGTCTGCTCTCTGAACTGAAACTGTTCTCTGCCTTGTCATCTCTACCACGTTTGAAGAACCACTCTTGGTATTGTATATATGTCTCGTGTTATTATGTATATAAAGAGAAGTTAATGAATCCTGCTGAATCAGTTATCTGTGTGTGCTTTCTGGATGTGACTTCTGCAACAAACTCTGACACAGCCTTCACCTAAAAACAAGATGCTGGACTTGATAGAACAACATTCTGGTCTTCTCAATAGTGACCACTGAGGTCAGCTGAAATTTTACTAGTTCTGCCTCTGTTTCGAAGCTCGTCCTGTGATGAACCATTATGCCTAGCATTATGATGGACAGTTTTGCACTGTTACTATTTGTGCTTATTTGATATCTCTTCAAATTACTGAGGGAACATTTTTAAAATAATCGTTTAATCCAATTCTTGACCACAGAAGCTATTTCTACAGCGTGAATGTAACTGGGTTGTCACACTTGAACTTTCAAAAAGAGGATACTTTGGAGACAGTCTGCTTTCTTTAATGTGCCATGTACATCGGGTGGGTTCTAAAATTTTTTACTACAGGTTCTGTGGGCATGCTTATTTTGTGGGCGTGGCTTGATGGTCATGTGACAATTCTTTAGGATTTAGCAGAGATACTGTTCTACCGGGCTTTTAACTGCAGAGCTGTACTGGTCTACCCATTTGTTTTTGGAAGCACCGGTCTACCCATTTATTTTTGGAGGCACTGGTCTACCCATTTATTTTTGCAGGCACCGGTCTACTCATTTGTTTTTGGAGGCATCGGTCTACCACCACACTGCCTTTTAACACTGATCAGCTGTAGTGCGGCCCTTTGAAGCCCCACGGCAAGAGTTTAAACAGTTTTTTTCCTTCTAGCCGATCAGCTGGGACTCAGGAGGCAGCAATAGATTGGGGTGGGACCAAATAAAAGATAAGAACGTGGGGGGGCGGGGGGCAGAACTGATTCGGTGACATCATATCATCACCGTTACCAGCTCGGCGGAACTGGGGCGAACTGGGAGGAATCCACCACTGATGTACATGTTTTCATTTGTATATTTATGGTCCTTTCCCCCATTATAAGCATAGGTTGTACAGATAATTTATTAGAGGGTAGAATTTAACACACACTTTCTCGGATTGTTCTATATGTTTTTGATACAGGCTTCCTTAAGTTTAGCTGACATTCAAGAAAAATGATGCAATTTATATTCAAGCTTTTTCCTTTCAAAAAAAATTTTTTTTTTTCTTTCAATGTGTGATTGGAATACCCTTAAGAACAAATGCATTGTCTGGGATATATTTCACTGAATGCATGTTTAAATGTCTTAATCACGGTGGGGGGTTTTTTCAACTGTTACTACAAGAATGACTACAATGTTGGAAACATCTGGATTAGGTTTGTAATTCCTGAGAATAATGACAGCCATCATGTCTTGTGAGAAAACAGCTTTCAGGATCAACAAACTTATGTTCATCAGATGTTGGGTTGGAACAATAGGACATTTTGATAGAATTTTAAAAAGTGCTCATCCAAAGTTGTCAACATCCATTGTTTCTATCACAGGATGAATGTAATTGTTCAAAACTCCTGCTGGATAACCTATGATGAGACAGAGAAAAGAGGATGTCTACAACCACTTAATATTTGCAACTCCTTTCATCACAAACTTTAGTTAGTTTGGGGTCTAACTCTTCGAGTTCCCAAACTTTATAAGCATTTATCACCTATAAGCGCAATGCGTGAATCAAACAAAGCCGCCTGTTCAAGGTGTCCCTTTAGCAGCAGCATCAAGAGTATTCCGAACCAGTGGTGAAATCCAAATTTTTTTACTGCCGGTTCTGTGGGTGTGGCTTGGTGGGCGTGGTGTGGCTTGGTGGGCGTGGCAGGGGAAGGATACTGCAAATTCTCCATTCCCTCCCCACTCCTGGGGGAAGGATATTGCAAAATCTTCATTCCCACCCCACTCTGGGGCCAGCCAGAGGTGGTATTTGCCTGTTCTCCAAACTACTCAACATTTCCGCTACCGGTTCTCCGAACTGCTCAAAATTTCCGCTACCAGTTCTCCAGAACCTGTCAGAGCCTGCTGGATTTCACCCCTGTTCTGAACCCCAATTAGTTTTGACTGCACACTGCGGTTCTTCCAGTCAAAATACAGAATGATGACTGGGAATAATTTTTACTGAACCATGATTGCTTCCATCTGTAGAAACAATTCCAGAATAAAGCTATGCAATTTTCTTCAAATGCTTCCAGAGGAGCATCAGTTGAATGCAGTATCATTTACAAAGTTAGCCAGTCCTCCTGTCTTAATTTCAGGAGTTTCAAATGTTGGGACTCTGTCGAAAGCAAGGAATACCTTTTTCAGCAAAACAATTGGACAATCCATTGACCTGCAACTACTCTTGATTCCTAAGAGTGTGACATGCAATCACGTTCTTTGCTGCAGTAACAGCATCCTTCGAATCCCTATTTGCAAAATAATCTTGTCAGTTTTCTGATGAGCTTTCTTCTCTAACTGCTTTGTTTTGCTTGTCCAAGCGCACACGAGATTGACAATCAATAGTGAGTTTCTTTGCAAAACACCTATATAAAGCTCTATCAAAGATGTTGATACACACAATCATTTTTGTTTTGCAACAAGAAAAGTCTGGTACCTTGCCCTCACTTAGGAGTAATCAAAAACCATTCGCCCTCCTTGGGAGTAATTTAATGCTTTTTCTTTTGAAATGCTCGTCTACTCATTGTGTCTACGCTTTGTATGCAACGAAATTTCATTTTAATGTATGCCGATTATTGTACATTCAAAGTGACAATAAAGTTAGTCTAAGTCTAAAAGCCCCAGTGTTCCTCAGCCTCAGCTGTTTTAACATGTGGGGACTTCAACTCTCAGAATTCCCTAGCCCTCCACATCTTAAAAGTTGTTGAGGTTGACAAATAGTGCTCTGACCTAATGGAATTTTTTAAAATTTATTTATTTTAGTCAAGCATGTATTTTATGACAGATACAAGTGTAAACATAATTATGAATACATGAAATAGATACGAATAAAAGGGAACATTAGGACAGGGACGGTAGGCACGCTGGTGCGCTTATGCACCCCCCTTACAGACCTCTTAGGAATGGGGTGAGGTCTACAGTAGACAGTCTAAGGTTCAAGTTTTGGGGATTTGGGGAAGAAACCACAGAGTCAGGTAGTGCATTCCAGGTGTTGACAACTCTGTTACTGAAATCGTATTTTCTGCAGTCTAGTTTGGATCGGTTTACCATGAGTTTGTATCTATTGTGTGCCCTTGTATTGTTTTGGTTGAAACTGAAGTATTGATTGGCTGGTAGGACATTGTAGCAGATGGTTTTATGTACTATGCTTAGATCAGACCAAAAGCAGCGTAGTTCTAAGTTGTCTAAGCCCAAAATTTCAAGTCTGGTGGCATAAGGTATTTTGTGGAGTGGAGGAGTGGAAGACTCTTCTTGTGAAATATCTCTGGACTCGTTCGATTGTATTAATGTCTGATATGCAGTGCGAGTTCCAGACAGATGAGCTGTATTCAAGAATTGGTCTGGCATTAAAACAATCTACCTGACACAACCAGATTAATCTTGCTGATAGCGGCTAGCAGCATCTACATATACACTATTTCATTTTCCCTTCTTTCTTTAGGCACTTAGGCAGAGCAAGACAACTTTCTTAGAGACAACTGACGGTTAGATGGTTAGACATAGTCCTCAACTAACAACCACAACTGAGACCAGAATTTCTGTCAAAATTTATTACAGTTGTAAGTCAAATTGGACCCAATTTGGTGACATTATGGCGGTCCTTAAGCCAATCCATCTTTCCCAATCGGCAAAAATGGTGATAGATCACAATCACAGGATCGCTGGACTCTGCAACTGGTTGCAAATGTGAACGGATTGTCAAGTGCCCGAACTGTGTTCACATGATCATGGGGTGGTGCAACAGTCGTAAGCATGAATACGGATTGTATGTCACTTTTTCCCGAAGCCGTCATAACTTTGAACCAATCTCAAATAAATGGTTGTAAGTCAAAGACCACCTGTACAGCAAATCTCAGACAATTATGGAACAGCACTTTCTTCATTCCTAATGCTGTTTGTAGCCTCTTCTAGCTCCATGATTCTTTGGAATACCAAAGAGCAATCTATACTTTAAATTAACATTTTTCAAATTGAGTTTCTGGATTTATTAATCAGAAGAAAAAATGCTCAAAGTCCTACTCATTGTCTTAGCTGAGCTAAGTATGATGTGTCGTGAGAATCAGTGGTGGGATCCTACTGGCTTAACAACCAGTTCGGTGATCGCGCGCTTTTCGCGCGTGCACAATTGAATGAAAAATCACCTTCCGCGTTAGTGGTAGAGAATTAAAACAGCTGAGATGCAGCAATCCGCTCTGCCACGCTAATCATCTGCGAAGATATAGGTAAGTAAAGTGCAGGGGCGGACGGGCAGACCCAGCTGATTGTCGGAGCTACCGGTTCACTTGAATTGGTCCGAACTGGTAGAATCCCACCCCTGGTCAGAATGCTTCCCATTTTATTTGCTTGCAATCATTTCCATGCTTCTTAATTCTCCCAACTCTATGAGGATTATTAACATATAAAATATGTATGTTAATTATGAATGAAAGCAAACAAAACCATTTAACCTGATGTACTCATTAGGAAGATGCCCACCTAAAAGGGATCATTGCCTCCATTTTTCTAAAAGGGTTCATTTCAGAAAAAAGGGGGTTGCAGCAGTGAATATCTAATTACCCAATCTTTTCCAGAACATTCTCTCCCTGCTAGACCAGGGAGAGGAAGATTCTACCTCAAGAAGCCAGCCCCGATAGCAAAGGTCCACCCCATAAAAGATTTCACAAATAATCAAAACATAAAATATAAGATAAGATTCCAAAATTTCATTGTTGCTGCTGTGAGATGGAAAGTCATTTGTTCCTTCTGCTTCTTGTTCTGGTTTGGAAGCAGAATGCAATGACCACATTATTAGAGAATCCTGAAAAAAAAAATCATAATACATTTCACATTCGTACAAGAGGGTGGGGTGGGAAATCCCTACACGAGTAGAAACTTGGTACAAAATCCATTTTTTCCTGGCCCAAGAGGCTTTTTTTTTTTTTTGAAAAGTTTTACAAATACATTTTCTCCCCAGTTTCCCCCCCACCAAACCCCCCAAACCCTCCCTGACCCTCCCCTTTCCCCCCCAGGACTTCCACAAAATAAAATCCTAATCAAAAATACATTTTATGAAACTTAAACCCCTCCACCCCCTATATACCATTTATACCTTCTTAAAACTCAGTTAATCTATCCCTACATAATACATTCATTCAACTAAAAGCTATCTGATATTTCCTAGTTTGATATTTATTCTGCACATAATCTATCCACTTTTTCCACTCCCATACATAAGTCTCTTGAGTTCGGTCTTTTAAATATGCTGAAATCTTCGCCGTCTCTGCAAAACTGGCCATCTTCAAAGTCCATTCTTCAATAGTGGGCAAAGCATCATTTTTCCAATATTGACCTATCAATAATCTCGCTGCTGTCACCATATACAGTATCAGCTTTGTTTCACCCAATGTAAAACCCTTAACTATACCCAATAAAAACAGTTGTGGAGAAAACTGAAGTTTTTTCTTCAAAACATTTTGCATAACGCATATTGCATATTGCCCAAGAGGCTGTCTTGAATTAAGTATACGCCTTTGGTTCACATTTCGTAATTTTTTTTTTCAAGATGGATTTTTTTATTATAGTTTTTTTTTTGAACAAACAAACATACAAACAAACAAACAATACATCCTAAATCATTCAGTGCTTCATCTGAGTACATATTTTGTGTCTTCTACTCCCTCCTCCATCATTTTCATATTATATTTCTATCATACCTTTATATCCCTTTAGAGGGAGAAGTAATTAAGAAAATATTGGAATGTGCAGAAATGAATAGATTAACATTGGTAATTAACGAAAAAGAAGAATTGGAGTATTTTAAAGTATGGGGGCAATTATACCAATGGTTAGAGAAGAGATATATATAAAAGTTTAGATAATTGATGAATTAATATAAACATAAGAAATTTGGGAAGAATGATGTAACAATCTAATTGGCACACCCTTAAATGAAATAAGAAATGCATTTTTGAAAGAATCAAAGAGGCAGCACATGATAAAATTAGAGGAATTGGCTTTTAAGATTCTCAGTGCTGGAAGTCATTTAGCATAAAGACGTGTTATCAGGTTATGGTGGACATGAGTTACTACTGAAGCAGTCTGAAAAACTACTTTATTCCCTATGTGGAAGAAACCAAGATCAAGCTTTGCGTTCTTGTGCATGTGGGATTAGGGGTAAGAGGAGAGGAATTTTTCTGACATGGCCCCACAAATCTGATAAGCCAACCTCAAGTCAGTACACTTATCCTTCTGGTTCAATCTCTATCCTTGCTTTTCGGCAAGAAGAGAAATCTTTGTGAATGTCTTGAAGGTCTTCAGGGCTACTGAGCAGTGGTGGGTTTCAAATTTTTTTACTACCAGTTCTGTGGGTGTGGCTTGGTGGGCATGGCATGGCTTGATAGGCGTGGCAGGGGAAGGATACTGCAAAATCCCCATTTCCTCCCGATCATCTGGGACTGGGAGGCAGAGAATAGATGAGGGCGGGGCCAGTCAGAGGTGATATTTACCGGTTCTCCAAACTACTCAAAAGTTCTGCTACCGGTTCTCCAGAACTGGTCAGAACCTGCTGAAACCCACCTCTGCTACTGATAGTCAGCTACAATTGTAGCTAGTCAGATACAATTATTTCACAGTATACCTCAGCATTCTACCCAAAGTCTTCTAAAAATTGCTAATAGTTTGAAATAAAATATAACTCAAAACCCCAGAAATCCCCACCCCATCCTCTATAATTAAATCCAGTCCCAAAAGCTTGAGTAGAGAGAAAGATCTTGGCTTCTTTGTTGAAAGCAGAAAAACTGGACTAATCTCGATTTCACAGCTTGATGGAGTCCTTAGGAATGTTCATTTGATACCATTTTGATGACAAGTTTATTTCTGACATTACTGCCTTTGTTTTAAATACCTAATTCCTTCAGAAGGGTTTCCACAACCATTTCAACAGGTTGAGTTGGAAGAAATGCAGGAACAGCTTGACTAAACTCCTCCATGTGGTATGTTTCAGCTCTTCAGAATAGAACAGTGACTTTGGTGGCCATTCCAGCTGCTCACTGACAGAACAATTATAGAGTTTATAATTGAGTTGAAGTGCCTGAATATACTTTGTTTTTTTTTGTTTTTTTTTAATATCCTAAGGATAACTTGCCTTTGGTCTTTCTCAACTGTGCTTTCTAGTAATGGTTGCATCAGGCTAGCTAGCTGAACTTCTGTTTGTGCAAAAATAGTAGGAACTTTTAGATGAGATGTTTATTGGGCAAATGACCTCCTATCCTATTTGCAGTGTTTTACAGCAGATCCAGATACAAAGAACAACAATGTGTTGCATTGCCATTCTCACAATTGTTCAGCCTACTGTAGATGATTGGATTCACACCTTGTACTAAACTACAATATGGATTGTTTCATTATCACTTAGAGAAATGACTGCAACTATCCACTGGAGCTTGAAAATCAGATTTAATGTATCTAAACTAGATGTTCAGTGATTTGGTAATAAGATGCATGAGCCAAGTCATCATAAATAACTCTTACATGACATAGTTGTCCTCAGTCTAGCAGTATGTTAAAAATCAAAGTTAGTGACAACATCAGAAGGGAATTAGGGTTCACTTGAATAATGCAAAATTGATAGGTGTGTATTGAGCACCATGCTGCCCCCCATCTTACAATATTAGGAAATGGGCGATCACACTATCATGAGCGAGAAGAAAGTCTTACTGTTTCATAGTAATTGACTTTGGCCTTTTGAGCAGGACAATATCCATCCTCTCAGACTTCATTATTGGGAAAGGAATAAGCATTGATTCTCCAGCAACTGAGTCCTGCATTCACAAATTTAACAAGGCTAAATAAGATTTGCAAACTGTGTGTATCTGGAGAGAGAGAGGGAGAGGGAGGGAGAGGGAGAGAGAGAGAGATAGATATAAATGGATAGATGGGGAGAGGGGAGATAGAAATATACTGTCTATGTGCACATCTCTGTGTTTATATGTATGTGTGTGTGTATATATATATATATATATATATATATATATATATATATAAATAGCATATTTATATATACACATTTTATGTGTGTGTGTGTGTGTGTGTGTGTGTGTGTGTTTTTCCTCTAGCCAGGTTTTTCCTATGTAACCAAGGTTTTTCTGCAGCCCTAGCTCAGTAGAATCACATCCACTCGATTCGGGGCTTTTTTCTTTTCTGGCAGCCAACAAGTTCCAGTTGCCAGGTGAGAGAAACCAAGGTGAGAAAAACCTTGGTTACATAGGAAAAACCTGGCTAGAGGAAAAACACACATAAATCCTATGAAGAAGTAAGAAAATAGATACTATACCTTTACAAGGAGGATACATAAGATGTGGGTGTGGCTTACTGATGAAAGCAAATGAGCTGGAAATAGATCTATATAAGTGTCTCACCTGGCAACTGGAACTTGCTGGCTGCCAGAAAAGAAAAAAGCCCAGAATCGAGTGGATGTGATTCTACTGAGCTAGGGCTGCAGAAAAACCTTGGTTACGTAGGAAAAACCTGGCTAGAGGAAAAACACACATAAATCCTACGAAGAAGTAAGCATATATATAGAATACTTAGAACCTAGGGCTGAAGAACAACTAAGTTTACATAGGTAAAACCTGGCTAGAAAGAATATGCATATATATATATATATATATATATATATATATATATATATATATGTATGTATATACACACACACACACACACACACACACATTTATTTCATTTCATTTCATCATGCGCTAAAATAAGCCTGAAAATAAGCCCTCCTCAAAAATAAGCCCTCCCCAAAAATATTTAAATGCACGTGCAGCCGGTCCTCACCATTTCCTCTGGTTTGGGTTAGGGAGACAAAGCTGGAAATCAGGTAACATGGCAAGAGGAGCCCCGTCTTGCTTCACGTGCTCCAAAATAATAAGACCTCCTCGAAAATAAGGCCAAGTGCTTATTTCGGGGTTCAAAAAAATATAAGACAGGGTCTTATTTTCGGGGAAACACGGTTTCCAGTGTTTCACAGTTTCTACGCACAAGCACGAAGCTGAAGACACCAGCCTGAAGATGACGAGTGGGTCCTCGTCGAAACATAGCCAAGATACTCTCAATCTTACATGGGAAAAGACCCGAATACACCAAAACTTGCACACACACACACACACACACACATACGTATATGTATATGTATATATTTGTTTTCTGACGTTTTCGCGGGTGTTTGTTTGTATAACTTCGTTGAAATGTCGCCAAGATGCTTCCAATTTTACGCAGGAGAAAACCCGAATAACCAAAGACCTACATATGTATATATACATTCACACAGAGAGAAGCAAACATCTCCCTACACAAGATCAAGCTCTATACATACATACATGCAGTATATGCATACACACGTCATCCCTAGAGTTTAAATCTTAAATCTTTTCCTCCTACTTTTTCAAATAAATAGAATTCTGATTACTCTTTTTCCTGGCCTTGAGATTCAGACACATCTGTTCCATTGTTTACATAATGGTTCTGCCTGGCCTGAGAATCTTTGGCTCCAGCCTTATTAGCTTCAACTCTTATATATCCAGAGTAGAGTGTTTTCTTCGTATTTTAAACCGAATGATCAACGTTAAATTGCAAAGGAGATCAATTAGCCTGCTGCACTTACCATGAACCAAAATAAGTCAATGTATGAACCAATCAGAACCAGTCATATAGAAGAGTTCCCACTCCTGCCATATATGTTGTTATTTCCAGGTGAAATGCCTAGACTCATCCAAAGGCAAATTTACAAAGGCAAACAAATATCGTTTTCCCAAAAATAAGACATCCCCTGATAATAAGCCCAATCAGGCTTTTGAGCGCATGTGCTAAAATAAGACTTCCCCCCCTAAAATAAGCCCTCCCCAAAAATATTTAAACGCAGAGCTGGAAATCAGGTAAGACAGCAAGAGGACCCCCCATCTTGCTCCATGTGCCCCTAAATAATAAGACCTCCCCAAAAATAAGGCCAAGTGCTTATTTCAGGCGTCAAAAAAAATATAAGACAGGGTCTTATTTTAGGGGGAAAACGGTAGGTCTCATGCTGGTTGTCATAAGTCTCCATTTTTTTGCTCCTCCAAATCTCACTTGCTGATTTTTAGCAATCAGAACCTTGTAAACTGTAGCTTAATTTTTTTTTCCTACAGGATTTAATTAGTTCTCATAAGATTTCAAGGCAGGCTGGCTGTGCTCCAGGGATGTCTCTCTAGTTGCTTTAGTGCTGGTGGTAGATAAAAGATTGTTGTATAAGTGCAGCTGTTGAGAAAGAAGTAATATTGTTCATCCAGATAAATAATTCAATATAATCACTTAGACCTGTTTCTTTTATTTCTGTCATCATAGTAGCAGCTGATTAGAGAAGTGCCTGCATGGCTAGAGATCATAACTTCACATTTACAGGGGTGTCAAACTCATGTCATCATGTGACGTATCGTGACTTTTTTCCCCCTTCACTAAACCGGGCGTGTGGGTAGCCACTGTGTGATTCATCCGGTCCTTTGGCTGCGAGTTTGACAGCCCTAAATAGAAGATGTTGGTTCCTGACTGGCTTTGTGATATGCTCTAACTTTTGCGTGTGTAAACCAGTGGTGGGTTGCCCCCGGTTCGCACCGGTTCTATAGAACCGGTAGTAAAACCAGCAGGAAGCTCCGCCCACCGACCCCGACATCATCAGAATGCACAGAAGAGCGTGCGGCCCTGTTGCGAACCGGTAGTAAAGGTAAGTAGAACCCACCCCTGGTGTAAACCCAGAAATCTTCGAACATCTCTAAAGGGGAAAAATTGATTATTCTCCTGCTGCATGACTAAATTCTCTCCTGATCTGGAAATCCATTCCTTTTCCTTCTGTATTTCTACATGTGTATGGCTTGGAGGAAGGCATCGTGTAGCACAGTCATTTTTTACAAAATGGCATTGATCCCTTCAATCATCTTGGAGGGCAGATTCCAAAATACGCCAAGATTTTGGAGGCCTTCTGCCTTTTTTATCTTAAGATGACAGCTATTATTTTTTTTAAAAAAGTCCTCTGAGTCACGCAGAACAATTATATGTAAGCTACTTTATAGCACACAGGTACAGTGCAGTCATCTTCTCCTTGGCAAAATTTTACTGCTTAGAGACATAGAGATGCAATGAAAAGAGCAACATCACGGGAAAGAAGGAGCATCTGCTTGCTTACACATGAGAATTTATTGAATGTTTTATTATGCATTAGATTTGGTTACATTGGATTGCTGGCCAATGAGTATAATAAAGTTTTGTTTTGATTTATAGCAATAGCAGTTAGATGAGGGGTGTCAAATTTAAGGACCAGGGGCCGGATCCGGCCCACAGGATGCTTAGATCTGGTCTGCGGGACTACCCTGGAAACAGTAAAGAAGCGGCTCGTGGTGCCTCTGCTAGTCAAAATAAAGCAATACTCATGTATCAGGATGGGTTCTACTTATCTTTACTACTGGTTCGCATCGTGCCCACACACACGTGCTTGCTTCGCTTGTGCGCTCTTCTGCACATGTGCAGAAGCTTCTGTGCATGCGCAGTTCACTTAGTGGGCGGAGTCTCCCGCCAGTTTAATTATTGGTTCTTGCAAACTGGGGGCAACCCACCATTATACCAATAGTCATGTACCAATTATGAGCTGCAATATGTAAAAAAGAACTGAATGGGATGAGAAACTCCCAGAATCCTCCTGAGAGTTATCCTCTATGAATTCTGGGAATTATAATCCCTATATATTCAGAGGGCAGTTTATTGGGGAAGATGGCCGTATAACACTTACTGCTTACGTAGAATGGAAGCGGGCCTCATGTGTAACATCTATTTTGGCTCTGAATTTCAGATGAATTTATATGGCAGATATTTCCCTTCTTTGATACACAATCCCACCACAGAATGCTTGGCCAATGAACCCTGGAGAACACTGTAATAATTTCCACAGATCTACATTCATGTTTAGGCTATTTTGTAAGAACCAGGTGGATTTTGTGTTCTTTTGGCAAATGTACAGCACAGTTGAGGCAGCCTCTCCTACAAGGTTTGTTATGGGGCAGTGGGAGAAGGTGGGGTGGAAGTCGGCCCTGCTCCAGTGAGCCTGTTATCTTTCATGCAGTTTCCATTATAACATGAACACCACAGCCAAGAAATCTGAAATGGTACCCAATTGATTCTGCAGCTTTGACGCACATTAGGTCTTCTCAGTTGGTTCTTCCCATGGCTTTTCAACTTTTTATTTTATTTATTTATTTTATTTGATTTCTATGCCGCCCTACTCCTGAAGGACTCAGGGCGGTGCACAGCCAAACAATAAAACACATACATACAAAATTTAAAAGTAGAAAAGAATCAAATTAAATAATTTTGGCCCCGACAAATTTAAAACCCCAAACTTTTTAAAACCAATTTTAAAATTGAATGTATAAAATACTAAAAGATATTTAAAAATTAAAAATCTTTTATAAAAGAGGGAGAAAATTAGGCCAGGCCCGCCTGTTGAAATAGTAAGGTCTTTAAAGCACGGCGGAAGGTGCGCAGATCCAGGATCCTCCGTATCTCTGGGGGGAGCTCGTTCCAGATAGTAGGTGCCCCCACAGAGAAGGCTCTCCCCCTGGGGGCCGCCAGTCGGCATTGTTTGGCCGACGGCACCCCGAGGAGCCCCTCTTTATGGGAGCGTACCGGCCGGTGGGAGGCTATTTGGTGGTAGTAGGCGGTCCTGCAAGTATCCAGGCCCTAAGCCATGGAGCGCTTTAAAGGTGGTAACCAAAACCTTGAAGCGCACCCGGAAGACCACTGGGAGCCAGTGCAGCTTGCGCAGGAGAGGTGTTACATGGGAACGCCATGTCGCTCCCATTACCACCCGCGCGGCCGCACTCTGCGCCAGTTGGAGCCTCCGGGTGCTCCTCAAGGGGAGCCCCATGTAGAGAGCGTTGCAATAGTCCAGGCGGGAGGTGACAAGGGCATGAGTGACCGTGCGTAACGAGTCCCGATCCAGAAAGGGACGCAACTGGCAAATCAGGCGAACCTGATGAAAAATCCTCCCGGTCACGGCTGTCAAGTGCTCTTCTAAAAACAGCCATGAATCCAGGAGGACGCCCAAGTTGCGCACCCTCTCCGTGGGGGCCAATGATTCGCCCCCAATAGTCAGTGATGGCACCAACTGACTATATCGGGACGTCGGAAACCACAGCCACTCGGTCTTGGATGGGTTGAGTCTGAGCCTATTCCTCCCCATCCAGATCCGCACGGCCTCCAGGCACCGGGACATCACTTCAAGGGCATCGTTGGGGTGGTCTGCAAAGGGTCATCTCTTTTTCTGAACATGTTCATCTTCTACACATTGTCATTGCTATTTGTTCACCTGCCTTCAGGCTGACCTTACCGTAAGGAAGGGTGGAAGTGGTTGCTCCTGCCACTGATTTAAGTGCCCTGAAAAGGGCTGTCTTTGTATTAAATGTTACTTATTTTATTTTTAATGCATTTATTACATTTCTACACTGCTCATCTCAGCCAAGTGACTCGGGCAGATCCATTTAATTGCCCTTCATTGCATCACCCAACAAGATTCAACCAAATGTAGCATACAGACAACCTACAAAGCTAGCCATGACCTCTGACAGCAACCAATCAGGATACTCTTCCTGTGCCCCAGGAAGTTCAAAGCCAGAGAGGATATAAAACCCAGGGACTCTCAGCTTCTCTTCCCTTTTTTCGCCCAAAATCTCCAAGGCATGTGATCCTGTTCATCAATAAACCTTCTTTCCAAGCAATTTCCATGAATCCAGTGTCTTTTTCCCCACTTGGAACTGAACCCAGAAGGATATTTTTTCCAACACTGTTTTACAAGTAGTTGAGGCATGCATTCAGAAAAACCAAACCAAACCAAAAACCATTAGTCATGGTTAGAATTTTTTTTTTCTGAGGGGGACAAAAGCTGGCATTTTAAGAGCTGTGCAATGGGTGGAGAGAAAGAACAGGATACATCTCCCATTTGTGCATTTCTCATTTCATTTTAACTGCTGCTCCTGCTTTTATTTAGCAGTCTTTTTCCTGTATCTCTTCTCTTCTGGTGGGTTGACCTGATTTTTTTAAAAAAAAAAATTGATGCAAAAGCAGCATTCAAAATGTTAATAAGAATAACTGAGCAAAATATGCCAAATAATTTACTACTCAGTCATTCCTTAAGTTTCTTCTTCATCTTCAGACATTTTTCATTTTCTCCTTGATAACATCTTTTCTTCTTAAATGAACAAAAAAAGCTCTTGCTACAAAAACAGATGGAGAAATTATTTTGCCAGTTATTCATGTGGGCGAGATCAGATCTGGTATGTGGGAGAGAGACGCTTTGGGTCTGCTCCCTCTTGAGCTGATCTTGGCCCACAAAGTTTTTTGGGGTCATATAAAAGGGCTGCCATTAAAAATATACAACCCTCTTTTTAAAGTTTCGCTGTTCCTGAAATTATATAGTCTATTGGGGGGAAAAGTTTACAACTTGGTGAGTAATTTAAACAAGGCGCATACAGGTTTTAAACAGACACAATGGGAAAAATTTGTATTATTTTTCAAATTCTTGCTTGCAGTGTATCCTGAAAGGCTAATAGGCATATGAATAGCCTTTATGTGTGTATTTAATGATTTTCATGAATTGTAGTGCAAATTGAGGCTGCCATTCAGATTTATACACACCCATAGCCACACACACATCTTATATTAATAGCCTTTGTATACACACACATTCATTTTTATTTTTATCTTTCTACTGCAAAAATATTGCTTGTAATTTCTGGCATCTGAGATGATAGATGCCAACTAAATAGAGATTAAATATTTAAATTTTTATATGAAACCCAAAGCAAAGTAATTCTATTTATGTTTTAATAGTAATTAATAAAAGTAGTGCTAATAAACCTGGTGGCATTAACAGTTTTATGTATCACCAAGTCATATATGGTTGTATCCTATCCTCTGTTTATTTTTGCAGTGTGACTCTTAGCAAGAGACACAAAAAATAGAAATTAAAGATTTGTTGCAGTCAGAAATCTGAATGGCAGCTTCAACTTGCACTACAATTCATGAAAAAAATTAAATATACCTCTTAAATACTGTATTCCTATTTTTTCTTTTTTCTTTCCCATTAAGTCAATTTAATGTTTATCTTTTTTGTTAATTCCAGTTTACAGTATTATTACATACCTTATTCATTAAACATGAAACTCAGTCAACTGAACATTCAAAAATGCATCACAAATACCATTGACTGGTGCTAATGGTTGATATGGGTTGCTGCCAGCGGCCTAGGTATCAACCAAGTACCTTCTTAAGATGTTCTGAGTAGCGCAGTTTTTTTGTAGTTCCGCTGGTGTTATTGCAGGAAGCTGCAATTTGTTGATGTATTTTATAAAATTCTTGGACATGGTACCAAGTGCCCCAATGACAATGGGTATCACTGTTACATGTTTCATCCATAACTGTGTAGTTTCAATGGCCAAGTCATGATATTTCATGATTTTCACGATAGTTCATGATTTTTGTGATATTTTATGATATTATTATTATTATTATTATTTATTGGTTAATCTTTAGTGAGATTCACAGCCTTTGAGGCTGGTTAATAGCTCAGCAGCTCGAGTCCTAACCAAGGACCTAGGAACAGTTAAGGTATCGTCGGAGGATGTAAGCTGTTCTGAGTAAGGTGGTTTTTTGTAGGGTCAAAATGTTCAAGTCCAGTAAATTTAGAATTTCTAAATAGCGGGGTAGCCCTTTGGGTATTGCTCCAAGGGCTCCAATTACAATCGGGACAACACACAATTTCTTTTTCCACAGTCGCTCAACTTCAATTTGCAAGTCCTGGTACTTTGTGATTTTTTTCTTGCTGCTTATCTTCAATCTGTGCATCACCAGGTACTGCAATGTCAATGAACCATACTTTTTTCTTTTCAACTATTGTTATGTCAGGTGTGTTGTTGTTGTTGTTGTTGTTGTTGTTGTTGTTGTTATTATTATTATTATTATTATTATTATTATTATTATTTCATTGTTGAAAGACCAATATAGTTTAGCAATGATAGGCAAAATTGCTAGAGGCTTTGATGAGAAGAGTTTGTTCTCCATGGAATGCTGAGATGTCCACCCCAAATTCTTTTTATATTTCTCATGACTTTGTATCACATGGTAAAAAATTCACAATCTTAAGGTTGGCGACATGGTTTTTACAATTAAGAAAGGCCCTAACCAAGCCTATTTAGTCCAAGTGTACAATAGGAATGAAATATACTGCAAAAGCCAGATCTGGAACAATGATTAATATTTATCTAAAGAAGTATGTAAATACATAGATCATGCAGACACAGGGGCAGAGAGGGGGGGGGATTATTCAATCTTTGTTTATTAACCACAAGTCAACCCTTGTGTTTTTTAACCCAAGTCAGCAGTCTAACAACTCAGGCAAGCATAATGAGGGAACATAAAATTATATGTTCTCTCATTATGTTTGCCTGAGTTATTGGATTATGGTAAGGTTACTGAATGAATCTAGTTATTTCTCTGTAGTTACATTGCTGATCACCATAATGTTTACAACAGGTGAGCAACTGCCAACTTTGCACACTACTATTTATTATTTGCTTTAGACCATTCCTTGTGGGTAGTTACAAGAAAATGTATTAATTTAGAATAATGAGTCCAAGAGCCAGCTGCATTATTTTTCTGGACCCCTGGATGGACAAAAGCTGCTTGAAATCTCAGGGGACTGATTAGAGGAAAAAAAAGTTTCTCAACCGTGGAAATGTTAAGATGCATGGACTTCAACTTCTAGAACCCATGCTGGCTATGGCAATTCTGGGAGTTGAAGTCCACTCATTTTAATGTGACTGAGATTGAGAAACACTGATCTAGAAGCTCTGCAAAGGAGAGAATAAGCTGCCTTTATCTGGAAGAGGAGAAAACCAGTGTCGGTGGCAGTGGTTAATGGTTGGAGATGCCCTACCTAGAGGCACATGTTCAGGAGATGATGGGAAGATTCCTGAGACTCTTTAAATCCACTGATAAATATTCCTTTCTGGCAGCGGTGAAATCCAATTTTTTTTATTACCAGTTCTGTGGGCGTGGCTTGGTGGGCGTGGTGTGGCTTGGTGGGTGTGGCACCAGGGGAAGGATACTGCAAAAATCTCCATTCCCACCCACTCCAAGGGAAGGATCAGGGGTGAAATCCAGCAGGTTCTGACAGGTTCTGGAGAACCAGTAGCGGAAATTTTGAGTAGTTTGGAGAACCAGCAAATACCACCTCTAGCTGACTCCAGAGTGGGGAGGGAATGGGGATTTTGCAGTATCCTCCCCCTGGAGTGAGGTGGAAATGGAGATTTTGCAATATCCTTCCCCCAGGAGTGAGGAGGGAATGGGGATTTTGCAGTAACCTTCCCCTGCCACGTCCATCAAGCCAAACCCACCAAACCACCACATGCCCACCAAACCACGCCCACAGAACCGGTAGTAAAAAAATTTGGATTTCACCACTGGGAAGGATACTGCAAAATCCCCATTCCCTCCCCACTCCTGGGGGAAGGATATTGCAAAATCTCCATTCCCACCCCACTCTGGGGCCAGCCAGAGGTGGTATTTGCCGGTTCTCCAAACTACTCAAAATTTCTGCTACTGGTTCTCCAAACTGCTTAAAATTTCTGCTAGCGGTTCTCCAGAACCTGTCAGAACCTGCTGGATTTCACCCCTGCTTTCTGGACCAGATTAAACAATTTGCAAAGAAGAAAAGTGTACATAGGAAGCTTCTGAAGTAATTATATTTTTGACAGTATTGGGAAAAACACCCAAGATACCCTGTCTTGACTCTGCCATGCTTGTCAGATAAATAGTTCCCAAAATTCACATCTTGACTTTTCAATATTATGAAAATATAGTACTGTAGTAGCATGTCTCCTGCACGATCCTAAAAGCTATCTAGATCCAGATTAAATATCCTGCAGAAGAAAACAATATTCTGTGGTTGTAAGTTCTTTCTCCCTTAATGGCTTAAAATTCTGGAAGCTTCAGTCCTAATGTATCTGAAGACTATTATGTTAGTACGGTTCAGAAATAAGATAGACAAGAAGTTTGAAAAAGTGGGACTATAAGGTTGGCAATGGTTTATGGTGCAGTAGACACTATGTCAAATTTTGAATGAAGCTATTGAAATAAAATTATACTAGGAGCTAATACTCTATTCATTATTTTTTTCCCCCCTTAACTGGAAAAAAATCTCAAATTCTCTATAGAAATACCAAGTCACAAAAAAGGAGCATCTAATTTTATACCTCCTCTCTGCAGAACTGGATACAGTATTCAGGATGAAGCTTAGACAGAGTAAGCCTCTGTTTTGCTTAAACAGAATAAAATCAGTGGTGGGATTCAATTTTTTTTACTACCGGTTCTGTGGGCATGGCTTGGTGGGCGTGGCATGGCTTGGTGGGCATGGCAGGGGAAGGATACTATAAAATCTCCATTCCCACCCTATTCCAGGAGAAGGATACTGCAAAATCCCCATTTCCTCCCGATCAGCTGGGACTCAGGAGGCAGAGAATAGATGGAGGCAGGGCCAGTCAGAGGTGGTATTTACCGGTTCTCCGAACTACTCAAAATTTCCGCTACCAGTTCTTCAGAACTGGTCAAAACCTGCTGAATATCACCTCTGAGTAAAATGGGGTGAACATTTCCTAGGGTTTGGACATTATACTTCTTGTAAGAGTAGATGAAAGCTAAAACTACATTTTCCTTTTTGGGCAGCCGTATCACACTTTTGGCTCCTATTCAGTTGTGGGCTCCTAGGTGCTCCCTGAGTTTGGTTGTTTTCTTGCAGACATTTTATTACCCAACTAAGTAATATCATCAGTGCACCAAGGATCCCAACGGTCACAGTTCAACCCTGAACTACAAATATTCTCTTCTACACATATCATATTCAATTTGTAGTTCGGGCTATTCCAAAATCTGTTTCATAAGTATTGCTACCAGGTTGGGTATTCCAATCACATTAATTTACTTTTATTACTAAGTAAAAAAATGATTGCCCAAATTAAATTTAATTCTGTTAATTTCAATCCATTGCATTTCCCCCATTTATCCAAGTCATAAAGGAAGATACGGAAGTGCTGAAGACTCGGCATTGAACTTTGTGACATTTCTCTCAATACTTCTCCCCAGACCGCTGAGGAACTCTTGATGAACTCTGCTTGGATATGATTTTGAGCCAAGTGGGTATCCAGTTAATTGGCAAGCTTTCCAACCAGCATGTCATGGAAAGCGTCTCAAATGTTTTCCTGAAATCAAGATATATGCCAGGCTTCCTGATTGAGAATCTCCTGACAGTACAAGGTTTAGCTTGACCTCTTGGCTTGATGTGGCAGAAGAATCACAGACACAGTCTGGATAGATTAGAATCTGACTGCAAGAATGAAGCCACGGTAAACAAATTCAACATTCTAAACAAATTAACGGTGCCAGTGAGTGAGAAGATGTAAATGGATTTTAAACCCTTGAGAGTTTAGGTTCTTGGCTTCTTTCTTTAGCCCTTTCCAATTAACATATAATTATCATGGTGTTTGATAGACTGGAAACCAAGCAGTTGTTGTTGTAATGTAATGATATAATGGTCTTCAAACTGCTAATTTCCATATCAATCTTCTGTAATTGTCTGGTTTGGTACAGCAACTAAACAGGATGGTGTTGTGGCTCCATTGCCTGAGCCTGGGCTATCGACAGATGCAGACTCTGAGAGTGAGGGAGAGGAGTTGGCAAGGCCTCCCTCTCCAGGATCCTCCTCTCTGGCAATGTCTCTGGAGGACACCGAAGGCCAAAAGATAGGCTCAGAGCCAAGCACGTCCCCACAGCCACAGGTGGACAGCGACGAAGAAGATAAGTGCTGGCTGGACCCTCGGCAGAGGTGCAGGGAGAAGCGTGCGCAGCAGAGGGGAAGGTGTGCCAGAGATTAGCTGAGTCACTGGACCACACCCCACAGGGTATAAATGTGGGTGTGGTAGCCGGTTCAGTTTGTGACGAGCAAAAACTGGAAATAATCCATGATCTCTGTGTTACTGGACTTTGCCTGCTTTATCGGATTGCATTTGGATTAATTCTTGTATTATTGAAACTCTGCCTGTTTTATCGGAATGCTTGCAGTCTAATCTTTGTTTTGTGTGAGTAAAGTCTGAATTGGCAGCTAGCCACTGGGTTGCTGCCAGCTTTATCTTCAAAGAGTTTTGTCGTGTGGCTTATTAACTCCGGGACGTCTGTGTGGGTGCGTGTGTGGTACGAGGACAGAACAGATGGGTACAGTCTCCAATGGATAGTTAGGACTGCAGAAAAAAACAATTGCAACCAGCCTGCCTTCCATTGGAGACCTGTATATTGCACGGGTCAGAAAGAGGGCTGAGAAAATATCTATAGACCCCTCACATCCTGGACATAAACTGTTTCAACTTTTCCCCTCAGGACGCCAGTACAGGGCATTGCATGCCAAAACAACTAGACACAGTGACAGTTTTTTATCTTGTGACATCACTCTGTGGAACACCTAATCCTCACAGTACTGTTTTATGTCTAAGTATACTCATCCATGTTGTATGGCTTTAGTGTTATTATTATCCTTCTCATTTTCTCTACTATCCCTTCTTTGTATGTACATTGAGAGCTTCTGTACTGGAGATAAATTCCTTGTATGTGTCTAATCACACTTGGCCAAATAAAGCTATTCTATTCTATTCTATTCTATTCTATTCTATTCTATTCTATTCTATTCTATTCTATTCTATTCTATTCTATTCTATTCTATTCTATTCTATTCTACTCTACTCTACTCTACTCTATTCTATTTTCTATTCTATTCTATTCCATTCCATTCCATTCCATTCCATCCCATCCCACCTTACCCTACCCTACCCTACCCTATTCTGGAAGGGGAGGGTTTTTAAAAAGTACTTTTGAGTTAATCTTGACTCCTGGCAGCTGCCTAGACAAGCCCCTGCAATTTTCTTGGTAAGATTTTTTTGGAAGCAGCTTGCCATTGCCTCTTTCCTAGGGTTGAGAGAGAGTGACTGGTTCAAGGTCACCCAGATAGCTTTGTGCCCAAAGCAGTAGTACAACTCACATTCTCCAGTTTCTAGCCTGAGGCCTTAACTACTACGCAAAACTAGCTGCCATTAAGGAAGATACAGAAAATATAAGATAACCTGCCAAGGTGCAGTCTCAAGAAATCAATGCTGAACTGTGGTAATTACTGCATTACTTTCAAAGGGCTTATAGTTCTGCTCTGGAACTGCCCCATGTATTGACATCTCATTGACTGGTCAACAGTTCATGGGATCTTTCTTTTTCTCCTGTTTGAAGATAAGCTCAAGATTTGCTCTTCTCTATTCATTCTTGTCTTCTCCAGAATTTACCAAAGAAAATACATCAATAGACTTTTGGCCCACATATCGGCTCGTTCCTTTATTTCTAGAATGCAATGAATCTAATCCTCAAGATTGAATTAAAAATAAAGAAGTATGTTCTTATTCCCAAGGTGCTTTTTTTCAAAATGCAACTGGACTTTCTTTATTTTTCCTTGAAGACATAAAAAGTACAGAATTGAAGAAGCTTCTTGGATGAGAGGCGAAACGTCTTCAAGGAAAAACGAAGTCCAGTTGTGTTTTGAACACAGCACTTTGGGACATCCATGACCTGGATCACTGAGAATCTCCATAGATACATATGTTCTTATTCTTCAAATATATACAGTACGTTTGTTAGAAAACATGAAACCAAAATAATAGTTGAATAACTTTGCTTTGCTTTTCATACATGTTAAAAAGTTTCCTGTCTTCTAGTATTGCAAGAATGCTTCCCCCCTTTATTTTGAAAATATCAAAAGACATCCTTCAGTAACTTCATTTTGAGCTGTTGCGTTCCAGAAACGAATGCTACACTTTTGACTCCTAACTATTCACTTTGCTTGTAATCCGCCCCTTTTCCCATTCTCTAGAGTCCTTCTTTTAGTTTTAGAACGTAATTAAGTTTTCTGTGCAGCCACATTTATTTATTTTATTTTTATTTAATCAATTTATTCTCAATAAATTGCTCTGGGCATTGGTTTCTGTTTGCTTTGAAATCTTGATTTTAGTTCTTTTAGAACACCAACTCATCTTGAGTTCCTGTTTCCATTAGCATCTCCTGCTATACAGTATTACTTACTATTACCATGCATTTGTTAAGATCTGCCTTTTTCCTAGCCCAAGCTATATGTTTGACTACAATCACTTTCTTCAAACATTTCTGCTACTAATAAATATTATTTGTAGCTCAGGGCTGAAATGAAGAGTCCTTTGTGCTCTCTGAGCTTGGTTGTTTTCTTGGAGACGTTTCATTACCCAAGCTGCTAACATCATCAGTGCTAGTAAGGAGTGTGGTTTGCTCTCAATTTATATCAAGGAACTGCCAAACAAAGCTAACAATAACCAAAGAACTTCTAAGACAACTCACACCAACAATGACAGAACAAGCCACTAGAACCTTGATGGCGAACCTATGGCACGCATGCCACAGGTGGCACGCGGAGCCTTCTCTGCAGGCATGTGAGCCGTCACCCAGCTCAGTTCCACTGTGCATGCGCACATGCTTCCCGCCGGCCAGCTGATTTTCAGGTCTGCCCTGCAAATGTTGTGACTCCGACCCCCGAGCCCGTCCTATCGGAGAGAGAAGACTCCGAAAGTGAAGGAGAGGAGTTGGCAAGGCCTCCCTCTCCAGGACCCTCCTTTCTGGCAATGCCTCAGGTGTCTCCCGAAGGAGAAGAGATAGGCCAGGAGCCAGGCATTTCCGAGCAGCTGCAGTTAGACAGTGACGGAGATAAGTCTTGGCTGGATCCCCGACAGCGTCAGAAAGACAAGCATGCGCAGCAGAGAAGGAGGCATGCCAGAGATTAAGCTGAGTCACTGGACCACACCCCACAGGGGATAAAAGGGGGTGTGGTGGCCATTCAGGCTTTGTGACGGACAAAACTGAAAGCTAGCAAGTCATTCTGCATTTCTGGAACTTTGTTATATGCTCTGCTTGGACTGATTTTTTGGACTGGACTTGAATATTCTTTGGCTTTTGTGGACTTCGATGTTTTCGGTCAGAGGAGATAAACCTCCCTTTGTAAGTAAAAACTGTTGGCAAGCAGCCACTGGGTTGCTGCCAATTCTGTTATCAAAGGAAATTCTTGTCTGCTGGTTTATTTTAACTCTTGGTCGACTGCTGGTGTGCGTGTGTGAGACGGGGACAGAACAGCAAGCGGGAGATGCATGCGCTTGCATGGGGAGACCTACCTTTCTCCTCACTTTCTGCTGCCTGTGCCTTCCCAGATCTCCGGAGATTCCCCTCCCAGTGCTGTTTTGGGAGGCGAGGCTTTTTTCCCTCCCCTCTAGCCATTTTGGGAGGCAAAGGCTTTTCCCCCCCCTCCCAGCCATTTTGGAGACTTTTTCCTCCCTCCCAGCCGTTTTGGGAGGCAAAGGTTTCCACCCCTCCCAGTGCTGTTTTGGGATGTGAGGCCAAAAGGGGGTGGTGGTCACGCGTGCATGCACAGGGAGAGCGGGGGTCGCGTGTGCATAGGGGTGTTGCATGTGGGGGGTCGTGAGCATCTGCAGAGGGACGAGGCATGTGGGAGGGGCATTGCATTATGGGTGTGGGCATGGGCACATGCGTGTGCACAATAGCGCGCACGCACATGCTTTTGGCACCCAAGGAAAAAAAGGCTAGCCATCACTGCACTGAGAACAAACCCCACTCCTTACTAGCATTGATGATGTTACCTAGTGTGGGTAATGAAACATCTGCAAGAAAATGAGCAAGCTCCGAGAGCACCAATAACCCTTCATTCCTGCTACTTTCATTTTCTCAACTAAGTCTTCCCTATTGTTAAGCATCACATCAGGGGAGGGGTGGGCTTCAAAAATTTTAGCAAGGGGTTCTCTGCCCGGTTGCTGGGTGGGTGTGGCCATGGTGGGCGTGGCCTAGTCAGCCTCCTGCACCATGGTGGGGGTGGGGGTTTTGTCCTCCCCGGGCTCCAGAGGTTTTTCTTGAGCCTCCGGGAGGGCGAAAACGGCCTCCCCAGGCTCTGGAGGCCCTCTGGAGGGTGGAAACGTACGGTAGGCCCTACCTGAGCTTCTGTGTGCGACCTGCACTTACCTGCATCCAAAATGGGCTGTGTGGGGACTCCTGGGAGGGGCAGGGTGGGCGGGGCCATCCAGGAGTGGGATTTGGGGGTTCTCTGAACTGCATAGAATCTTAGCTAGAGGTTCTCCCAAACCCCTGCAAACCCCCAGTAGCCCACCCCTGGATCAGGCATAGTTGAACGTCTTATGCTGCCTCTGAAGAAAAAAACAAAACAAAAGTGCCAAGTCAGGTTTGGAATTTCCTGGAAGAATCATGTTTGGCAGAGTTTGTATTCCAACAAATGTTGGTGTAATTAAACTTCGAAAGATTTGCAGTTTGCTTTGGAAGGCATCCTCCATTGTTTGTGCTTTGGCATGTTAGGTTAGACACCACCTACAATGTGGCTTTCATTTGCCCATCCATTATTTCTTTACACAAGCAAAGACTACATATTTTAATGTATGTTTTTAGAACATGTATCACTCCTCCCTTTGTATTAACAACTAGCAATTGATATCCTGTAATGGTTTTATTCTAGTCATAGGAACCATCCCAGCCAGGTCTCTGTTATACCTATTAAATCATATTTGCTTTCTGTAATAAGATATTAAGCCCATCTTGTTTTATTTCCCATACTCTGGGCATTAATGTACTGTACAGACAATGAAAGCCATGAACTTTATAAACCATTTTATCAAATTTCTTACTTTCTATAATCCACAAGTCGAGGTCCTTTTTCCCCAATATATTCATTTCCAGGATTCACTTTAAAGCCCTCCTGATTAAGCTTGGAATGCTTTGGCCAAACGTATTTTTCTTATTCTATCTGAGATGCAATTCCTCTGATGTCATCATTTAGATAACTCAAACTACTGCCCCAGGAATCAAAACACCACCCCCAACAAAATTTGTGGTCAGTCATTGTCTTGCATTGTTGTCTTTCCCTTTCTGTACTTCTACCCTGGACTGGAATAATGGAACAGAAACAGAATACAGTATTTTTCAGAGTATAAGATGCACCGGAATATAAGACTCACCTTAGTTTTTTTGGGAGGAAAATAAGAAAAAAGCTGATTGGCTGGTGGATCGGCCTCCCGGAATACCCCCAATCAGCTGTTCCCAGAGATGAATTTTAGCAACAAGTTCCTTGGTTGCGAGCTCTGTGCTTTGCTTGTTTTTTGCTTTTTTTTCTGCCTCTGAAAGCCTCCGAAACAGAGCTTCAGAAAAAAAGCCTCTGAAGCTCTGTTTGGGGGCTTCTTTTCTGAAGCTTCATTTCTGATGCTTTTTTCAGCCTCTGAAACCTCAGTTTGAGAAGCTAGGCGAGGCTACATTCGGAATATAAGACGCACCCAGATTTTCACCCCCTTTTTTGGGGGAAAAAGGTGCGTCTTATACTCCGAAAAATACGGTACCTACAACCTGGATCTTAAATTTTGTTTCTAGATTATCAAAAATGTGGATAAGGCTCTATGTATCAGCTGAATTATAATTTGTTCCCATATATAAGAAGAAAGAAAGGGAAGTTGATGGTAATCACGGAAAGTCTTGAAAATTGATCTGCTGTATCTCTGATGCTTGCTTCTGCCAGACTGCATACTTCATTGGGTGAAGGGACCAGATAGCATATATTTGCCTTGAATTGCTAAGTACCATGACTCTTCTCTTTGATTTATTATTGGGCATACTTCCATTCTGTCTGCCCTTTAGAATTCTACCACTCTGTCTCCTGTTCTTCATGAGAACAAGTAGAAAAAAAGGAAGGAATAAGAACGCACATTTAACGAACTGAATTAACTATGGGCTACTTTTCAGATGACTGCTTCAAAGGTAATGTAGCAGTGGTGGAATTCAATTTTTTTTACTACCAGTTCTGTGGGTGTGGCTTGGTGGGTGTGGCAGGGGAAGGATACTGTACAATCTCCATTCCCACCCCATTCCAGGGGAAGGATACTGCAAAATCCTCATTCCCTTCCCACTCCTAGGGGAAGGATATTGCAAAATCTCCATTCCCACCCCACTTTGGGGCCAGTCAGAGGTGGTATTTACCGGTTCTCCGAACTACTCAAAATTTCCGCTACCGGTTCTTCAGAACTAGTCAGAACCTGCTGAATACCACCTCTGATTTACATTTTTTTCAAAGCAATACTGAATTATCTGATGACCAGATACTTTTCCATGACCTTTCAAATTCAAAAAGGTAGCACTGACCTGGAAAATGAAGGAAAAACCAAATGCAGAATGATGCATTTATCCAATGTATAGAAGAATAAACAAAAATATTGAAGAAACCAGGGCATGTATTTCTATATAAATATCACCCATTTTTCTAAGAGCTCGGCGCACTGCATATGCGCATGAGGTGGTGTCTTTTCTCATTTTGCCCTCAATGCTGTAACTCTGTAACAGGGGTGTGAAACTTGGGGCCTGCGGGCCGGATGCTTCACGCACTGGCCACGCCCACCCCGGTTTAGCAAAGGGGAAGTCACGATATGTCACGTGACAACAGTGTGATGCCATGAGTTTGACACCCCTGCTCTATAAGGATGGTTGAGCTCAGAGGTGGGTTTCAGTAGGTTCTGACCAGTTCTGGAGAACCGGTAGCAGAAATTTTGAGTAGTTTGGAGAACCGGTAAATACCACTTCTGACTGGCCCCGCCCCCATCTATTCTCTGCCTCCCGAGTCCCAGCTGATCAGGAGAAAATGGGGATTTTGCAGTAACCTTCCCCTAGAGTGGAGAGGAAATGGAGATTTTACAGTATCCTTCCCCTGCCACGCCCACCAAGCCACGCCCACCAAGCCATGCCCACAAAACTGGTAGTATAAATTTTTGAATCCCACCATTGGTTTAGCTGAATGATGCCACCTGGCCCAAAGTCACTTGGCAAACTGCACAATCAAACGGAATTGGAATCTGGATCCTGCCCATCTCTGGTTAGCAACTCATCATTCATTTCTTGTTTTGAACTGAACTGAAAACAATAAAAATAAACTCTTCCCTAATTCAGACGTTAATGATATCATGAACAGGTCTATCTCTGCAGTTATCTTAGCAACAGAACAGAAATCAAATTAAATCAAATTTTTTAAAAAATGGCTTTGGCTTGCCTTCTTATCAGAGGTTTTGTTCCCCCCTACTTCCCACTATAATTAATAATTCTGGTACACCCAAGGGGTCTCCCATTCAAATACTAACCAGGGCTGATTCTACTTAGCTTTTGAGCTCAGCCATGGTCAACCAGCTGCTGTCATCTGCCATGGCAAATTGAGGATATCCAGCAACAAATATACTCAAGCCAGAAAGCTCACCGGTTGCTTGGGCAACTGATTATCCTTAGCCTAACCTATTTCACAAGGATAACAAGGAGAAGAGACTCACGAACGCTGCTTTTGAGCTTCTTGGACAAAAATTAAGACAGACATGTAATGAATCAGATAAAACAGTTGCTGTGTCATTTCATGAAGGCATGAAATGAATTTTTCAAAGTACCTGATTGTAACAGCTATGGGCAACCTGCACCTGATTTTTCTATTTAAATTTCTCGCTTGTCTATTACCGTACATGCAAGCTGTTCTTTATGTTATCCCTAGTGATAGTGTTTGTTTTCCAAAGCCCTAATCAGGATACCCTTAGCCCTACATTTCAAAAGAGAGCACTCAATTAATGTGTTTTCTACTCCTTAATAAATATTTCTGGTTTTTTTTTTTTAAACGAATAAGAAATATGAGAAAACGTAAGAGTGTTCTAAACGGGAGGAAAAGTCATTTAAACACCATATCAAAATTACTTGTCTGAGATTGTTTCTTTCTTTACTTGCTTATTTATTTCTTTATTTAATATGCCACCCATCTCACTGTCCAAAATGACTCTTTGGTGAAAAACAATTGCAAACACTTCCATTAGAAAGCAAAGAACAGCTCTTACATGTCGTCTATGAGAGAGAAATCTAAATTACATGTCTATCTTAATTTTTATCCAAGAAGTTAGGATGACTGCACAATATAACTATCTTCTGAAAGTACCCTCTCTGGGTCAAAGTTGGATAATTTTATACTACCAAATTAAGATTCCTCTGAGAACGTGGCTCAATCAGCTTTATCGTTTTTTTCTTCTTCTCTAAAAACCAACTAAGTAAACACACATCTGTCCTAAGCATTTGCATGGCCCTATTTCAAGCTCATTCTATGCTTGTGCCATATCAACCAATGGTCTACTGCCAATGGTACAGGAGATGCCTTAGGTCTCCTCCAGCAACATCAATTGGCACAGACTTTTGATTAAATGCACATATGGATTTACTCATGTTTCTTCCTTCTAAAGCAGTCCGTCTAGCATTTTAATGAAGTTTATGGAAATTCTCAAGAATGGGGACTGTGGGAAGGAAAAGGCCGAACTGGGAAAATATGTAGGAGACTGAGCCTTTAGGATTATTAACATTTATAATTTTGTTTTCAGTCATCAGGCAAATTGTATGAAAAAAGATGCCCCTAGGAAGGAAAAAAAAATCCCAAATAAAAAAAAAAATCTTTCTGCCAGAAATAATATTTTAAAAAACCCCGTTGTCAAAATTGACAAAAACGTAATCAATTAAAATCAATTTAACATTAACAGTTAAATCCTTAATGGGCTAACAATAAGGACACGTTTTGGAATGTGGCATATTAAGCTGAATTCCATTTATCCTGCAAACCAACAAAGAAATTTTATAATATTAAAAAGACCAACCGTCAACTCGCAAAGCATCCCTGGCCTGCTCTCGAGTTGCCAAAGGCCAGGGGGGGAAATGGGAAACCAGCGAAATGGCACAGCAGCCAAAGACAGATGCACATTTCACGCTTATCTCCCTCAAGACTGTATCCCAGGGTTACCTACAGCAGCCGGAGGAGAGTGACCTCTACAACCTGTGAAATTGCTCCGTTGGTGAATGTGATTGATTACCCACCTGGGGGGAGGTGGGAAACAGCATCATAATTGGAGCGTAAATTACGTAAGGTCAGAACTGGCTTCACTTGGTAACGTACTGACATGAAGCTCCTAATAAATAACTGGATTTCTTTTGAAGTTTGGCTTGAGACTCATGATTTAATTAGGGCATCTGTTGGAACCTGACACCAACAAGACATGCATAAATGTGTATATGTACACAGTTGTACTTTTTGTTATCCACAGAAAACGTGCAAACATGTAGACAGAGAGGCAAGCCCACCATTATAAGAGAAAGGGTAAAATCAGGGCTAGTGGTAGGATAAAATCCCAAATCATTTGGCTTTGACAAAATCACCATCCTGCAATGGTAAAAGGCAGATTTACTGCGAACAGCTTACATCCTGCAACAATAGCTCTTAACACCATCAAACATCAACATCTGGCTATCCCAGGTCCTTGGGAAGCACTCGATAGGTAGATAAAAATGCCAAATCCAGTCTAAATATTCGGCTGACTGTGCGATGAATCAAAATTATTACATTCTTCAATGTCTGCTTTCCAGCAAATCTGGGTGGGGTTTTGTAATATTTCCAGTCAAATATAATTCTTTATTGCAGGTATTCCCAACTCTGGGACTTAAGAGTCACAGTTACTTTTGCATAGGGTGTGACCATTAATTGAACATTTCCTAGGAGTGTCGGGCATAGAAAAGTTTGGGAACCCTTGCTTCAGTGCTTGTAATCCATATCTAAGAAAACCAGTTTGGTGTACTGGTTAAGGCACTGGACTAAAAACTGGGAGACCATGAATTCTAGTCCCTCCTCGGGTACAGAGCCAGCTGTGTAACCTTGTGCCAGTCCCTTTCTCTCAGCCCTAGGAAGGAAGCAATGGTAAATCACTTCTGAAACCTTGCCAAGAAAACCACAGAAATCAGTCCAAGCAGTTGATTAATTCGAAGGTACACCAACACACACACAAATTCAATTATTTAGACATTTTGGCAGAACAGAAAGTTTAATTACTTTTTTGGGAGATGCAATACACATCGAGTGACACAAGAATGAAAAGTAATTTTCTTGCTTACATGTTTTTTCCTATCTGATTTGTGCAGTGTGGAGGAAATCATAATCCATTTCCAGCTCAGTGAACGCTGTGACTTTCTTCTTCCTTCAAGAAACATGGAAAAAAGAAGTATCTACATGAAGAGTCTTGTGATGATTTTCTCAAGGGATCTTTACCAAATGGTATGACTCAGCTTCCCCAAGGAGTCCTTCCAATGGCCTCTTGCGATGCTGAATGTAAACTGCAAACAGCACATTTAGTTAATGGAAAGAGATGCAAATATAGCAAGTGATGTCAGAGCCAGACGAGATGTTAAAATGCAATACCCTCATTTTCTTCCCTCTCCTTCTCTGCAACGTAGTTGTGGGGTTGCGTCAGCACCAGAGGACTCCGTGTGATCTAGTTGTCTCATTATGTCTGTGCAGATGTCAGACAAAGTGATAAAGTAGCAGTTGTGTGAAAATTATTTCCCCATCTCTTCTAACTGGTAACACCTTTCCTGGTCTAAAATGGCTGATATTTGCCTTATTTTGCTCTGCTTTGAAGACAGATTCCTGCAATACCCCTGAAGGCTAAATCTTCACCTGAACTAATAATGCTCCAAATATCAAGGAAGTAAAGTGAAACTGAACCACAGCTTTCCAACCCTCAATATTTAGACCCCAAAATAGTCAAAGCTCCCCATTCCTTGTCTGTCTCCGTTACTACATTCCTGGCAAATAGTATTTCCCACTTAGGGATAAATGATTTAGAAGAAAATGGTTCCCCCTGCCCCCCAAAAAAGTAAACCTGTTTCTGAGACTGATCCCTGTAAGTCAGATGCATTAGAATGGTTTAGACATTGCACCAGGGGTGGGTTCTAAATTTTTTTACTACCGGTTCTGTGGGTGTGGCTTACTTTGTGGTGGGGCTTACTTTGTGGGTGTGGCTTGATGGTCATGTGACAATTATTTAGGATTTAGCAGAGGTACTGGTCTACCAGGCTGTACCGATCTACCCATTTATTTTTGCAGGCACTGGTCTACCCATTTATTTTTGCAGGCACTGATCTACTCATGTATTTTTGCAGGCACTGATCTACTCATGTATTTTTGCAGGCACTGATCTACTCATGTATTTTTGCAGGCACCGATCTACTAATTTGTTTGCTTTTAACACTGATCAGCTGTAGGGCGGCCCTTTGAAGCCCCTCGGCAAGAGTTTAAACAGTTTTTTCCCCTCTAGCCATCAGCTGGGACTCAGGAGGCAGCAATAGATTGGGGGTGGGGGCCAAATAAAAGGTAAGAATAATGCAGGTGGGGGGGCGGGGGGGAGGCAGAACCGGTTCAGTGACATCATATCGTCACCGCTACCGGCTCGGCGGAACTGGGCGGAACCCACCACTGCATTGCACCAAGCTACAATATGACTTGTTTCCTTTATGGTTTAGTGTGATGCAGTTTCTAAGCCACACTTAACAGCTTGGTATAAAGTGTGAACCCAAATAGTTGTGATTTCTTCAAATAAACAAAGTTAAAGAAGGCAAGGCTTAACACAATGTGTGAACCATGTCTTTAAAAAGACATTCATTACTCTTCTAAATAATGCCAGCTGGACAAAAGCAGAATAGCAGAATAAAAGGGCTGGAATGGAGCTTGGAATTCTTGTAGTCCAACCCCCTGCTCTATACCAAGCCCTATACCATTTCAGGCAAATGGTTGTCCAATCTCTAGTTAAAAAAACCTCCAGTGATGGAGCACCCATAACTTCTGGACTCTGGAGGCAAGTCATTCCAGTGGTTAATTGTTTTAATTGTCATGAAATTTCTCCTTAGTTCTAGGTTGCTTCTCTCCTTGATTTGTTTTCATCCATTGCTTGTGTCCTGCCTTTAGGTGCTTTGGAGAATAGGTTGGCTCCCTCTTCTTTGTGCCAGCCCCTCAAATATTGGAACACTGCTATCACGTCACCCCTAGTCCTTCTTTTCATTGTACTAGACATGCCCAATTCCTGCAACCATTCTTCACTTGTTTTAGCCTCCAGTCTCCTAATCATCTTTGTTGCTCTTCAAGAAGTGAGTGAGTTGTAAGTTGATTGCCAAGTCCCAGGACAGAGGTTAGTGCCGAGACTCCCATATTTAGCTGGCAATGTCCAAACAGATAATATTGCATGCAACTTCAATTGCTATTGTTATCACGTACAGGTACAGAGCAAACAAACAAGCAAAATGGTCATCCCGGGCTTCTTCTCCACTCTATCTGTGGATAGTTTTGAACAGCTGCTTCCTACACTGTGTGTAGGTAGGGATGGCAGACAACCAATCACCGTGAGAAAGAGATTGCAGAGAATATTCTTGACAGTGCCAGTGGGAAGCAAAGCTACAGTACTGTCCTTAGGTCATAAAACACTTAGCATATTTTAAATTTTCTTTTTAAGGGAGTAAGAAGTATGATTGAATTACTGTAGACAACTATCCCTCAGAAGTACCTGAAAATGAGGTTAGTTGGTTCTAATGAAGGATCAGTAATGGACACCTTGATCTGCCAGAAGGTATCTTGTTGAGAAGTAGGCACACCTTTTTCATCTATTGGGGGATAAATCATTCCCATATTAACTGCTGGCTGAGTTTGCATATTACAGTATGATGCAGTTTGCAATTCAAATACATTTATTTGATAAGAGCAAAGGTTCGTGTATCCCAGAGGACTATCCAATTAGTACCATACAACTAGAAGAGAGTGATAGGACAGAGATGGCTTTGATATTGTTGCAAGGGCCAATCAGTCAACAATCTAGACTGCTTGCACTGCCTTTTACTGGAAATAAGGAGGAAGCAACTGCTGTTCCATAACTTGAGAAAGTTACAAAGTTTGCATGCTTTTCTCCCAAAAGCAGAAAATGCATATAGGATCGCAGTAGACCAGCGTTTCTGAAACTTGGCAACTTTTAAGATATGTGGATTACAACATCTATGCTGAATGGGGAATACTGGGTGTTGAAGTCCACACGTCTTAAAATTGACATGTTTGAGAAATGCTGTGGGAGACCTTTGAATGGTCTACTGAATGACTGAGTGGCACAAACACTGGACCACGTAGATCAGACAATCAAATCTGAGCCTAGTTGGGGAGATTAGCTTATGATTCAGTTTATTTATTTATATCACTTTTAAAATTTTTTACAAATAACTCAAGGCAGTGAACATACTGTATCCAACACACCTTCCTCCTTCTATATTCCCTGTAACGACAATCCTGTGAGGTGGGTTGGGCTGAGAGAGAGAGAGTGAGTGATTGGGCCAAAGTCACCTAGCTGGCTTTCATGGCCAAGGAGCGATTTGAACTCTCGATGTCTTCTTTTCTAGGTTGATGTTTTAACCACTAGACCAAACCGGTTCTCCACCCAGTTGCATCACACAAACCCAAAACATTGAAGTAAGCAAACCATGGTTCAGTTAACCAACACACCTTGGTTAATAACCATGTCATAGAAATAAATCAGCAACAATGCGCTTGCAAAGCCCTTTGAGGGTAACTTCAGAATTATTGGATAAGCAGAAGGACCCGGAATACCATCTATCTGGGGGCAGTTCATTCCAGAGGGCAGGTGCCCCCACAGAGAAGGCTCTCCCCCTGGGTGTCGCCAGTCGACATTGTCTGGCTGACGGCACCCTGAGGAGCCCCTCACTGTGGGAGTGTATTGGCCGGTGGGAGGCTATCGGTGGCAGAAGGCGATCTCGTACATTTTGTTGGGGGACTTTCAAATTTTATAGCTTGAGGAGGTGAACAGAGCTGATTACTTGCATGGCGAGCCTTTGCCACTTACTAAATCTAAACACTAGGAGTTATCAGTCCAGCTTCTTTTATAAAAGCCTTCTGTCAACTTAATCGAAGAAACATAGGCAGTGCCTGCACTATTTTATTCTGCTGTGACATTGGTTCACCCAAGCTGGATATAACTCATTCCCCAATTGGTTCTCCTGCACCTCTTTTCCCCTCCGTGTTTGTTTTGTTTTTACGTGAATGATCACACATTTATTTTTAAACCTCCATTCCAGCTGTACAGACTCATTCATTTTCAATAGATCTATAATAATAGTTTTATAAGCTAACTCAATGAAATCCGCTTGGGAGACTGAATTCATTCAATCCTATTGGAGGTTCTTGGGTTAGCACAGGGGAACATTAACACTTGCATAGCATGTCTTATTACTGTGTATGCTCCCACTATAACTAGCCATGATTAAACCATGCATGACCTTTCTAATTCCTTGTTCATTCCATTCTGCAATTGGAACACTGGTGTATTTGTGTGCAGCCCAGCCTTTTATTATAAATAAAAAGGATCAAAAATGGCTCACATTCTTTAATGAGTGTCCATGGAGCAGCATTTGCATTCGGAGAAATTACCTCCATTTTACATTCCCTCAGAAATAACAAGGCTTCCACTGGAGACTGTATTCCAGGGTGAAGCCAGCCATCATGGATTTTTAAATTGTGGGTTTATTGCCCATTGTCTTGTGTGAATACAAAAGGTCATTTCTAAGCAAACCACATGGACATTCAGTCAATATTTTACAGGTAGTAATCAGTAATGGAGTCTGCCCATGACAGCTGTAAGTCGTGACAGTCATAAATCATGTCACCAGGGGTGGGTTGCTGGAGGTTCGGGAGAACCTCTAGCTAAGATTCTGTGCAGTTTGGAGAACCCGCAAATCCCACTCCTGGCTGGCCCCACCCCTCTCAGGAGTCCCCACACAGCCCATTTTAGATGCAGGTAGGTACAGGGCGTGCATGGAGGTTCAGGGAGGGTGAAAAACAGGCTTACCGGAAGTTTGGGAAGGCCGGAAATGGGCCCATTTCCAGCCTCCAGAGGGCCTCCGGAGCCTGGGGAGGTCGTTTTCACCCTCCCAAAGGCTCAAAGAAAGCCTCCGGAGCCCAGGAAGGGCAAAAACATCCATCCCCCCGCTGTGGTGCAGGAGGCCAACTAGGCCACGCCCACTATGGCCATACCCACCCAGAACCCCTTGCTGAAATTTTTGAAGCCCACCCCTGCATGTCACCTACATAACCAATCTGATTTTATGACTTTTTTTGGTGGTAAGTTAAACAAACACAGCTAAAACTTTCATTGTTGTTAAGTATATCACCTGGCAGGGGTTATTGGAACTTTGGAACTTGGTCATAAGTAAGAGAGGTCTGTTGTAATTTTGAACAGTTGCTAAGCGACCGGTTGTAAATTGAGGATTACCTGTGACCCATTTTTAGGAAAAGGATACAGCTATCTGTGTTAAGCAAATAGTCCAGAACGGTTCACAATAGAAAATGATTAAAAAAACAGCATAAACACAAGTAAAAACACAAACAATAATAAATGCAAAAACCAATAGCCAAGCCACCTCATACATTAATTTGGGTCTCAAACTTACCTACATGAGGCTCTACCAACAACTTGGCCCTATAGCTGTGAGAAAAACCAGGTTTTACAGCCTTCTGGATGTACAGCATGCTCAGAGTCATCTAAATCTTAACAGGTTTGCAAAACATTTTTTTTAATATTCAGAAGGCTTACATTCTTCTACAGTGCAGAGAATTCTGGATATTATGCCATTCCAGGTAGTGGTTTGGAAGTTTCAGAAATAACCAGTTTGCTCTAGTAAAAAGAACCAGTTTGCTCTAGTAGGGGCTCCCTACTCTACATGGGGCTCCCCTTGAGGAGCACCCGGAGGCTCCAACTGGTCCAGAATGCGGTCGCGCAGGTGGTTATGGGAGCGACGTGGCGTTCCCATGTAACACCTCTCCTGCGCGAGCTGCACTGGCTCCCGGTGGTCTTCCGGGTGCGCTTCAAGGTTTTGGTTACCACCTTTACCACCTACCGCTCCATGGCTTAGGACCTGGGTACTTACGAGGCCGCCTTCTGCCACCAGTAGCCTCTCACTGGCCAGTACGCTCCCATAGAGAGAGGTTCCTCAGGGTGCTGTCGGTCAAACAGTGTTGAGTGGCGGCCCCCAGGGGAAGAGCCTTCTTTGTGGGGGCACCTGCCATTTGGAACGAACTCCCCCCGGAGATACCGAGGATCCCGGATTTACGCACTTTCCGCTGTGCCCTCAAGACCTTCTTATTTCAACAGGCTGGCCTGGCCTAACTTCCCTTTTAAATTGTTTAATTTTAAATTTGTTTTAAAACAATCGGGGTGTTTTAATCTGTATGGGCCAAATTATTTAATGTGTTTTACTTGGTTTTTTAAATTTTGTATTACGTGTGTTTTATTTTTGGCTGTTCACCACCCTGAGTCCTTCGGGAGTAGGACGGTATATAAATCCAAAACAATAAACAATAATAGTTAAAAGTGCCAGCATAGAAACCAGGAACCTGTGAGTTCTAGTCCTGCCTTAGGAATGAAAACTTTTCAGGGTCAGTCACTCCCCCTCAGCCCCAACCCACCTCACAGGATTGTCATTGTGGAGAAAATAGGAGGAAGAAATATTGGATATGTTCACGTTCGTACATTATTTATAAAAAAAATCTTTTTTAAAAAATTGTGGCTTCCAGAACATAGTATTTAGGATGAAACAGTCAATCATTAATAGTTGAGTGACTTCCAGCACTCTTGAAGGAACAGATGATGTAGATCCATTTCAATCAAGTTGCAAGGCTGGAGTGAGATCGTTCTAGCTGTTATTTGGAATTGACTTTGCCCAATCCTTCCCTGTAGACCAATGTTTTCTCCATCTGAGCAACTTTAAGATGTGTGGACTTCAATTCCAAGAATTCCCCAGCATGTCGAAGTTGAGCAACACTTCCTCAGACCTTTTAATATGGCTTGTTTAAGGACATCCTGCCATTTTATTTTACAGCTTAATGTAGCTTTCCTATGTAGTTGGTTAATTTGCTTACCGTGGAGGTGGTAGGATGGGGTCCAATACATCTGGCAGCACATCTGGACTTGCTTTTAAAAGCTGAAAAATGGAATGTCTTTAGGAAGTACCATCATCATCCAACCACAGTGACAGTAATAGCACTGATGGCTTAAGTGCCATCAGGTCAGTGGCAATTCTTAGCCAGCACATTACTTGCTCCTCTTACTTTAGGTTGGTGCTCAAAGAGGCCCTTCTAAGGATTAGGAATAGTTAATCAACAGAAATGGATCGCTTCTTTCTCCTCCAGAGGAAAAGAAAAAGAATAACGTCAACCCTAAACATTTCAGGAATGAGCATTTTAGACTTTCTGGAATGGTTCATTCAATCAATCAGAATAGAGCTGGAAGGACCTTGGAGCAGGATGGATAAAAATCAATGATTTTTTTAAAAAAATAAAAAAAAATCATATTTTTTAAATTTAAATCGGATTTTTTTGATTTAAATCAGATTTTTTTGATTTTTATCGAATTTATTTTAATAAAAAACTTTTGGGGTAAAAATCTATCGTAAGATAGTTTTCTATTTAAGATACATAAATAATTTAGTTTATTCAGCATGAAATGAAGCTTAGTTATGTAGCATGAGGCTGTATATTCTGCAACACTGGGACTATCGGTGAGTCAACAGTGGGTCAAAGGAGTAGCAGAGATGACAGTTGCTCTTTAAAAATTATGATTTAAATCGAGTTGATTTAAATCAAGCCTTTTTACTAGTGATTTAAATCATGATTTAAATCATGATTTAAATCAACTCGATTTAAATCAAATCCACCCTGCCTTGGAGGTCTTCCAGGGTCACCAAGCTTTCGGACCTCAGGGACCACTAAATTCATAATTTTAAATCCCGCGGACCACTAACATGAATTTTAAAAAAAGATAAATAGTATTTAGTGCGGTATAAAAAATGCAAATTATTTTTCTGTGGACCACCAAAATTTTCTCACCGATCACCAGTGGTCCACGGACCACCAGTTCGTGACTAGTCCAACCCCCTTCTCTGGTCCAGCCCTATACCATTTCAGACAAATGACTGTCCAGTCTTAAAGATCTCCAGTGAAGAAGCACCTACAACTTCTGAAAACAAACTGTTCCACTGGTTAACTGTCCTCACTGTTAGGAGGTTTCACTTTAATTCCAGGTTGCTTCTCTCCAGTGGTGGAATTCAATTTTTTTACTATTGGTTTTGTGGGCATGGCTTGGTGGGCGTGGTGTGGCTTGGTGGGTGTGGCAGGGGAAGGATATTACAAAATCTCCATTCCCACCCCACTCCTGGGGGAAGGATATTGCAAAATCTCCATTCCCACCCCACTCTGGGGCCAGCCAGAGGTGGTATTTGGTTCTGCAACCCAACAAGACAGACACAGACTTCAAAGGATAATTAGAACTGCAGAAAAAACAATCGCTTCCAACATGCCTTCCATTGAGGACCTGTATACTGCACGAGTCAAAAAGAAGGTTGTGAAAATATTTTCAGACCCCTCACATCCTGGACATAAACTGTTTCAACTCCTACCCTCAAAATGACTATAGAGCACTGCACAGCAGAACAACTAGATACAAGAACAGTTTTTTTCTGAACGCCATCACTCTTGTAAACAAATAATTCCCTCAACACTGTCAAACTATTCACTAAGTCTGCACTACTATTAATGTCCTCATCGTTCCCATCACCCATCTCCTTCCACTTATGACTGTATCTCTGTAACTTTGTTGCTTGGATCCTTATGATTTATATTGATATTGTTTCCTGATTGCTTATTTGTACCCTATGACTATCATTAAGTGTTGTACCTTATGATTCTTGACGAATGTATCTTGTCTATTTATGTATGTACACTGAGAGCATACACATCAAAGACAAATTCCTTGTGTGGCTGATCACACTTGGCCAATAAAAAATTCTATTCTATTCTATTCTATTCTATTCTATTCTATTCTATTCTATTCTATTCTATTCTATTCTATTCTTCTACTGTACTCTACTCTAATTCTATTCTACTCTACTTCAATTCTACTCTACTCTAATTCTATTCTACTCTACTCCATTTTCGAACTACTCAGAATTTCCGGTTCTTCAGAACCTGTCAGAACCTGCTGAATAGCACCCCTGCTTCTCTCTTTGATTATGGATTATCCATTGTTTCTTGTCCTTCCCTCTGGTGCTTTGGAAAAATAATTTGATCCCCTCAAATACTGGAAGACTGCTATCAGGTCACCCTTAGTCCTTCTTTTCTCCAGACTGGCCCTACCCAATTCCTGCAACCGTTCTTCCATATGTTTTAGTCTCCGGGCCTTTAAAACATCTTAGTTGCTCTTCTCTGCACTTTCCCCAAAGTCTCACTACCTGACTCTGTAGTTTCTTCCCCAACCCCCCCCAAACTTTCCCCAAACAAATTATGTTTATGCTTTTATCTGTTATCTTATACAAGCTTGACAAAATAAATAAATAAAAACAAAATAAATAATATTTATTTATTTATTTATTTATTCATTCATTCATTTATTTATTTATTTATTTATTTATTATTTATTTATTTATTTATTTATTTATTTTGTGGGTAACCTGGTGACCAACACTGGATGCAAAACCGGATTCTTTGGTTTAGAGAAACAACGCTGACCGCCTGGATTGGGATTGCTATTTCCTGGCAGGGCGTCGCGTCTGAATTCCGACCCCGGAGGGGGAGAGAGAGCATCGGTCCAACAAGGGGAAAAGCAGCGGGTTTCAACTTTTGGGGGAGGTGTGTGGAGAGCGCCGGCCACCCCACCCCACCGAACCCCTCCCGTCCCAGGTCCAGCTTCCAAGCAGGGGAGGGCCGGCTCGCGGAGCATGCGCGCTAGGGTAGGAGGGAGGGGAGAGGGACGGAGCGGCGACGGGGAGGGGAGGGGGGGGCGTTGAGGCGGCCGCTGTTTATTTGCAGCCGGCCAGGCGGAGCAGCGGCAGAGCTCGAGCGAGCGAGAGGCGGGAGCGGCTGGCTCTCCTGCCTTTCCGAGGCTATGCAGGCGCGGGGCGAAGATGAGCTCGGGGAACGCTGCGCGGAGCAAGGCAGTTAGCCCGGCCGCCTCCGCGGGATGGGGTCGGTTTGCGGGAACCGAAGCAGCCGAACGCCGCTGCCACAGCCTCGGTGGTTAGCTCGGCTTAGCCGGCCCGGGCGTTGCGGGGCTGCGGCGAGTGCCGCGCTTTTGGCGGCTCTCTGCTATTGGAACTCGCTGCAGGGCGAGTTCGTGCACGACGACGTGTGGGCGATTGTCAACAACCCGGACGTGCGACCGGGAGCCTCGCCGCTGGCCGCCTTCACCAACGACTTCTGGGGCAAAGGCATGGGCGAGAACACCAGCCACAAGTCTTACCGCCCGCTCTGCATCCTCACCTTCAGGTAAGCCGCGCACCGCGCACCGCGCGCGCCTCGTGGGGAAGGAAGGGCTGCGCTCTCTGCGAGAGACACGGGACTCGCCGTCGCGGCTACCTCGCTCGCCTGCCTTTATGGTGCCTCAATCGCCGACCCGGAGCCGAGCCTTATATAACACCCTCCCGTCTCTTGCAGTGCAGGGTATAGTCAAACGCTACTAACCCGAGTATCTGCTCCGGGATAATCCCTCCTGGGGTTGATGATCGCTCTATTTAATAAGGAAAGTGTTTGGGTCCCGATTTCTTAAGAAGGTTGTCTTAACTACTAGACTTGTAAAGTACTTGGTGGATAAAGAAACCCTGCCGCCTCCCAACTTTTCTTTTCTTTTCTTTTTTTGGTTTTAAAAGACAAACTTTATTAGATGAAAAATAAAATAAAATTATATAAAACATTCACAATCTTAAAATACAATCAACAGTGCCGCCTCCCAACTTTTCAAGGCTTTTGGTTTTGAGGGACTTCTCTTCAACACACACAAACACACACACACACACACACACACACACACACACCCTACCAGGAGGTAGCTGACATGTGTCGGGCGTAGAGAAGATTTTGGAGCCTTGGTTGCCCTCTTGCCAACTTCATTCCTCACAGTTGATTTCTGGAATGTTTGCAGAGAAAGCAGGGAGTTCCCTTGGACACCGACCTGACAAATCGGACACAAACTTCTCCATCCTTGGGTTTTCTTAAGGGAGGTGCACTCTGCACATGGTTGGGGGATGGGAGGGGACACTGTTTTCTTCAGCCTGCTTTGCAAATCTCCCTTCTTTTCTAACACTAAATGTGCACCAGGAATGGAGAAAGTTAGTTTAGTTTAGTTTATTATATTTATATACCGCCCTTCTCCCGAAGGACTCAGGGTGGTGAACAGCCATGGTAAAAACAATATATAACAAAAATTTAAAAACTTAATTAAAATAATTCAATCATTGGCCGAATTTAAAACACCCAACTAAAATCATTTTAAAACCCCTATCAAAACCCAATTTAAAAACCTTTATCCCATCAGACCAGCTTGCTGGAATAATAGGATCTTCAAAGCACGAAGGAAGGCGCGGAGGTCGGGGATCCTTCATATGTCCGGGGGCAGTTCGTTCCATAGGGCCGGGGACCCCACAGAGAAGGCTCTCCCCCTGGGGGTCGCCAGCCTACATTGTTTGGCCGATGGCACCCTGAGGAGGCCCTCTCTGTGGGAGCGTATTGGTCGGTGGGAGGCAATCAGTGGCAGAATGCAGTCCTGTAGATAACCAGGTCCTAAGCCATGGAGCGCTTTAAAGGTGGTAACCAACACCTTGAACTGAAAGGGCTCCTTGGCTTTGCACTAGACTAGAGATCAGCTGGCATCAAAGCACCTTGTTTTAGGTGCAGTTGAGAAATACCTACCTAAAATTGGGATTGGTGGTTATGGATGTTCGGATGAGATGGGAGTGGGAGGTATAGAATAATACGTTCTATGCAAATGCATAAGAAGCATTGTATACGTTTTACACAAATGTGTCGAATAGGCTGGATGGAGTAATATAAGAGGGGTGGGCATGAAAGGAGGAGATGGGTTTCTGCCTGGAGTAACTCAAGAGTAGAAAATGTTGACTAAAAGATGCCGCAGAGAATGAAAGGAAGGGCATAGGGTCAACTTTGTACCTGGCAGTTGGGATCATGAGAGTTGCCAGCATAGAAATTTCTGTCTTGCTTTGAATGTAAATTGGGAAAACACCCTGAGTGGCACTTCCCTGCCTCTCCCTGATGGCTCTTAGTCGACCTTCCTGTAAGTTTAGTTGCTGCCCCAACTCTGTTGTCTCTGACCCCCCCCCCCACAACTCAGTGCTTGTGTTAGGGGTAAGACCTTTGCTATGCTCACAGAATACAACTGAACCACATGTAGTCTAGTTGTGTTGCGTGAACCCAGCGTACATGTTTAATCTGTGCTTTTGTTTGTACAACACACTAAATCACAAATTATCCAACCACATTTTAGTTTACATGGAAACACTATTCTAGGGGGTCCATATGTATTGTTCAAACCCCAAAAAATTGTGTTTGGTGTATCCAAACAGCTATGATAGTGATAGGTGAAAATGTCATGTTAAGGCAGCCTCTGCTTCACCCAGACTTTTAAATTGGATAATAACTTAATAGCTAAGAGGGCGAGACCTCTTTTTTTTTTTTTGCTCCCTCTTTATTCTTTGTTTCTGTCCCAAAGTTGGATAAAGAAGTGTTCTTTTAAGAAATGTGGTGACCTTTTCAGAAGTATTGTGTGGCCTTGAATATTTTCCTTTGGGGAGAGTTTTCTAAAAGATTAATGTCAGTGTTTATTTTTTCTTTGTATAAAGATTCTTATCCATTTCCCCTTAATGCCGAAGGAGCCCTTCCTTTCCCTTAATTTCCATGGCTTACTGCTTTTGCCTCAGAGTCTCTGATCTGTTTTCCATTTGTCTTCTGGAGTCATAACTTCTGAGCATATTATCTTTCTGCCATTCTTGGACCCGTCTTCATTTTTAACACTTGCCCACAGTTGCCTCTATTCTCTAAGGAGCCAGGCAGTTGTGTGTGCTTAATCAAACTAATATGTCCATGGGTTTGTTCACTAAAATAGAACCTTTCTAAGTATAAATACAAGACTAGGCGTATAAAGTAAATTAATATCTTTTTAGTCTTTCTCTAGAGCTGGCATTATTTTAATTCTCTTTTTTTTCCTGTTGCATTCAAACAATGTACCCAAATTGATTTGATTTAAACTGAAAGTTTCCCACTCAATACACTCAACGCTTGCATGAAGAAAGCTGCCGTGCTCCTGATTATGGCTATTAGGCTATCTTGATGTTTTATATTATCTGATTGGCAGCAGAGTATCAGAGAGAGAAAAGGTTTTCCCATTGCTTTTCACCTGTCAGACGCAAGTGACCAGATCCACATATATAGAGTTCAAGCTAACTACTTCATTGTATTCTGCCTATAATGCAGGAATCTCCCCAGCCTGCTTGCCTTCTCTTAGGAACAGACAGATAAGGGTTCCATGGAGCTTGTGGGGTGGAGGTTAATCCTGGACCTCTTGTGACTGTGCAGCAATTCAAGGCTAATTCCCTGCTTGACTTCTCCCTGCCTGGCTGGGTATTTTCCAATTTTACCTGATCTAATTATCAATGCAACAAATTTGTTGGCTGATGTCAAATGGTTAAGGAAGGTGAAATAAATACAGAGAATAGCTTCTGGTATTATTTTTAACCCCTCTATCAGCAATGGCCATATCCTTGGATGTACACATAGCCTTCATTTAGAAACCACAGTTGGGATTGGCAACTTTAAGTGAAGCAGTTGCTAAATGAAGCTACAAGCGTGTTTATATTCTTCAGTTTTCCTTTGCTCTATTGACATGAGAAGATTATAAATGTGAAACTTGGTTGTAAAGATCCTTTTCCATCACTGTTGTAACAGGTTGCTAAACAAAGTAGTCAGAAAAGGCTGTAGAGATTCTCAGTCATCCAGGTCACGGTTATCCCAAAGCTGCTTTTTCTGGAGGCAACTGGACTTTCTTGTTTTTTCTTTTGAAGACGTTTCACTTCTCATCTAAGAAGCTTCTTCAACTCTGACAGGATAGTGGGGAATGGAAGGATTTATATTTCTTGCAGACATATTTGTCTTTATATATTTGCATCCTTTTAGAGGGTGGTTGAAACACTTGGAGGTCAATGGTATGAGAGTAGGAATGGATTTCCAGAGAAAAAATTGCAGATTACAGGAACCAGGAGCTCTACTCGGGTGACCCTGAGGACACAGATAAACCTCCAAGTGCTTCAACAACCCTCTAAAAGGATGCAAATGACCATCTGTTTGCATGGAATATAAATCCTTCCATTCCCCGCTATTCTGTCAGAGCTGAAGAAGCTTCTTGGATGAGAAGCAAAGCGTCTTCAAAGAAAAAGCAAGGAAGTCCAGTTGCCTCCAGAAAAAGCACCTTTGGGACAAGGTAGTCAGTAAACAAAAACTCCCATTATGTGCGTCCTGCATACATTTCAGTTTGCATCATAGAACTGGGGCAGAAGAGCATAAAATGGATCAGTTGTGCACATTTGAACTTTTATCCAAATACCTTGTCCATGGGAATCATTTAGGATTTTTTTTCCCTGCACCCTCTGGCCTGATCCTATCAACTATCGTAAGATAGTTTTCTATTTAAGATACATAAATAATTTAGTTTATTCAGCATGAAATGGAGCTTAGTTATGTAGCATGAGGCTGTATATTCTGCAACACTGGGACTATCGGTGAGTCAACAGTGGGTCAAAGGAGTAGCAGAGATGACAGTTGCTCTTTAAAAATTATGATTTAAATCGAGTTGATTTAAATCAAGCCTTTTTACTAGTGATTTAAATTATGATTTAAATTGTGATTTAAATCAACTCGATTTAAATCAAATCCACCCTGGAGGAACCTAATGCAAGGTGAAACGTGTTGGCACAAAAATGCAAATTACACCTATGCGGTATTCTTATAGATAGAATCTGAGCTGGGAATGAACAGCTAGGAAGGAATCTTACAATTACAATGGACAGTTCAATGAAACTATCAATCCAGTGTGTAACTGGATTAAGTAAGAGAATCAAATTCCAGGCTTGGAATCATTAGGAAAACAATTGAAAAACAGATTTTTAAAAAAAGATCGTATAGAGCTAAAAAAATTCAGAGCACAACAAAGATGATTAGGGGATTATTCTATAAGGAAAAGAACAGCAGCTGGAGCTCTATAGTTTGGCAAAGGGGAAGCCAAGGGGAGATAGTGGTGTGTAAGTGAATGTATAAATAATGAGAGAATTTATTCTTTTTACAGGGTAGGTCGGAGTTGGAGATCATCCACTGAAACTTGATGCAGGGAGATCCAGGGCTGATAGAAGGAAGGGTTTTTACACACAGCACACGTGGCTGTGGGTAGGCAGCTCTACTGTATCTCGGGGTTTAGCATCTTTGGTTCTGGATGGAATTGCACTGCCCTAGATGGACCCGGTAGATATTCTCAGGGGTCTTCCTGGACTCACAACTCCTGCTGTTGTGAGTGTATCTTAGACCTAGTCAGTGACAGCTTCATGCAGAATCAGCTGCAGAGTGGCAGTTTGCTCTCTGATGGCAGACAGAAAGCCTGCTCTACTTTGGGGAGCAATAGATATGGCTAGTAAAGACATTTTGTAAAAGTGCAGGTAAAGGTTGCATTCACTAGATTATTGTTGAGAGGGATATCAATCCTTCAATCAACATGGCTTTGTCTCTACTTCAGTTTCAGCCTATGCATTCTTTGTGCACACCTAGTCTTTGTTGCATCACTATCTTCTCTCAGATGGGTTCACTTGTTAGAAGAAAGGGAGATACTTTGGCTCAGTGGTGGGCTGCAACTGGTTTAACAACCGGTTTGGTGCTTTGCGCGCGCATGCGCCTAACACACTTGCGCGCAGTGTTCAAAATACAGCAATTTGAAGCTCAGCTGCTTACCTTCTAAGGCAGCCCCGGTAAGTAGAACAGTGGAAGACAATGTGCTTGCGTATGCCCGGACCTCCAAAATGCAATGCGTGCATGGTCCCGCGCATGCGCCTCAACCCATGTGCATGCATTGCAGAGACCCAAAGACCAGCTGGCCGGTAGGAGGCGCGTGCGCATGCGCAGCTGAGCTGGGGCGACGGCTCGCGTGCCCACAGAGAAGGCACTGCGTGCCCACAGAGAGGGCACTGCGTGCCACCTCTGGCACACGTGCCATAGGTTCTCTGTCATGGACCTAGATCATTTGTTGATATAAGCTAGGAACATTGTAATCATACATGTTTGCTGTTGATCGGGTTTCACAAAATCAAAAACCTGTCGTCTTCTTCTTCGACCTGCCCCATTCATTCCTTTTCTTAAATATGTTTCCTCAATCTGTCCTTCTCAAGATTTTTATAACCCTCAGTCAACCTAATGGCTAAGGATTATAGGAAATTTGGATCCAATACATTTAAAGGGGATCAGATTGGAGACAGCTGGTTTAATGCATGGGCAACTTGTACTAATGTCAAATGCTAATCTATGGCTTTACTTTTGTCCCATTGGTATCCCAGCGCATCTGTACATTTGTCTTTGATGGTTAGGATTCAGATTCTCTGGTTTAATATATTTCATCTGGTAAATTGCTCTTGCTTTGTCTTTTGGACAAGCGTATCCAATGACAAATTGTTGCTTTTGTCACGCTGTTGATAAATTCACAATAAGAATAAAATCAGATGTAGAACTTTAGCCACAGGCATTAATGGAGCAAAATGTGATTCATGATGTCATGACCCAAACTTCACCCCTTACATATCTGGGTGTGACATCACAAAGCAAGTAAGAAAAAGTGCATTGTGATGCTATCATTGTGATGGTATCATTGTGGCTACCTGTGGAGGCTTCTGGTTTTTAGCACTAGCACTAGCACTTAGACCAGTGGTGTCAAACTCGATTTCATTGAGGGCCTCATCAGGATTGTGTTTGATCTTGGGGGGTGGGGGAGGTGTGTGTGGCCAGGGTGGGCGTGGCCAGCTCAACATCACTCGAGCTCAACATCACTCGGGGGCACTTGTGGTGGCTTGAGCGCTCTGCCAGTGAAGGAGCTCGGGAGGGCCCCACACAGCCCTCCCGAGCTCCGTTTTTGCTGACAGAAGCACCTCAGGCTGGTCCTTTGCTGTTCCCAGGGCAGCCCCGTGGGTCAGATCTAAGCACTCACAGGCCAGATCACCCCTGATTTAGAATTAGATATCTCCCCATAATCTTTACAGCACTGTTTGGGCAGTTTACAATGTCAGCATATTGCCCCCAACAATCTGGATCCTCATTTTACCGACCTTGGAAGGATGGAAGGCTGAGTCAACCTCAGATTCCTAGCTGTGGGCAGAGTCAACCTGCAATACTTGCAGATATTGCAACTGGCAACACTGTGCCACCTGGGTTTTATTTAGATAATTGTGTATGCATTAATTATATATTCAAAGATATTTTATCTTGTTTCTCCTGCTGTTTTGGGTATTACCATCAAACATTACCACTGGAAAAACTATTGCTTTAACACATCTTAAGTTTTTTGTCATTGGAATATCCTTACCTTTCATAATCCTGTTTGAATTTGGCATTACCTTTATTCCTAGGATTAATTTTTTTAAATTATTCACTACAGTGCCCATTTATTTGTTTGTTTATTCCTGAGTCAAAGAATCACTGCCTTTTTTGGTTTTTCGCTGAAAATCTAAGGACTAAATGTTCAGGTTAACATTACCTTTGTTTCCTTAAAACTCAGTTGGAAAGGAAGTTTTCTGAGGAAGCTGGTTGTTTAAACCAGGGTGGATAAAAATCAATGATTTTTTTAAAAAAATCAAAAAAATCAGATTTTTTTGATTTAAATTGGATTTTTTTGATTTAAATCGGATTTTTTTGATTTTTATCAAATTTATTTTAATAAACTTTTGGGGTAAAAATCTATCGTAAGATAGTTTTCTATTTAAGATACATAAATAATTTAGTTTATTCAGCATGAAATGGAGCTTAGTTATGTAACATGAGGCTGTATATTCTGCAACCCTGGGACTATCGGTGAGTCAACAGTGGGTCAAAGGAGTAGCAGAGATGACAGTTGCTCTTTAAAAATTATGATTTAAATCGAGCTGATTTAAATCAAGCCTTTTTACTAGTGATTTAACTCATGATTTAAATTGTGATTTAAATCAACTCGATTTAAATCAAATCCACCCTGGTTTAAACCAGTGGCCCCCAAGCTTTTGGGCACTAAGGACCAGTTCCGTAGAGAGAGATTTTTCCACAGACCGGAGAGGGCATGATTTCATGTGCTGCCTGCATCCCCCGGATGGGACTTTGCTTGTTTGCGTGACCTGGTTTCTGGCATGCCACAGACTGGTGCAAGTCCACAGACTGGGGGTTGGGGATTCCTGGTTTAAACCATATCTTAAATTCCCCACAGTTCTCTAGGACAGCAGTAGACGTGAGAAAATTAAAATGGTGGCTCTAATAATTAGTACATCTCAGAGGGGGAGTGAGGGGCATAATCCTTGGCTCCTGGAATATTGTCTGTCATCAACCCACAGTTGGTGATGCAGTCTTCAGATTTATTGAAGAGGGGAGGCTATATTGGTGGTTCTTGCAGTTAATTGATCATGCTTCTTGAATTCAATTGTTAACAGTACTAGAACTTTACCAGTAATTAGCAACTTTGTCAAGGACCCATAGAAGAATAAAGGGGAGGCAGATACAGGTAGTCCTCGATTTACAACCTTTTGTTTAGGGACCATTCAAAGTTAAAACATCACTGAAAAATGTGACATGGCTATTTTTCACACTTAACAACTGTTGTAGCCTTTCCATGGTTACATGATCAAAATTTGGACGCTTGGCAACTGGTATGTGTCCCAGGGTCACTTTTCGTGACCTTCTGATGAGTAAAATCAATGGGGAAGCCAAATTCACTTTACAACTATGTCACTAATTTAACAACTGTGGAAAGAGAGGTTGTAAAAAGGGGCAAAATTCACTTAACAACTGTCATGCTTAGCAACAAAAATTTGGGGCTCTGTTATTGTAAGTTGAGGACTGTGTATGTGTGTGAGAGAGAAAGAGAGGGGGGAGAGATTTAACTGGAATTTTTCATTTCTCTGATTTATTTTTTCTTGTGCCTAGGGAATTGATTGTTTATTTTGTTTGTTGGCAGGAGAAGGAAGACTATTTTTTTCCCCTACACTGTGTACTAATTACTATTTCCCTTTTTTTAAAGGAGAATTGGATTTCTATTTTTGGCATCTCATCAGACTTCTTAATCCTGCCAAAAATGCATGGTTTTTGTTTTTTTTTAAAATGACATGCACATTGAGACTTCTTTCTGTAGTTTCAGTGCCATCAGGATAAATCTGGGCATCTAGAATCTGACTGGGCATTCGTATCAAGGTTCACTTTGTGCAATAAGAAGCAAAAAAGATACCACAAAAGTCTTAGATCAGAAAAGCTAATAGGAAGAGATTAGAGTTCTCTGTTTCTGATTGGCTATTTGGCAGCTCATTTGCACTGTGACGATCTTATCCCCAGGAAGTTTTCTGGAATAAGAAATAATTTTTTTTTCTGAGATATGTCACTGTGTGACAAGAGCTTCCACAGAACATAGTGTCACAGAATCAGCGTTGCTATATAAATAGAAAACTCATTTAAATGCAGTCTTACGTTTGTGGGCTTAATTAGGAAGGAAGCCCCATTAATTTCATTGAAACACATTTCCTATTTTTCTTTATCTTAACTGAATTTAAAGTGCAATTTCCTGGACTGTCTATTGTGCCTTTGATTTCTTCCCTAGCTTCTTCTTTGGTTTGTTTTGATTCTTGGCAGGTTTTTCAACACTCCATCCATTTCCTCCTTATTTTCAAGTTCTCTTGTGTCTCTTATGAAGTCAGGTTGCTAAAACTTTCAGATCAAGTTCCCTACATGCGTCTCGGTGAATATATATATTTTTTTATTTGATTTATATGCCGCCCTTCTCCGGAGACTCAGGGCGGCTTACAGTGCGTTAAGCAATAGCCTTCATACTTTTGTATATTTTATACAAAGTCAGCTTATTGCCCCCACAAACTGGGTCCTCAATTTACCTACCTTAGAAAGGATGGAAGGCTGAGTGAACCTTGAACCTGGCAAGATTCGAACTTACTTTATTTGCAGACCGCTGGTGTTAAATTACAGTGCTTTGTCTGCAGAGCTATCCAGGCTCAATATTGTTGGTTCTCTCCAAAATATATGGCAAACAGATGTCTTCTTAAAGGATATGAGGATTGCCTTAAATGTATGACTCTTCCAAGACCCAGTCCATCTTGCTCATTCATTTTTTTCCTCCAGTATGAATTATCCCTCACCATTTTCCTCTGTTCCCTTTCTTTCTTCCACTAAAACACAAGTAGGAGTCATGGGGCTTTGATACTATGATGATAATGTTGATCCAAGATAGTAGTGCTAATTGAATAAACAAATGAGCCATGGTTTTGTATGATGTCTGGATCCAGCCTAGTTAGCAATTTGGGACCAAATTTCTTTCAGTAGTTCCTCTTTATTTCCTTATCTGAAAATTTTAAAAAAACTGATTGATTTCTGCATCATTCCCAGAAAAGAAAAGAAAAGAAAAATGATTGCAATGGTGTGTGGAAAAGGCCTTGGGAGACAGGGTGAAGAGGTGCTGCCTAGGGAATGGTCAGATAAGAGATAGCATAACCTGCAGTTGGATAGTGGGTGGGGAAAGAGGCCCAGAAGGTCCCTCCCTAATTTCTCAGATTGTAAAGGAAATTAGTGTGTATGTTTGTGTACTTTTCAGATTTGCAAGATTTTGTCAATGCGGTTTTATAATAAAGTAGAATTAGCTTACCCAGTCATGTGTAGTCTACCTGGTAAGGATGACAAAGGTTATGAGTTTGGACAGTAGGTCTATCTGATAAATCAGATTTAATCACAATTGTCCTTGGTACTCAACTGCTTTGAAACTCATTGAATTTGGTACTCAACACATTTTGATCTGAATATTTTGTCCCGGTACTCATTGTTTGTTTGGTACTCAACGCACAAGCTAGAACTTGTTGATATTGGCTGCCTTGTGATTTACTAGATTATTCCTTATGGGAAAAATTTGTTCAGCATTCATTGGTTTGGTATTCATTGTGCTTCCCAGAACCAATTAATGATGAGTACCAAGATGCTACTGTAGTCCATAATAATAGCATTTTAGAAGAGCCGTATGTTTAGCTGCAATTCTCTATCTTCTTCTCACATTATTTACCACATCCATCACATTATTTCTGAGCATAGCAGGAATTAAGAGCCTTTTTCAGTAGGTGCCAGGAGAGACAGATTTCATTCAGACTTTGCAGAAACAGCACGGAACAGTTCCTGGCTGGACTAAGCAGGATTGGACCTGGTTAGCACTTGGATGCGAAACCAACAGAAAATGCCAGAGCTGTGGATTAGTTGGGAAGTCATCCCAGAAGAAGGCAGCGCCAAGATACTTCCTTGTTGGATACATCCATGAAGTTGTCAGGGCTAAGCTTGACTTGGAGCCTTTACATTCAAATGCAAATAGGATGCAAATGCAATAGGAAAAAAAAAGATCCCTCTAATTACCTAACGGTGAACTTATCAACATCTGGAATGATGTTAGTGGAGATAATTATTATTATAATTATTATTATAATTTTATTTCTATACCGCCCTTCTCCTGCGGGACTCAGGGCGGTGTACAGCCGAGATAAAACATTGCATATAAAATTTAAAAACAATTTAAAAAACAATTAAATAATTTCAGCCCAAGATATTAAAAACAACCCAATTAAAACCAAATTCAATTAAAACTGAGAGGATGGGATCAAGCCAGCCCAGCTAGATGGAATAGATGTGTTTTCAGGGCCCGACGAAAAATCCGGAGGTCTGATATCATGCGTATCTCAGGGGGTAGGTCATTCCAGAGGGCGGGTGCTGCCACAGAGAAGGCTCTCCCCCTGGGGGTCGCCAGCCGACACTGTCTGGCCGACGGCACCCTGAGGAGGCCCTCTCTGTGCGAGTGAACCGGTCGGTGGGAGGCTATTGGCGGCAGAAGGCGGTCTCGCAGATAACCCGGCCCTAAGCCATAATAAAGTAGCCAAGTAGCCACTTGAAAGGAATCTGACAGAAATACTCTGGTTTCTCATCCTATCATATACATCTATTGACATTTACTAAGAATTACGATCTGGGTTAGTCTGGGTTGTGCAATTCCATCCAAGACCAAAGATGATAAATCCCCAGATGTAGAGGGCCCCCCTGTCCACAGCACTCCATCTTATCAGGGTGCAGCTGAAGTCTGTTGTCGCCTATCCAGGCCCTCACAACCTTTAGGCACCACAAAAGAGCACCCACAGCATCACACGCATAATGCACATGATTTGGAGTAACAAGCTCTGAACTGCATATTACTATAAATGAGATGATGTGTAATTTTCCCACTAGACAATTGAATGTCTCTGGCCTATTAACAGTTCTTTGGTTTTAAAATTTATTTCCCTATGCAAAGACTCCTGTCCTTTCCAATAGTTCTGAGCAGTGGTGAAATCTAAAATTTGTTACTTGGGCATGGCTTGGTGGGGGGTGTAATGTGACTGGATGGGCGTGGCCAATTTTTTTTTTTTACTTTTAAAACATTTTTTCTACAACCTCTTTGGTGAAGAGGTTGTAAAAAAAATGCTTTCAAAAGGCTCTGACGATCCCAGCTGAGTTGTCTGATCGGCAGAGGCTTTTTTTCTTTTAAAAACCTCTGCCGATCAGGCAACTCAGCTTGGATCGTCAGAGGCTTTTAAAAGAAAAAAAGGGTGTTTTTTTTTAAAAGCCTTTGACGATCCCAGCTGAGCCACACGATCATCAGAGGCTTTTTTTTTTTTACTTTTAAAAGCATTTTTTGGCCGAAGAGGTTGTAGAAAAAATGCTTTTAAAAGTAAAAAAAAAAACCTCTGATGATTGTGCGGCTCAGCTGGGCATGGGGGGGGGGACAGGGATTTTTGGTACCGGTTCTCCGAACCATCCATTGCTACTGGATCGGGCGATTTAGTCCAAACCGGGAGCATTTCACCCCTGGTTCTGAGGATAACTGACGAGAATAATAAAGATAAAATTCTTTTCTGTGGTAACGGAAGGCATCTATTGATTTTTTTTCTTTCATTCTTTTTGGGATTACTGCACAGGTAATCCTCCACTTATGACTGGTTGTTCAGTGTTTCAGTAACGATGGATGAGGTGCTTTATGGCCCATCGTAAAAAATTGCACAAAAACCCCTGTGGGGTTTTTAGGTGTTTGGCAATCTTCACATTTATGACTGGTTGCAGTATTATGTAGTCACATGACCACAATGTATTTTGATGGTTTCTGGTGTCGTTTTGCTGGTTTCTGGCAAAAACACCCCCCCCCCAATTTATTTAGGAGAATGGGTTGCATTTATGCTTGTGTGATTCACTTAATGGCCACTGTAAAAATGGTCATAAAATCAGGTCATGTGAGTGCCTTGACTTGCAACCTTCATAACTTAACTACCGAAATGCTAGCCCTATTTGCAGTCGTAAGTCAAGGACTGCCTACGTTCAAAAAGTATTATAAGATTTTCCCAAGCTATTGCCCTCCAGATGTACAGAATTTTGGTGCCTGTAATTCAGAACCGGAGTACTCTTCTGGGTTCTTTAGCGAATAGATCTAGGTAGGTCTTTTGAATTTTTTTTTTAAAAAGTTGCTGTCCAGCTGGGAAGTCTTTAATCAGGAAGATCATGTAAATATTAGGCCACCGTTTAGTTTCACTTGTTTTGTTAGTCTCCATTCAGATGCAAGTTGACATTGGCTTTGTACTAAGTGCAGTTTGTTTAGCAATGATTATTTCAGAGAGGTTCACACTGAGTTCCAGATGCTGTATGCTGCCCTTTAAAATCTTAACATTTTAATTTCTAATGTGACACAAGAAACTGATTAAGATGGGAATATAATCATATTGAATATATTTAAAGTTAAATATTAATAGAATAAAACAATGAGTCTGCTTATAGAAAGGAAGTACAAGGGCTGACATTGTGGTGTAAAGAAAATAATCTTACACACCAAAAAAACTAAAGAACTTATAATTGACTTCAGGAGGAAAAGAGATGTACATTTACCATTGTTCATAAATGGTGAGGAGGTGGAAAGGGTTGGTAGTTTTAAATTTCTGGGCATTTATATCTCGAAAGACCTCTCATGGACTATGAATGTTAACATGCTTGTGAAGAAGGCACAGAAGAGGCTGTACTTCCTGAGAATGCTCAGGAAGATAAATCTATCTCAGCATCTACTTCTGTCCTACTATCGCAGCACCATTGAGAGTGTCCTGACATATGGCATTCTTGCATGGTATGGGAGCAGCTCTGTAGCGGACAAAAATGCTCTACAGAGAATCATTAAAACTTGTATCATCGGGCTCCAGCTACCAGCCCTGGACGACATCTTCAAATCTCGCTGTTCGAGAAAGTTGTATAACAGTCTCAGAGACTCTTCCCATCCCTGCTTACAATCTTTTTGGACTGTTGCCTTCTGGCAGAAGATACAGAACAATTAAAACTTGGACCACATGTTTTTATCCCAGAGCTATAATTGTACTCAACAATGAATTAAAGGATCAGCATCAGTGAGCTGTTGGACAGCATTACTTGGTCTGTTGTGTGGATGTTTGGGTGTTTAGGGGTGGGGAATTTGTGGTGGGTGGGAGTGTGTTTGGGGATTGTTATGTGTGTTGGACCTGGTCTTTGGGTGTTAAGTGAATTTCATTGTATGGGTATACTGTGTATACACGTACAATGACAATAAAGTTCTTGTTGTTGTTATTATTAAAATAAGGATTAGTCTTTATTGTTGCCCTGTCATATTTTTTTGAGGGGGGGAGGAGGGAGGCAGCCTTTTGCATGTCAATCAAATATCTCAAGTATGCCTATTAGCCCAGAAAATCTGGGCACTTCTGGTCTTGGGCGGCCCCCCCGAGCTCCATTTTCACTGGCAGAGGGCGGCAGAAGGCTGTTGCGGCTGAAAATGGAGCCTGGGAGTGCCGCATTCAGCCCTCCCAAGCTCCCTTTTCGCTGGCAGAGGCACCGCGGGCCAGTCCTTTGCTGTTTCTAGGGCGGCCCTGCGGGCCAGATCTAAGCACCCCATGGGCTGGATCCGGCCACCAGGCCTTAAGTTTGACACCCCTGATTAAGACAGTCATTTAAGCAATTTAAAGAAGGTTTGGGGTGAAACTATCTTTTCTTGCTTTGTACTGATAGGGTTCCAAAGATCTACCTTTTAAGATAGCTTGAAGAGAAATCCTTGTTTGCCAGAACTATCTTGCGATTCCCACCCTTGATCTTGTCATGTCTCACTTATTTATACTTGCAGAGTTCTCCGCCCTGGAGATTCCTTGGAGCAATTGTATAAAATGAGCAGGAGCATGTATCAACCAATGTGCTGTAGTGGTTAAGAATTTGGACTGAAGCCAGGGGGAATGAAGTTCAAGACCACCCTCAGTTATGGAAAACATTTGGATGACTTTTGGTCAGCTATCATCAGCCCATGAGCTTCATAAGTAGGGATGACTTATGAGTAGATTTGACCTTCAATGAGACAACCACTTGGTGACAGAAAAGAATTAGATTTGTCTGTATTTCTTTCCTGCTATTTGGTGGGTGAGTCAGATCTTATAGATTGTGGCGAAAATTGTACACCGTTTGCACCCCTGGACGAAAGACAGGTTACAGAATTAATGATGAAATAACAGTAAGCCAGAATGCACTGCAGTAAGCCATAATACATTTTGTTTAGTTTGAGCTTAGTGAAATGTGAAGCCAATCATTGTGATTTGTCCAATAAACTATATTCAGAAATGTTAACATTATATTTCAATCTTCTCAGAGCCTGGGAAAGACCTGTGATTCCCTTTCTTCTTCAATAAATCTTCGTGAAAATTTTGTGTTCTGACACTGAAAGTTGTTATGACTTTCCGGAGCTAGATGCTTTCGTTTTTAGAATCCAGTTTTTTGGAGTTGCCGAGATAGAGAGTTCTTACTTCTCTTGCTGTCCAACCTTTGATGGACAGGAGAACTAGATTGTCCATTTTCCTGATAACAGAGGAATGTGCTGATGTTTAGTGCTTGTTTTGTTTTTCAAACTGCCTTCCTCTTTCCCAGGGTCTTTTTAGACCCTTCAGTGCAGCTATCTTTAAAGACAGGAGAGTCAAGAAATCCTACTGTGGGAAACTGCTAAATAACAGTTCATTAGGACATTCAGTGTAGCACCTTCAGTTGGATTTGCGTATTTCATAATACTAAATGTTTTAATCAGATTACATATCACTCTCATAATTCAGGCACTAATACTCTCCTGTTAATTTCACTATCATGAAATTTCACTATCATATTTTTATTCCAACATCATAGTCTAGCCATTTTCGCATTTTGTCCTTTTCCTTTCGCAGCCATGTGCTTATACTTGTACTGCCTGGTTAGCAACCATTAAAGATACAACAGGGCATCCAATTGATTTACTAAAGTTAGATTTGGGGAAAGGAGTTGCGGACAGGTTGGGGTTTCAACATCACAGCAGAGATTCCGGGAAGAACTGAATGTCCCCGTAAAGGTAAAGGTTCCCCTCGCACATATGTGCTAGTCGTTCCTGACTCTAGGGGGCGGTGCTCATCTCCATTTCAAAGCCGAAGAGCCAGCGCTGTCCAAAGACATCTCCGTCGTCATGTGGCCGGCATGACTAAACGCCAAGGCACACGGAACGCTGTTACCTTCCCACCAAAGGTGGTCCCTATTTTTCTATTTGCATTTTTTACGTGCTTTTGAACTGCAAGATTGGCAGAAGCTGGGACAAGTAACGGGAGCTCACCCCATTACGCAGCACTAGGGATTCGAACCACTGAACTGCCGACCTTTCGATTGACAAGCTCAGTGTCTTAGCCACTGATCCATCGCATCCCTTGAATGTCCCCTACTCCATCCCAACCCCTTTTGTCTTAATCTTCAGCAGGAGTGTCTCTGGGAAAGTGTCAAAAATTCATGAAGAGGCCTACAGCCATGTGAACAAACCTCACTCCTTTTTTAACCTAGGTCACAACACTCATGTCTTCCATCTTGACTTGGTTGATCTCCCTCACACACCTTGCTCTTCAGACATTTAGGCCAAGGCACAAAATATTTAAGCCAAAGTTGTATGCTTTCTCTTGATTCCATACTCTCCTCCTAAAACTGATGGCCCTCCTGTCCTCTGGATTCTACCACAGAGAGATGGGTTTCTGGACTCACTTCACAAGAGAACTGAATGTTCTGCTTTTTTGGCCTAGTTCAGCTTCATTCACAGAAACAAAGGAGTCTTCCCAGGGAGAATCATAATTATATCATGCTCATTTGTAAACATTTGTTGCTCTACTAGCCAGGGTGGAGTTAAAATTAGTTCCATGTAGCCAAGAAAAAAGTACTTGTAAATGGAAAAGGAAAATATTTTTCTTCCTTTTCTATTTCAGGCTGAGGATTGGCAGAAGTGATTGATACAGAAAGGAATGAGATGATTTAGTGGTAGAAAACAAGTAATTTGGACCCTACAAATCTCCAGCAATTTTCAATCTAGACCTGACTACCTGCCTGATTAGATGACCCCTAGATAGGCAGATCAAAATGTGAACCAAGGGAACTTCATATATTTGTAGGCATATGGTGACCAGTCTCTAAATATTTTTAATAAACCCATGACCCACCGAGTCATTGTTTTAGAGGTATTTCCTTACCTAAACAGAGAAACAGAATAACTATGAACAATTTCTAACTTCCTGCCAGCTTCCCCATTGAGTTCCCTTGTAGGAAGTTGGCAGGGGGCACTAGAAACGATAATCCCATGACTGCAGTTGACTTTACTCAACCAACCACAATTTCAAACCCAGGGGAATCATGGGTCCCAGATTTTGGATTCATTCTGTAAATCAGTCTATGTGAGGTACATCGATTCAAAAAAATTCGGTCCTGTGATGCACGGTTTTGCCCAAGTGAAGGTTAGAAACAAACCGACATGCGTTTTAGCAGAATACAGAATCCCTGCATGGATTAATTTGAACTGGTTGTGAGTGTGTGTAGATGGATGTTCTGTCCTCTCTAAAATTGCATTTTCTATTCAGTATCCATTACAATTCTGACTTTGCTTTCTTACAGGTTGAACATACTGTTGGCTGGGATGGATCCTTTCTACTTCCATGCTTTGAATGTAGTCCTGCATTGCCTTGTGACACTTGTGCTGATGTATACCTGTGACAAAACTGTTTTCAAGGATAGTGGCCTGGCTTTTGTCACAGCTCTATTTTTTGCTGCCCATCCCATTCACACTGAGGCCGTAAGTATGCAAGATCACTTCAAGCTACAAATACAATCCAGCTTCGTGAAAATTTAGATCTCTCCAGTCACTGACAATTTTTCCTGTAAAGATAATTGTAATATTGGATTCATTAAAGACAACTTAATATCTTCTCAATATTTGTGATAGATCTTTGAGAGCACTTAAGACTTTAGATCCATTCTAATGTGGAGCAAGTTTCCTTAGAAATAAATCCTATGTAGTTAAGTGAGACTTTTTTCATACCAGTTTGCCTCCGCGCTTTGAGAATAACTTTAATTAACTACCTCTATCAATACTGTTAATAAAAAAGGCTAAATGTTTCATGGAAGAATAATAAAAAGTTTTTTAAAAAAATCACACAATGTTTTTAAAAATATACTTTAAATGAAGATGTGCAAAATTAAGTAACATGGGAATAAACTGTTTTGGAAATTCTGAAACTTTCCACACGATGCTGGATCTGAACCTTGCTGTTCTCAGGAGACGGTTGTGTGGGTTCTGGGAATAAATTATCTGAACCAGAAACGGCTCACGGTGTACTAGATATAACATTTAAGATAAAACAGGCCTATTTGGAACTAGATCTCATCCAGGTCATCTTGAATCACATTTGGTTTGGACAATTTACATCTGGAAAATCCTAAACGCCCCAAAATGGCCTCACTTATCGTTTAGTTAGGTTTTGTTTTGGGGAAAATAATCTGTATTATAGGTACCATACAAAATGTTGGAAATGTTCCTCACTCTGATTGATTTATAAATCTTAATTTTAAAAAATGATTTGGCACTACGATCTTATATCAAAATATAAGCATACTGAGCAGTTACCTAATGATTTTTAAGCTTACCTGAAATCAAATCTCTACTAACTCAGCCCTATTTTGCTAGAGGATTCAGAACAAGCCATACAGTATATACAACAATCCTGTAGAATAGGTTAATATTATGATTGTCATATTGGACAAGAAGGAATGAAACTGAAGGAACATGAAAGTCAGCTGGGTGATCTTGGACCAGTCACTACCCTCAGTCCAACCTGCCTCACAGGGTTGTTGTTATGAGGAAAATAGGAGGAGGAAGAAGTGTTGGATTATGCTTGCCACCTTGAGTTATTTATAATAATGATAAAAGGCGAGATTTAAAAAAAATATTAAAAAAGAGAAACATTTGCCTAAGGCCATGTAATGAATTCATTTTGGGGATGATATTTAAGTCACAAAGTGATTTAAGACATAGGGTTTTATTTAGTACACTAAACCCTTACTAAGATTTTGTTATTTTTATCCAAGGATGACAAGAAAGCGGGGAAGTCAAATTCCAAAACAACCGAATACATTTCTGGGAATTCTGCCATGTTTTTAGGAGAGAGTTTCATTTTGGGACTTAATCCAAAATCGTCTGTCAGGCCCTTCTGACGTGACCAGAAGCTGTGAATTCATACATCTATTTCAATGATGGTTGAGCCGAAGAATTTGTTGGAAGAATGCCTCCTTATTAATCCAGAATTTTTCAATTTGTAGCTAGACAGCAGGCATCCTTGATTCAAGCAAATATTTGAGCCGTGTCCACAACTTTGGTATCATTTCTAGCAAACCGTAAATACACTTGACAATTTCTTTTGTCAAGACAAACTGAATATTGATTCCTCACTTGCTTACAAAAAAAAATTAAAGGAATATTTCCTTAAAAAACAAATAGGAGAGTTGCAAGATTTCTCCTCTTTTCCAGTGAGGCAATAAGTAAGACGCATTGTTTCTATTAGGAATACCAACCTAAATGTGTCTTCTAGGTCAGGGATCCACAACCTTAGCAACTTTAAGACTTATGGACTTCAATTCCAAGAATTCTGGGAATTGAAGTCCACAAGTCTAAAGTTGTCAAGGTTGGGGACTCCTGTTTTAGGCTGACATAATTTTGGGATGAGAAAGCTAAGGTAAAGGTAAAGGTTCCCCTTGCACATATGTGTTAGTCGTTCACGACTCTAGGGGATGGTGCTCATCTCTGTTTCAAAGCCGAAGAGCCAGCGCTGCCCGAAGATGTCTCCGTGGTCATGTGGCCGGCATGACTAAACACGGAGCGCTGTGACCTTCCCACCAAAAGTGGTCCCTATTTTCCTACTTGCATTTTTTACATGCTTTTGAACTGCTAGGTTGGCAGAAGCTGGGACAAGTAATGGGAGCTCACCCCGTTATACAGCACTAGGGATTCGAACCACTGAACTACCGACCTTTCGATTGACAAGCTCAGCGTCTTAGCCACTGAGCCACCATGTTTTTGAGAAAGCTGTGGAGTTCTCAATGTTGTTGGTCCTCAATTCCCACTATTCCCAGCTACAGTTAGTTGAATAAAATTTGAAGAGCCATTCACTATCCCTCTCTTCTATTCCATTCTTTTCCCACACCCTTTTCACTTTTTCTCCCTTCCAGTAAAGGTAGTCCTTGACTTACAACCACAACTGAACCAGAATTTCCATTTCTAAGCAAGGCAGTTGTTAAGTAAATTGCACCCGATTTTGTGACTTATTTTGCCATAGTTGTCCAGCTAAACATTGCAGTTTTTAAGTGAATCACACAATTGATTGAATCTGGCTTCTCCCATTGACTTTGCTTATCAGAAGCAGGCTGGAAGGTAGCAACTGGCAGTCATTTCACTCGGGATGCTGCAAACATTGAAATAACAAGCTGGTTGCCAAGTGCCCAAATTTTGATCATATGTGAGATGCTGTGACAGTCATTAAGTGTGAGGACCAGTCATAAATTGCTTTTTTCAATGCCATTGTAACTTTGATCAGTTGCTAAACAAATGGTTGTAAATGGAGGACTACCTGAAATTAGAATTCCTTGCTCTTGAGCAAATCTAGTGCTCATTGGTTGTTTTGAATGTTTCCTTTCCCATTTTTAACTCCCTTCCTGTAGTTTATTGCTAATTTTTTATTTCTAAATAGCATACTCTACCATTGTTTCCTGATTATGCTGTTTTGACTTGAGGACCATAACAACAACAACAACAACAATAATTTGCATGGCTTAAGATGGGAACCATCAAGAAAGAAACAGAAGGTTTAATACTTGCTGCTCAAGAACAAACACTACAAACTAATGCCATGAAAGCAAAGATACAAAAATCCACTGACATTCGAAACTGCCAACTTTGCAACGACAAAGTCTAAACTGTTTCACGTTTAATATGTGAATGCAGCAAAATTGCACAAACTGATTACAAAGCTAGACATGACCGAGTTGCTAAATTAATTCACTGGTCATTATGTAAAAAATACGACTTATCTGTATCCAAAAAGAGGAAAAAGTTGTCAAAAATGAGACAGTGAAGATCTTGTGGGACTTTCAAATACAGATGGATCGTCATTTGGAACACAGCACGCCAGATATAAAAGTTGAAAACCGGAGCATACAATTTATTGATATCGCTGTACCAGGAGATGCCAGAGATGAAGAAAAAAAACTGGAAAAAAATCATGAAATATCGCTACTTGGCCATCGAAACTACGCGATTATGGATGAAATATGTAATTGTGATACCCATTGTCATCGGGGCATTTGGTACCATGTCCAAGAATTTTGCAAAATACTTCAAGAAGTTGCAGCTTCTTGCTGTAGTGCTTGCGGAGCTGCAAAAGACTGTGCTACTCAGAACAACATACATTTTAAGAAGATACTTGGTTGATACCTAGGATGCTGGCAGCCACCTGTATCAACTGTCAGAGCCAGTCAATGATATTTGTGATACATTTTTAAATGTTCAGTTGGCTGAGTTTCATGTTTAATGAATAAAAGAGATGATGATAATAATAATAATGGTTATTATGATGATGACGATTATGATGACAACAGAGTTGGAAGGGATCTTGGAGGTCTTCAATTGGAGGTCTTGGAGGAATTCAATTTAATTTAATTTAATTTAATTTAATTTAATAATTTAATTTAATTTAATTTAATTTAATTTAATTTAATTTAATTTAATTTAATTTAATTTAATTTAATTTAATTTAATTTAATTTAATTTATCACATTTCTATGCCGCCCAATTCCCAAGGGACTCTTGGGTAACTTTATTCCATTCCAGACAAATGGTTGTCGAATGTCTTCTTATGATTCTATGCTGCCCGAAATAACAGAACCTAAAATGCATTTTTGGAGAACAGAAACTTCTTGTTTCTGGCTTCTGGTACTTTCTAATTCTCTTCTGCCCCGACTTGTAAAAAAAAAAAAAAAAGTTTGCCTTTTAACCGCTTGAAGATCATTAGAAGATATTCCTGTAAATTAGAAGGGATGTCTGCACAGCTGTTAATGAAACACTGCAAAAGGCTAATTGATATTTCTGTTTACTTGTGCTTGCTTTGGGTTGGGTTGGTGGCAGATGTGGGATAATTGTAATGGTGGAACGGTTTGAGAATGAGGAATCCATAGAATGCTTAAAATTATGTACTATTGGGAGGGTGAAATCAAACTTTTCATAAAAAAGAAGGCTTGAGTTCTCTAAGTACTTCCCGGGATTAATCAAGCAGTTTTTACATTCTCCCACTATTTAAATAGGATTAAGTGGGTGCTTGTATGTGTATATAATTAGATTTGGGGAAAGACTGCAGAAGTGTTCATTGGAGAATACTGCACATTTGGATTTTTTAAAAATGAAAATGAACAGAGTTCAGAGAGAAGACTAATGAACTTTAGCACACGCCAAGTTTCAAAAGAAGTCTTTGACGTTCAAGATATTTAGGAGAATTTATAATAAAGTGAATAAATGGTTAAGAAATTTGCCACTTTGGGGAAATCTGACAAAACTCTCAAGTCAGCGCATCTCTTGTAGTCATGGGCATTTATGTATGATCCGGGAACTGCTTTAGCTTTCACAGGGAAGTATCTGGAGAAGCAATGAAAAAAAATCAAAATAGCAATCACACCTGTATGTTAGGATCACTCTCTTTTCCATACATTGAGTGTAAGAAGAAGAGGAGAGGCTTCAAACACAGAGTTCGGATTTCTGACTGCCTCTATAGGGAAGTGTATCATAGAAAAGAATTATTGGATTCACTTATGAGGTCCATTGAGACAATGTCTGCATTTATTTACACGTTACATTAGAACAGGGGTCTCCAAACTTGGCAACTTTAAGACTTGAGGACTTCAACTTCAGCAAAACTGGCTGAGGAACTCTGGGAGTTGAAGTCCACAAGTCTTAAAGTTGCCACGTTTGCATTAGAAGAACATTAATAAATATTCAAGACTTCCCATCATGCTTTACAGTTAATCCTTGATTTACCACAGTTTGCTTAACAACTGTGGCAAAAAAGATTATAAAATGGGGCAACATTCACTTGACAACTGTTCCGTTTAGCAGCATAAAATTTTGGGTTCAATTGTGGTCATATGTCGAGGATTATCTGTACTGAAAACCACAAGGGATAGATAAAGATAATGGAGGTAAACATTTATGAAAGCCTTCTCTAGAAAGCTACCTGAACAACCACCTGTTCTTTTGGGTGCCATTCGGAAGAATAGTTTCAGCGTAAAACATTCTGCAGATTTTTTAATCACTATGACCATACAGTAACTTCACTAAATATCTTAGGCAGTATTTATCCTACAGGTGGTCCTTGATTTATGGCCACAATAGGGACAGAAAATTTGTTGTTAAGTGATATGATCATTAAGTGAGGCGGTAGATGACAGCATCCGATTTTACAACCTTTTTTGATAGGGACATTAAGCAACTCGCTCTTGGTCATTAGGCGAGACGTCACCTGACACTGGCTTGCAGTCTTCCCTGCTGGTTTCCCCATTGACTTTGCTTGTGGAAAGCCGGCTGGGAAGATTGCAAATGGCAATCATGTGACTGCAGGACACTGTCGTAAGTGCAAAACAAATACCTGGATTGTGATCATGTGACTGTGGTGCTGCTGCAACATTCATAAGTTTGAGGACTGGTTGTAAGTCACACTTTTCATTGCTGTTGTTACTTGGAATGGTTGCTAAATGAACGGTCATAAGTTGAAGATTATATAGTCGTGGTGGCGCAGTGGTTAGAGTGCAATTCTGCAGGCTACTTCTGCTGACTGCCGTCTGCCTGCAATTCGACAGTTCGAATCTCACCAGGCTCAAGGTTGACTCAGCCTTCCATCCTTCTGAGGTGCGTAAAATGAGGACCCAGATTGTTGGGGGAAATATGCTGACTCTGTAAACAGTTTAGAGAGGGCTGTAAAGCACTGTGAAGCAGTCTATAAGTCTAAGTGCTATATATACACATTATTTGCAGGAGCTTTAACAATTAGTCTTGCTGTTTGATTGCAACTGCTGACTTATTTTGCCTTTTTCTTTTTTAGGTAACGGGTATAGTCGGCAGAGCAGATGTTCTGGCCTGTCTATTATTTCTTTTGGCTTTTCTCTCCTATAATAGGTATCTGTCTTTTATCTTAGAATGCTTTGCCATTTTTAAATAAGACATGTGAACCTTTTGGATCTATTTTATATTGATAACACCAACTCCTTCCTTCATAGCCTCCCTTCCCCCCCCTTCTTTCGTAGAATGACTGGGGAAATAAGGAAAACTGAATTACATTACACCGAAACTTTGATTTAACAGACCCCGGTTTGAAAAACTTTGGATACAATGGACCAAATTTGCATTTGGAGATCAGCCTCATAATCATGGATGGGTCCGTTGTTTCCGAAGTCTATCTTAGCAAATGCTTCTATGTGTGTGCTAGCATTTTTTTTTCATCTCTGCATTTACCAGCCTTCCTACTTTAGGGGAGAAAAGGGAACCCTGCACTGCTACAAACCGTATCCATCTTGAATGTGGGAGAAAGGAGCAGGAACATCTGTGGTGGGGGGGGGGGTAAAGAAATTCAACATGGGGGCTGCTAGGGCCATTTTTGAAAGCTTCACCCCTTCTTTAAATTTGTTGTGCGTGCAATGCATATAAAAAGGGGGTGGGGCTTAAACTACCCCCATCATCTGAACCTTTTGGTTCCCAACTCTCCACAGCTACCCTTGGAAGGTAGAAGAGATCAGAAAGTCAAGTGGCTTCTCTTTACCATATTCTCCACTTTTTATATATTACTTTTTGATCGCTTCCTGCTCCTTATCCATCATCATAAAATCCTCTAGCTCTGTTGTCTATTCTGTTCCCTGCTGTTCCCCCTCTCTCTCTTGCAGCTCTCCACTTCTTAACTAACTTGGCACAGGTAGTTCATAGTGGCTTATTTGTTCATTCTCCATTGTGTGAGAGTAAATATGAGGATTTTCCCTCTGTTCATCCCAGAAAAAAATCCCTGGTTTTTCTGCCTTTGGATTTAACAGACTCTTAATGTCCCTCCAAAATAATGAGTGCCCTCATTGAAGAAATGTGGTACAGCCGAATTTGCATCATAATTGCCCATGGTATTATTCTTGACCATCCCAAAAACTTTAAAGTCTACCCCTAGTCATCCAGAGTTGTCATCCTCTTCTCTACAGCCTGATAGTCTTTGAATAAAAATTATAGAAAGGAAAAAAAAGGAGAAAAATCCAATTTTAATGTGAATGGATTGTAGGATAATAACATGGCAATAGAGAGGAAACATAATTCCTCCTTGCCTATTTATACCGTGTTCCGTATCTAACCCAGCCACTGATTTATTTATTCAATTTGTAAAGCCACCTTTTTGCTAGACGACTCTGGGCAGTTATATAAATTCTTACAGACAAGGAGTTAGTTTCTGGGTTCAAAATTTTCATTTCTATTTCTTTAGTTTAAATTAAGCCTGTCTTAGGGGTTATAGGTTTTAGGAGCCGGGGTGGTGCAGAGATTAGAATGCAGTATTGTAGTCAAACTCTGCCGGCAGCCTAGAGTTCGATCCTGATGGGAAAAAAGTTGACTCAGCTTTCCATCCTTCCGAGATGGGTAAAATGGGGACCCAGATCGTTGGGGGAAATATGCTGATTCTGTAAACCACTTAGAGAGTGTTGTAAAGCACTGTGAAGCGGTATATAAGTGCTATTGTTAGTGCTGTAGTAAAGTTTTCATTTCACAGTTGGCTTTTTCTTCTGCCTTGCAGGAGTGTGGATCAGCTTTATGTTGGGGAACATTTCCCTCCCACTGCCTCCCCGTCCTTTTTGCTGCTTAGTTTATTTCTTGGGACTTGTGCAATGCTGGTAAAGGAAACAGGGATCACCGTATTTGGCGTCTGCCTAGTGTACGACGGCTTCCTGCTTTCACAAAATGGATCCAGATTGTGAGTAGAGTGTGTAACTTACTATTCTGGTGGGTTTTTTTCTTGCAGAGACAGATGGGCCTATTCTCCAAACTGTCCAGTAGCATGCATGCCCATTTACATGTATATTATGTGTTTTACTTATTTACAGGATGTACAGGATTTACACATCATATGATGATTCTAGGCAGCTCACAACAATCCATAAAAATAGGACTATCCTTCTCTCAGGCACCAGACTAAAGAATCTTCCAACTCAGTTTTATTTATTTGTTAGATTTATATCACTTTTTTCTCCCAAGAGCTTAAGGCAATTCATATGGGTTCCCCATTCCTTTTATCTCCGCAACAATCCTTTGAAATACGTTGGGCTGAGAGAGTGTGAGGGGCCCAAGGCCACACAGTGACTTGTTGTGGCTACAGGAGGACCTGAACCTAGTTCAGCATTCAGAAATGAGGCCAGAGTGTGGAGTGACCCTGTCTCCAAGGGGCATCGCAGCATATTGATTTGTGTCCTCAGTTGTTGAGTTGTTTTGTCTTCGCTCCCAGATTTGCCTTGGGAATTGGGCAGCTGTACAAGTTGAATGGGGCATGGCAGCTCAGTGGTTAAAGACTCTGGGCTTGTCAGCGGAAGAGCTGACAGCATGGGTTCGAGACCTGAAGTCCATGCAACGGGATGAGCTCCTGTTCCTTGTCCCAGCTCTTGCCCAACTAGCAGTTCGAAAGTATGCAAATGCGAGCAGATTATTTGGTACCACTTGGGTGGGAAGGTAACAGTGTTCCATGCGCCTTTGGTGAAAAGTTATGCTGGCGATATGACCCTGGAAATTGTCTTTGGACAATGCTAGCTCCCTTGGCCAGGAAATGGAGATTAGCAATTAGAGCTGGATATGACTGGACAGCGAAACCATTATCTTTTAATTTTACTTGTTGTTGCCAACTTTGCTGTGTTGTTTTTCTATTTTTCTCAGCATGCACAAATAATAATAGGTAACAATAGAATGGAGAGCTCAGTATTCACTTTAAGACAGAAACCTTTACAAGTTGGATGACCAAACAAACAAGCAAAACACTTTAACTACTACAACATACTGGTTCTCTTAGGCATCTTGATAGTGTTGGACATAAAAGAAACCTCATTTTTTTGTGCAACAGTGAATAGATACTTGCTGAACAAAAGCTTAACACTTTTCCATACATACAATATACATACAATACAACACAGTGTGGCAAATATAGTTTGGCTTCTAAAAGATTCTGAAGGTATAAAGACATCACAAATTAGCAAAAGCACAAGAAGAAGGAAGCTAGAATAGCTTTTTTCCTTGTTTTCTTTCTCTTTTACTTGTTGCCAACCTTGCTGTGTTGTTTTTCTATTTTTCTCAGCATGCACAAATAATAGGTAACAATAGGGTAGAGAGCTCAGTATTCAGTTTAAGTCGGAAACCTTCATTGTACAATAGTTCACTATTTATTAATGTTATATTCAGCTTTGAACATAAAAATATATTCAATTTTACATTTATTGATATTGACTTTCCAAATTATAGTTAACATTGATATACATTTTCTTTTTTCTATCTTCACAAATCTTGAACATTAGAGTATTAATAATCTCTACTCAATCTATATATATAAAAGCCAAATACCACTCACTCATCACGAAATCTCCAGAACCATAAAGCCTACAAACTTGAAACTTGGCACGTATGTTCCTCTTGGCTTCTAGGTGCTCACTAAGAAAGGATTTTTCGCAATGACCATCAGATCATTAGTATTTGTTATACAGTATTATAACACGCTCTGATGCTACCCCTTCGTTAAACTGGGCATGGGCGTGGCCAGCGTGTGACTCATCCAGCCTTAAGACATTTTACTCCCCCTCCCCACCTGAAAAGAACTTTGTTCCAACTGCAAGTTGCCTTATATTAACATGCTCTGATGCTAAGGAGTTAAACATTCTACACTGATTTTCAGGCTTTTAAGTGTCAATGTATCAGGCCCGATCGTAACTACTCATTAGTTTCATAGTGAAGCACGGGTATCCAGCTACTAGTATTGTATAAATATCACTATATCAAAGTAATATAATGTATTCATATGTCTTATAATTACACAATTTTTGAAAAAAGCTTATATCTAATCCCTATCTTTAAGGTATAAGATAATCTTATTACCATCTACCTAAATAATAAATTTCAGTAAATATATTAAATTTTATCTGTTTTTTTCCCCCTAGAAAAGGTCTTGATATTGAACATTAAGTTCAGTATTTTTGGACTTGAGCTATAGCTTTGAGAGACCCATAGCAACCTAAATCAAAGGCTGTCATTTTTAGAACAAGTGTTATACATTTAATTATGGTTGACCTCTAGAGAATTACGGATAGCTCACAAAATCATAAACTTGTAGAAATTACTCATTTTCATTTTCACATTTATCCCTTTGGGGAGCAATTCATATGAAGACTGAAAAGTGAAGATCTCATTTTTTGGGGGTGGGTGGGAAATCAGTGAAAGGAAATAGAAGTTAAAGATTTGTTTTTTAATGCCTTTGACTCAGTGTTGACTCTTGATGACTACCTGGACAAGACCCTGCAGTTTTGTTGGCAAGATTGTTTGGAAGTCATTTACCCTTTCCACCTTCCTAGATGACTGGCCCAAGATCACCCCAACTGGCATTGTGTCCAAGCAGGGGTGAAATCCAGCAGGTTCTGACAGGTTCTGGAGAACCGGTAGTGGAAATTTTGAGCAGTTCGGAGAACCAGCAGATGCCACCTCTGGCTGGCCCCAGAGTGGGGTGGGAATGGAGATTTTGCAGTATCTTTCCCCTGCCATGCCCACCAAGCCACGCCCACCAAGCCACACCATACCACACCATGGCCACCAAGCCATGCCCACAGAACTGGTAGTAAAAAAAAATGAATTTCACCACTGTGTCCAAGGCAGGATTAGAACTTGCCGTCTCTGGGTATCTAACCTGATGCCACAAGCACTGCACAAGACTGTCTCTCAGGAAGTTAAAGTAGGGATGGGAATAAGATCGGAGAACCTTTACAGTCATCCTGAGCAATTAGAAAATTGGTGTGATAAAAATAAAATAATCTATAATTAGTACAATGAGGGAGAATATAATGCTAATGATATTTGCATTGGGTAGGTAAAGATAAACGTGTCTAGTGATTTCGTGTCTGTGAAGTCATCATAGCAACAATATGGATGTGGTATTACACCGTGTTCTTTCAAGTTGGGTCTAGCTGCAGGATTATAGAGTGATGCTCCATTCAGATTATATCTAGACCTGACTCTGCTTAGCTTCCAACCCTTGATAAGGTTAGTCTCATGCCATCACCTGCTAATAATTTAGCAAAGCCCTAGATAATAATAATTAGATACTTATTATTATGTTTGATTGCTTCAGGAACATATGGTGCCCAATATCTGGACAATAGAACTTCTAGAAATAGGCTTGCGTGGCCCTGACAAGGTGTATCTTTGTACTTATAATAAATTGTTATCAAGCACAAGAGTTGTAATTTATGCGGTTTAATACATTATGTCTGCAGAAGTCCTTTTTATTTTTGGGTACTGATTTGAAGAGACGGGTTTTCTCACCATTTTTAAACAAACAACATTGCTACTATAATCCTAACAGTTTAGACTAATAATGCAGTACTGTCGGAAACTGCAGCTGTCATCAGGGAGGATCAATGAAATAAGAACAAAAGAAGAGGAGCAACAAAATATGAACAAAATAAAACATTTTGATCAGGACTTATGTCCACAGCCCATGTTCTCTGTCACACAATAGCCAGCCAAAAGCATTTGGGAAGCTTATAAGCTACAGTGGAGAATGATTGTTCCTTTCAGCTGTTGCTTCCTAAGACCCAGCATTTAGAATAGGTTACTCTATGATTCTGAAGAGAGTAAACAGCCATCAATTTTAGTTTTAATTGCTATTAGGAACAATTAGTAGCTGTTAGAATTGGCTGCCATCACTACAACTAATAATGCAGTAGCATACACAAAGTATAGTTGACTGGTGCGGTGGCCTAGAGGTAGAGCTCTCGCCTCACATTCAGGAGGGTGTGAGTTCAGTCCTAGGTAGAGGCAGATATTTCTCTCTCTGGGCACGATGAGAATATATCTGCTGAATATAACTCGGCATTGGTGACAGGAAAGGCATCCGGCCAGTAAACATTCAGCTCCATTCAGTTGCCCAGACTCCACCCCGCAAGGGATTATTGGGTCATTAAATAAAGATGATGATACACAAAATATAGTTGCAATCAAGTTCTTGTCAACATTCCCTTGGAGGTGCAGATTCCAACTGGACTAGATTATCAACCAAAATCAGATAGGGCTTAAGAGGTGATAACCAGCACTGTGAATTGTGCTTGGAAGCCTATCAACAGTCAATGCAGCCCCCATAGAGTTTTGAACCAGCCGAAGAGCACTATCATGTGTAATGAATTATAATTACCTAGACAAGAGGTGACAAAATAATGAATGACCATCAGCAACGTCTCTCACTTAAGGAAAGTGCATATGTGCATATGTCAGAACTGTGTAAAGACTAATCTGACCACAATTTCCATTTGCTATTCCAGCAGGAGCCATGAATCTAGATCACGGGTGTCAAACTCGCGGCGTCATGTTGCTGTCACGTGATGTATCGTGACGTGATGTCCCCCTTCGTGGAACTGGGGTGGGCATGGCCTGCACGCCACGCATCCAGCCCGTGGGCCGCCAGATTGACATCCTTGATCTAGATGGTGATTTTGTTCTCTGTAGAGGAGCCCAATTCCAGTTAGAGTCAAAGTGGGATTCCCTCTAAGAGTTAGAAGGATTTGAGTCCACAACCATTCTGCCTCGATGAGATTAAGTCTAAATCTGTTTAACTCCATCCAGACTCTAAAACCATCCAGACTCTGGGATGGGGCTTTGATTGTATTTCCTGATCAGCTTGCGATTTAGCTAGGAATAATCAGCATATTGATGATTCTTTACTCCATAGTGATGGATGACTTCTCTAGCAGCTTGTTGTAGATATTAAACAGTAAGGGACACAGGATCACGTCCTGAGACACCTGGCATCAAAATGCTTGAGAGCTCAGCGTCTTCTCCTAAATTGAATCATCCCCAAGGGAGGAGGAGAAACCACTGCAGGTACAATGCTCCCAATTCCCAATCCCCACCTAGATGGTTCAGGAAGATACTATGCACAGTGGTACTGAAGCAGTCAGTCTCAACCCCATGCGAATCCAACTGAAAAGGATGCAAAATAATTCATTTCATCCAGAGCCCTCTGTAACTGCTATTTCGCTACCTTCAGATCAGTTCTCTTTTCAGTTCCTTTCCTAAGGATTCTGTTTTTTTTTTTTTTTTTAATCTGTTACCAAGTGGGTTGACATTTTTATCAAGCTGCCTATTGTGATGGCAAAATCCCTTTCCTGATGAATTTCATTAATGTATCAGTGAAGTATGCTTATTTGAGGTCAATCTTCATCTTTTTATGTTTGCATATCCTGAACCACCTATGCCTTTTTTGAATGCAATTACCAGTTTTGGAGAGATCCTTCTGCAACTGTTCACAATTCCTTTAAAAAAAAAGTTACTACCTTGAATCGCAAACTCCAGAATGCCGATATACAAATCAAAGGCACCAGCTCCAATGCCAGTCCTCGGGAGTCTCGTTTTGGGCATCTTGGTGCGAGATCTGCTCTTTTCTTCCCATTCTCTGTCTCCTTGGTAGCTGAGTTTTGTCAGTAGCTTTTGATAAAGGGGTTTTGTCAAAGGCTGTTTGAAAATTCAGGCTGTACAATATCTGTTGAGTCACTTTTACCTGCATGACTGTTGACACCTTCAAAAAGGATTAGAAATGTAGTAAGACATGGCTTAACTTTTGCAGAAGTTCCCTTGATTCTTTTTTTTTAAAGCAAATTTCATTTTTCTGTGTTTGCTTGGTTTTTCTTTAGTAATAATTTCAACCAAATACTTAAATGTACTAAATGGGAAAATAAATGGAAGGGGAAAATGTGTAACCAAAAAAGATTTTTTAAATAACATTTTACTTCTATTTTATTAGTCATTGTTCATCTTCTACTTTGATTTTTATTATTTTTGTGTCATTTCTATTTAAACAATCTGTCAAAGCACATGCAATTAAACAAACCAATAAGTAAATAACATTGAGAGAGTACATCTTTTAATAGTCTAATTTGTGTCTTAATATTCAGTCCTGGGCAGCCACTTAGGTTGAGAATTAGTCTTTGGATCAATTTGTGTTACCTCTCTCATGGGTAATATGCTAAATAAATATTGTTGCTAAGCTTTTTCTCCTTAAGAACAAGACAGAGACAGAATTCTATCTTACTAATGCAAGCTTCTAATTCCTTTGTTTATTAGAAAAAATGGAGGGCTACATGCGAAGATGGCTCGGCAGTCAGCAGTTTCTCTACAAACCCCTTTATATTTTCCATCATCCAGTCGGGAAAATGGGAAGCATCGAGTGGCTCACAAGGGGACATGGAACTCCTGCCACCCTGCCTCACCTGAAGAACAACAGGGCAATGGCCATTCTGTCTTGAGAAAAGCTCCATGGGCTGTACTTAGGTACCAGAGTAACACAATTGTTTAGAATACAAATGTAAGCAGAATGGTAAAGAGATGTATAGGGGTCGGAGAAAGAGAGCATGAGTCAGAGTATTTATACTTCAGGAACGGGGAGTGAAAAGACAGTAGCATACTGTAGGGCAGCGGTCCCCCAATCTTTCTGGCTTGGTGGACTGGCAGGATGGAGAGGGGATGGTTCTGTGCAAAGGGCAGGCAAATGGAGTTTTGCGTGCCAGCGCGATGCTTATTGCGCGTGCAAATGGAATTGTGAGCACAAGCACCCGCTCTCCTCCAGTTGCGCGGCCCGGTTCTGAACAGGTGGCAGCCCGGGGATGGGGGACCCCGGCGTAGAGGATGTCAGCATGGATCATATTTTTATGAGGTGGTGTAGAGAATAAAGAAGATGACCATGACAAAGACGTCCCAAGGTAAAGCATGTCTGAAATCCATAACAGATAGATAACGTTGGTAAGCAGTTGAGACAGATATCTATGAAGGAGCCCTGATGACGCAGTGGTTAGAATGCAGTATTGCAGGCAAACTCTGCCCAAAGCCTGGAGTTTGATCCTGATGGGGCTCAAGGTTGACTCAGCTTTTCATCCTTCAGAGGTTGGTAAAATGACGACCCAGATTGGTAGGGCCAATATTCAAATAATGCTTCTATCTTGTAAACCGCCCAGAGAGTGCTACAAAGCACTACAGGGCGGTATGTAAGCCTAAAATTTATTGCTATTGCTTTCTATATAACAGATTAACAGAGTTGGAAGGGACCCTATAGGTCATCTAGTCCAACCCCCTGGTCAAGCAGGAGACCCTACACCATTTCTGACAAATAGCAGTCCAATCTTTTCTTGAAAGTCTCAAGTGATGAAGCTTCCACAGCTTCCGAAGGCAAGCTGTTCCATCTGTTGATTGTACTCACTGTCAGAAAATTCCTCCTCATTTCTAGGTTGAATCTCTCCTTGGTCAGTTTCCATCCATTATTCCTTGTCTGGCCTTCAGGTGCTTTGGAGAACAGCTTGACCCCCTCCTCTCTGTGGCAGCCCCTCAAATATTGGAACATTGCTATCATGTCTCCCCTGATCCTTCTCTTCACTAGACTAACCATGCCCAGTTCATGTAACCGTTCTTCATATGTTTGTTTATTTGTTTGTTTATTTATTTATTTATTTATTTATTTATTTATTTATTTATTTATTTATTTATTGAATTTCTACACCGCCCTTCTCCTGAAGGACTCAGGGCGGTGAACAGAATAAGATTTCATATACATATAATAATTTTTTTTTTAAACAGTAAATAATAAATTGAGTCAACTTAGTGTATCTGCTAAGACCTTGGTATAGAATTTAGATGTTTTAGGGTTAGTCCCCTAATCATCCTGGTTGCTCTCCTCTGCACTTTTTCTAGAGTCTCAACAACTTTTTTTATAGTGTGGTAGTGTGCTATATAGTGTGCTACCTCCCTAATTCACTGAAGTGTAAGAAGGGAAAGAGGTACAGACTGGTTGTCTGTTGGTTGTCAACCCCACTAGATAGACCAGATCAAGAAAACAATTCTACAGGAAGGCTAAACCTACTGTCAGCCCTTCAGGGTAGTGCAGACCAGAGAATCTAAGCCCAGAATATTAATATTAGTATTGAACCATCACAGTAACAGAACCTTGCAAGTCTGAAAGTCCTTCAGACGTCAGTGAGATGCCCTTCCTTTAATAGCTTCCAGAGAAGTAGGGATATCAATGCTGTGATGCTTTCTCTACTCCCATTCTTGCTTTGGATTCATGTTTCTCTTATAAGACTTTTGTGTAGGCTGTAGCATTTCTTCTTTTTCTCTTAGTTACCCTCACAGTCTGTTACAACAATTACAATTATTCAGATTGGCTATAATAATGGAGTCTTGCAAGTCTTCATCTCTTTCTCTCCATTTAATAAAGATAATATCTTGCTTTTGCTTTTCTTGTTAGGCAAGATTATATTTGTATATATGCAGAACACTGTCTGTTAATATATTTTAATGGCATCTCTCCAGAGTATGAAATGTCTCATAGCTCGCTTTAAGAAATTTTCCTCCCATTAAACAGTGAGTGTAATAAATATTCCTATTTCTGGAAGTAGGTTGGGTTTTGGTCAAGTGCAATTAAAACCAGACCCACTTTTTAAAATTGTATTTGATGACTTGCTTTTTAGAAGGCCTTTAAAGGTTTAAACTGGGTGATTCTTTAGTTGGGGTGATACACATAAACAAGTTGTCTTAAACATGATGATAGGCCATACGGGTGTTTTTTGTGCAATTTTGTGGTTATGCATTCTTTATTCCCAAGAGAAGGGTCCATTTCAGCATTTCCTTTTTTTAAAAAATTTGATTGGGTTTGAATAATTACCCATAAAACACACAGCCACTTAGAAGAACAGGATATTCGTCTTGCAAACTTTAGGTTCTTCTTAGATTCTTTCCTTGTTTTAAAGCAAAGAATGGTTATAGTATTATAACATATCCAGTGGATTGAAAAATAGATCATTCAGATTTAGTTCTACGAGCAGTGATATATTTTTGTTTTTGTTTTATGCCTTTGGTCAGGATGTTAAATGTTGTAAGGCTATAAAACTGATGCCTTTATTTTATCATTATTCAAAGGCTTGACAATTCCAATGCATTTGATAGATGCCGGGTGTGCTCCTGAGGTCAGATATTGTTTATATTGTGTCTTTTTGTCTTGGGGCCAAAAGATAGCAAGACATTGCTATTCTTGCTCCTTGGCTAATGCTGGAACCAGCAGAACAAAAGGTTAGGAGCAAGAAAGCTGAGCACTCTGGGGAAGCCGTAAGACCCTTTGTAATGAAAGGTCCAGGATTCGCCAGTTTCTGCCCGCTTGTATAATTTGTGTTGGGACTCAAAGCCTCTGCAGGATACAAGGACATAGCACAATTGTGGTTCAGGTAGTCCACTTATGACCGGTCACTTAGTAACTGTTTAAAGTATAAAGGACCATGAAAAAATATTTATGATTCAGTTTTGAAATTCCGATATCCACCCCCTACGGCAGTGATGGTGAACCTTTTAGTCCCCGAGTGCCCAAACTGCACGCACGCATGCCCAAACTGAAAGGTACGCACACAAAGGCGTGCATGCATGAATGTGTGCGCAAATGTGCGTGTGCGCAAGTATGCAAGTGTGCATGCGTAGACATGCGTGCATCCACACCAGAGATCCGAAGACCAGCTGGCCGGCAGGAGGCAGGGCATCCCAACACTGGCAGCGCGGCAAAAGGTAAGATCTTTTTCTTTCGTGTGCTTCCGTTTCGTCGTTTGCAGGGAAACAGAAGCTGACAAAAGAAACCCCACAGAGATCTGACCTGGGGTGATGGCGCGCATGCCAGCAGAGAGGGCTCTGCAGGCCACAACTGGCACGTGTGCCATAGGTTCACTATCATGGTCCTATGGTCACGTGATTATATTTTGGACACTTGGCAACCAGACCGTGTTTGCAGCCATTTGCAGCATCTAGCAGTCATGTGACCACGATTTATAACATTTTTGCCAGAAATTGGCATTTACTTCCTGTTTTCTGCAAAACCTGCCCCTGAGTGAACAAGGGGTTCATTTAACAGCCACAATATTTGCTTAATGATTGCATTTGCTTTACTACCACAGAGTTTGCTTAACTCAGGGGTCAGCAACCTGCGGCTCTGGAGCCGCATGTGGCTCTTTCATCCCTCTGCTGCGGCTCCCTGTTGCAGGTTGGCTCCCAAATTGATAGGGCTTTCAATTAGGATAGGTAGAGGAAAAAGGATGCTGTGCTAGGAGACGACTATGATGGGGAAACGGGACTTCCGGTCAGCTCCAGAATTGAATGGGAGCTTCCGATTAGGACCTTGTGACTCTTTGAGTGTTTAAAGTTGCTGACCCCTGGCTTAACTGATGCAAAAAAGGGTCATGAAATCATTACCTGATGACCCACTTTACAACTTGTGGGCTCAGTTATGGTCAAAAGTCAAGGACTGCCTATATTCTTCCATGATTGCCATGTCAACCTAATCTTCTCCATGTCTGTTGGCTTTCAGCAGAGATGGAGAATTTAGGGCTTCCTAATATGGCCAGGAATGGTTGGGGCTGTTGAGCCATAGTTCTTTTTTTCCTCAGTTTATAGCTTCCATTATCTATATCTAGAGATGAGTACTGGCATAGAAACATCAGTTTGCTAATGCAGTTGAATCTATTCAATGTTATACTAACCGTTCTTGACGTCTAGAAAATAGTCTTGGTTCATGGATTGCTTGCTTAACAATGATTGACTGAATAGATTATGATTGGCAATAAAATTGATATTGCACAAAACAAAACAATGTTTAAAAGTCGGAAGGTGAGAGGAAATGATAGACCAGGACAGAAGGAGAAGTGGAAACAGTTTTTTTCTGAGATGTGTTTGGAATTTTTTTTTTTTTTTAGCTTTTCTAAGCAAGGCCTGGGAATTTCCTTTGTGTGTTTGTTCATTTGTGCATTTAACAACATTTATACATGTTGTCTGACCAGCTCTGGGCAGTGTATATGAACAAACCAAGGCAGATTATTAAAATAATCCACTAAACAATAATATGTGTAATAGCAAATAATAATAATAGCCATGGCTTGGATCACCTTGGGGTCCAAAAACCTGTTGAACAAAAGCTGGTTTAAAGACATTTAAAAGAATATTTCCCCCCCAACATTTTGATTTGTTAAAATAGTGACATATAAATGGATGTACATGAAATAATGAAGGAGAAAACTCTGAATATGAGGGTTGAAAGAAAAGTAATGCCTCCAAAGTTGCCAACTGATGGTAGTATTGTTGCACAGGAAACTCTGATATGTTCCTAGCACTTGTTCTTTCACCCCAGTTGATGGGAAGTTGCTAGTAGAAACAGTTGTGTTGCTCTTATGTGTGCAGTGGAAGCCTGCAGTAACACTTATCGGTGCATTTTAAACAGCTGCATCATGTTTAGAGGTTTGATTGATAATTTCCAGTTGAAATCCACTTCTGGATGCAGATTGTTTATGATGACGATGTTGACATGAGTAATGTGCATCACTGCGCCCCAAAATGTAAAATGGTGATGTAGGAGATGGCTAGGCTGAGCCTAAGGGAGGGGTCAAACGCATCATCAGTCACGAGTCCCTTCATGCCCACAAGATATCTAAATCCAGCCCACCTTGAATTCTGTTGACTCTTATCTATGACCAATTTGCTTTGACCGTTAGTAGTTCAGATTCTTGTAGAGAGCTTAAGCGTACAATAAACCTATAATCATTAGAACTGCCTGGACTCCTGATTTCCTGCGCTTGAGAGGTGAACTAGGAAAAGCTGACTGGATGACCTTTGACAGCAGCTGACAGCTTTTGCAGAGAGTGGCTGATGAACCAATTGAGACAAGTGGAGGATCACCCAAAAAGAAATTGTTGCTATGCTTGGCATTTTGTAGACATACAAGGGTTGCATTATTGATATTCTTCCATAACTGAAGGTGTGTGTTAGATAGGTTGCTTGCATGCTGATGGGAAGGATGACAGCTTCAGGAGTTAAAATTTGGCAGCAGTTGGTGTCATGCTACAAAAATAAAGGTGAGGAATTTCTTCCCACATCATGACAGCTGTCGAAACATCAGCTTATTATTATGACCTAGAAATTTAATGGCAGTTCAAAGGGTATCCACACAGCTTCACCTGTGGGGAAAAAAAGAATAACAAAAACAGGCTTTGGCAAGAAAATTCATGATGACAGTTTTGGGGGGATGATGCAGATGGTGTTTTTCTTATGAATTTGCTTCAGCTTGGCATCCCTGTCAACTTAGAGCATTACACTGTAACACTTAACATTTTGAAGCAACTATTAAGCGAAGTTTGGAAGCACAAGAAGGAATTGCTGCTGCAACACGACAAAGCTAGGCCTCATACCTCCTGAGACATCCAAGAAGATGTCCATCTAACCTTGAGAAGCTGGATATCCCCATCCTACCTAGATTTGTCCAGTTTTGTTGCCATTCCACGCTTTTCCAAAAATTGAAGGAATATACTCAATATATCATTTCTATGATGCGAACAGGTGGAAAGGACCCTGAGTACCCGATTGTAGAGACAAATTGTGGAATTCTGTCTTTCTAATAACTTTATTAAATTTTAAAATAAATAAAAAGTAACTAATAATTGACATAGAAAAGAGAGAGAAAAGTAAAGAATGAAAGAGAAAACAAAGAGAAAACTGCAGAAAGAAAAAGAAGGAAAATAAAATAAAAAGACTTCTGACTTTTTTTTTGCAGGTAGTTTCATTTTTTGACTGTAATTGAGCCCTCAATTTTGGTCATAAGTCATGATGGTTGTAAAATGAGTCACCATATGTCTGCCTAGGATTTTTTGCAGTGGTCGTTAAGCAAATGCAGCAATTCTTAAGCAAATATTAAATATCCGAGGGAGATACACCTGGTGGGACCCAGAAGAAGGGCCTTCTCCGTGGTGGCTTCCTCTCTCTGGAACATCATTCCCCCAGAGATTAGAACGGCCCCCATTCTAATATTCTTCCGGAAGGCGCTGAAGACCTGGTTCTGCCAGCGGGCCTGGGGAACCCGGAGCAGGATGGAGCCTATTAAATGGCTCATGTGATCTGCTGTCGCCATGGACGAATAGGTGGCAATATAAATTCAACAAACAAACAAATCAATCAATCAATTGTTGAGTAAACCCATTTTTCTGTATGGCATGTTTTTTTTGCAGAAACCAGGTATAAACCAGTTTCTGGCAAAAAACAACAACAACAACAACCCAAAAACCAAAAACAGAGTAAATCATGGTGATATGACTGTGGGATGCTGCACATTGCCATAAATGAGGCTGATCTCCAAGCATCCAAAGTACAGTCATGTGACTGCAAGGAGGCAGATATTGAAACTTTGAATCCGTATTGTAAGTCCCTCTTTTGGGGTCCATTGTATCGTTGAATAGTTGCTAAATAACCAGTTGTAAGTCGAGAAATACATGCACAACAGAAATAAGTATAAATTTCTATTAAGCTCTTACTCTTTAAGTTTACAACATGACTTTCAGTTTTTCTATTTTTTGAATCAACAAATCCAAATATCATCTGTTCATCTTTCCCATTTTATGGAAAGAGTTCGGAAGAGGCTTTCAATCAGCATTAAAGTTAATGTCTTTTCTCTAATTAAAGCTATCTTGCCATCTTGCCCAGCTCCATCAACTTCACCAAACTTCCATTTGAAATAGAGTCAAATATTTCCATTGTTGTGCATATAAAAGTCTTGCTGCTATTATAATAAATAACAACAAAAGTTCCATGAGTTTTTCCCCAACTGTTTGTCCATCAGTCCCAAAAAGAATATTTCTGGTTTCAATTTTATTTTATAGTCTTTAAATTTTTTTTGAATTAATGATGTATTTGAATCTAAAATTACAAAGTGTGGCATTCTTTTGTGATTGCTTTTTAGAAGCATGTCCATTGTTGGCAAAAATGTGTAGCATATGGTGGTGATTGATAATATCTTCATGAAATGATTTCTGGTCGTCAGTACAGTTCAAAGAATATTCAGATCGTTTTCAATGTAAACTTTTGTTGCTGTAAATAACTTGATATGATTCATCTGTGGGATTACTAGCATATAACAAAAGTGAATCCACAACCATATGTTCCAACTGTATAAAATGTCAGTTTCTCCCTTTTGCTGCAGCCAACGCACAAATAGATCTTGTAATTAATGCCTTAAATGCATTCTATCATTTTAGAGTGTTAATTGAATCCTGATTAATTTTAAAAGGCACACTTTTCCTTCTTAATATATTCCACAGGAAGAATATCTTTATAGAGAGAAATAATGCAAGAGCCACCTGGAATTAACTCATTTATAATTATTAATTTCCCAAGTTAAAGTCACGGTTTGGAATTACAACAGGGCCTATAGAAGAGTCCATAACGTGATCCACCAAAACAGAGGAAATAAAAAATAATAATCTTATCTAAAACAGTTTTGAGGAGCGTATGAAAAAAGAATATGTTCCATGTTTTTAATTTAAAGGATGCCAAATATCTATGAACAATTCCTTTGAGTTTTGAGAAAATTGTTTTGGAGTGCTAATGTCTGATTGAAAATCTTGAGTTTGGTTAGAATATGGATAGTATTTATGTATGTATGTATGTATGTATGTATGTAATTTATATGCCGCCCTTCTCCCGAAGGACTCAGGGTGGCTTACAAAGAAAACATTCAACAAAATTCGAAAATTACATAAAAATTGAAATCCAATTAAAAATTAAATTAAAATTATTTCAATGTAAAAATCCCCCAACGGGTCAGCCCATTTGATGAAAGAGCCATGTCTTCAGTTCGCGGCGGAAGGAGAGGAGGTCAGGGGCTGTCCTAAGTCCGGTGGGCAATCCGTTCCAGAGGGTCGGCGCTCCCACAGAGAACACTCTCCCCCTGGGGGCCGCCAGCCGACATTGTCTGGCTGATGGCACTCTGAGGAGGCCCGCTCTGTGGGAGCGCACAGGACGATGGGAGGATGGCAGAAGATGATCCTGCAAGTACCCCGGGCCTAAGCCATGTATGCAGAATACAGTTTTGTGAAATAACTATATATGAAATATTTCAGTGGGTTTTTAGTAGGACAATAATAACAGTATACTCTGCTTTGTATTCCTGGTACTCCTCAATTTGATTGTTTAGCAACCTTTCGAAATTATGATGGACCCCGAAAAGGGTTATAAAATTAGAATAAAATAAAATAAATAACATGTTCTAATATCCAGGGGGCCTGCAGTCAATTGACTACATTTTGGATGCTTGGCAACATCCCACATTTGCCATTTGCAGCATCCTGCAGCATCCTGTGACCATGTGATCATGATTTACAACATTTTTTCGGGAAATCATTGTTTACTTCCTGTTTCTGGCAAAAAATGTTGCGTAGTGAATAGCGGATTTGCTTAACAACTGTGGCATTCATTTAACCACCACAAAAACATTGTAAAATCGGACATGGTCACAAGATGAACTGCTTTATAACTGTCATGACTTATGACAGAAATTGCAGGCTCAATTACGGTTGTAAGATGAGGACTATCTGTAGTTTATGTTAGTTTATAATCTTTTTAAAAAATTTAATAAAATTTGTTTTAAAAAATAAGAGAAATAGTATGATTAGCTTCCTTAACTATAAAAAATATATTTCACTTGTATAAAGTTTATATTCAGCATGAATTTTAAGATTCCTGTTCAATACGATAGCTCTTCCACATTGCTTTATTTCAATATCCACTAATATGTTTGTCCATTCCAAGTCCTAGAGCTGGCAAAAAAACATTCATTAGGTAAAATGTATATTTCTTGCAGCATAGTACAGTAGTATAAGATTGCAAATTTCTAACGCTTCTCCTTAGAAAATGCATTTTGCTTTTATTTTGGACTGCAAATTTGGTAACCAGATGGACATATTACACAAATCCATTGTTTTCTTAACTGTGATTTGTAAAAATTATGATTTAGCTGCCTTAGTGCACCAGGCCATAAACCAAGGTTTATAAACCACTATAGCTGAGTTCATTCAATATACTCAGTATAATTCACTCAGTGTTAGACAGGGTGTCAAACTGGATTTCTTTGAGAACTGGATCAGCATAGTAGTTGTCCTCCGCGGGCTGGTCGGGGGGGAGTGGGAGTGGGTGGAGACGGGATGGCCTCCTGCAGCACCCTGCCAGCCAAAACAGGGCGCCGGGGGACCACACGCTGCCCCCACCCTGTTTTCGCTAACAAGAGTCACGGTGCGACGGTCCTTTGCTATTTCCAGGCCAGCCCCATGGGCCAAGATCTAAGCACCTTGAGTTTGACACTCCTGGTGTAAGAGAATCATGTGGTCATTAAGAGAATTTGGCTTCTCCCATTAACTTTGCTTGTGTGAAGGGTTTTTTAAGGCCACAAATAGCAATTAAATGACCCTGGAACATGCAAGTATTGTAAATGGTTGCCAAGCATATGAGGTTTGATCAGGTGACTGGAGGAATGCTGTCACTTTCATGAGCACAATGACCAGTCGTAAATCACTTTTTTCAATCCTGTTGTAAGTTCAAACAGCCGCTAAACAAATGGTTTTAAGTTGAGTATAGACGAGGAATTCATAGTTTTCTCTCTGATCTGGAGATTTATGTTCATTTGCAGATTTCATCCAGCTATGGTTGTACTCTTGGATCTGTGAAACATTTGTTTTTAATTTCTCATGCTTTCCCCTTGTGTGGATTAATGTAAATTCAGTCATCTCTCCAATTGTTTAACCTGTGCTAAGGATATTCATGAGCCTTGTCAGATGAGTCATTTCTATTCTTGTACCTCAGTGCAAATCTGCATTCCAAATTGTAGCTACCTTGAAATTAGTTTGCTGCTAATGGCTTCTCTCTTCTCCCCCTATCCCCCAAACTAGAGGAATTATCATTTTGTCAGAATTGCAAAAGTGTTTTTTATTAAATGTCTTTTCACAACTTTGTCCTCAGATGCTGTCTTCCTATTCTCAGAATATGTGGTCTGAATTTAGTTTAAGGAAAAGTTACTGTTTATTGATAAATGTTCTATACTTCAGTAATTAAATGAGGGAAATTAGTACTTTCAAATTAATACTTTTAAATCGATCTAAAATATGAGAATTTTAATTTAAGTGAGGAATTTTCTCTTCTTCCATACTTATGCAAAATAAAGATGTTTTAATGTTATTATTTTTTTTATTTATCAAATTTTGAAAACTCCCTCATAGATGGATTCTGGGCAATATGCAAATAAAAATATTAAACATTTTAAAACTGTGTGTAAAATTTAAAAAGAGACAACAATTATTAAGATTCAACATTAAATGTTCATTAAAAGATGGGGGTGGCTGGCTTTGGGGCATGGTTCTCTATGAGTCCCAAGCAAGACAGCAGAGTCGTGTTTTCAAACTTTTCCTAAAGTCCAAGTAAGTGGGGGCCAGTCTCACCTCCAGGGAGGGGAAAATGTTCCACAAGTAGAGGCAATAGGAGTCCGGTCTTCCTGGACCCTGCCAATCAAAAGTCTTTAATTGATAGGGTCTGCAACATACCTTCCCTACCCCATGGTTACTTACCCCATGGTTAGGTAACCTGACCCCATGGCATGTTGGACTTTTAAGGTCATAGCCAATACCTTGAATTGGACCTGGAAATAAACTGGTACTCATTGCAGCTTGTGTAGCAAAGGTGTTGCATGCACTGTTCTTTGGGTGCTCAAGTTTAAGGTGATCACCACTGAGAGGAAAAAAATTTGCTGGTAAAAATATGTACTGTATTTATCTCTTTTTCTGGGTGAATAGAAGTTGACTTATTATATCTTGAATATTCAATCACGAAAGTTCTTTTTTCAACCAAATAAACTAGTAGACAATGACAACATGACAAGAATAGAGCAAAGAAACAATGAATGCAACTGTAGGAATTCTAATCCCTATGTTAAGGTGATAAATAATAATTAGACTTTGTTTATATAAAGCCTGGTGAATTGAATCTATTTCAGATGTTATAAAGATGCAGTAGAAGAACATTACTTATTAAATTGGGTGCCATTGAATTAATATGTCTTACTAACTGATGCTTAACACAATATTGTTGGTTTGTAAGAGTTTTCTTAAATCATTTACTGAATTAATGGATGATGGTTGCTCCTAGCTCAGATAGAAGTTTCTTCTTAGACTGTACAAAAGAGGCTGTGATATTTCATAGTGACTTGTTTTGACAATTAGGGGCTGAACAGTATGTTTGTAGGGTGAATTCGTTTAGTTAAAGATGACAGCTATTTAAACGTTCCTTTATTCCTTCCCTACTTCTGTCTTTCCATTTACTTCTTTATTAATCAGGCAGAATTCTGTGATCACTAAAGTTGCTCTGTACTCCATAAAAAACAAAATAAGCCCTAAAGATTTTTTTTTCTCTTCTAAATCTGTATCAGGTTTTCTTTTGTCTGCTTATCTTTTTCTCGCTCTACAACGTGACAGTTTTATTTGACTACAATAAGGGTGGGAAAATTACTTTTTTTATACAGAAGGTATAAAAGCAATACGGAATTTCATTTATCTCTCAAGCAACCTTTTAGTGGCCCTCAGAGCATTTCAGGAAAGCTAGGGATGTGGTTAAGAGATAAACTCTGACCCTTAAAACTTTATGCACTCGTTTAACTCCTTTTTAAAAAACCTAACCCCTCCCAGTCAGACTGATTTTTTTTTCCAGTTTGAAAGGATGCACAAAGTAGACGCTGTAAGGTTTGAGGCATTCATTTTATCTCAGAATTCGTCTTCAAATTCCCACTTCCCCCCAAAATTACGGGCTGAAAATATCAGTCCAGTATGAAAATGTCATCCAAGCATAATCTAAATGTGCTAGGATGGAGCCAGGGGTCTACAGGTGGGGCAAGGGATATCTTATTGGAGCAATGACATCATGGTGCACATGATGTTATGTTGATGGTTTTTATAATGTCTAACTGAAGTGGTAATGCAGTTTCCACTAAAAAACATCCAGAAGCTCATGGGCTAAATTCCCTATTTTACGAAGTGGAATAATCATATAATTTGTCCTACAGTTTTGCAATTTGGCAAAAATTCTCACCTCTATAAACTTTCAGACAATGGGATAATGGGGATGATGATGAATTTGGTTATTACTCAGCCCCCAGGACAGACTTTGCAGAATGAGAGCATTACTTTTTCCAAAGGTGCTTTTTGAAAAGGCACCTGGATTTCCTTTGTTTTTCCTTGAAGACTTGAAGAAGTTTTCGCTTCTCATCCAAGGAGCTTCTTCAGTTCTGACTTCTGACTTCAGTCAGAACTGAAGAAGCTTCTTGGAAGAGAAGAGAAACGTCTTCAAGGAAAAATGAAGAAAGTCCAGGTGACTTTTGAAAAAGCATCTTTGGGGCAATTATGACCTGGGTGATTGAGAATCTCCATAGACACTACAAAACCACTACTTCCTTCTCTTAAAACCCAAGTGACAACTTGCTGGACCCTTTGCATCCTGGCTGTGATCTTTCATATAAATAATTCTTATTAATATTGGTGCAGCAGGGATTAATTCAATGAAATGCCTGGCATATTAGGATGAGTGTTGGTTGTGTGTAGGAAGAACACATTTCACCGCAGGTTTTGTTTCTCAAGGGTAAGGAAGATTTATTTATTTATTACATTTTTATACCGCCCTTCTCCTGAAGGACTCAGGGCGGTGTACAGCCAAAAATAAAACCCACAACTATATGAAAGTTAAAAGACAATTTAAAAATATTAAATAATTTGGCTGAAAGAGCTAAAATAGAAATCACCCATTAAAATAGCATTTAGGCCAGCCCTGCTTGGTGAAACAATAGCGTTTTGAGGGCGCGGCGAAAGGTGCGAAGGTCGGGGATCCTACGAATCTCAGGGGCAGCTCATTCCAGAGGGCAGGTGCCCCCAGAGAGAAGGCTCTCCCCCTGGGAGTCGCCAGTCGACATTGTTTGACCAACGGCACCCTGAGGAATCCCTCTCTGGGGGAGCGTACTGGTTGATGGGAGGCTATTGGTGGCAGAAGGCAATCTCGTAAGTACCCAGGTCCTAAGCCATGGAGCGCTTTAAAGATGGCAACCAACATCTTGAATCGCACCCGGAAGACCACCGGGAGCCAGTGCAGCTCGAGTCGCTCCCATAATCACCCGTGCGACTGCATTCTGGACCAGCTGGAGCCTCCGGGTGCTCTTCAAGAGGAGCCCCAGGTAGAGAGCGTTACAGTAGTCCAGACGGGAGGTGACAAGGGCATGAGTGACTGTGCGCAAGGAGTCCCGGTCCAGAAAGGGACGCAACTGGTAGATCAGGCGAACCTGATAAAAAGCCCCCCTGGCCACAGCCATCAAATGGTCTTCTAGGGCCAGCTGCGAGTCCAGGAGGATACCCAAGTTGCGAACCCTCTCTGAGGGGGTCAAGGTCTCACCCCCAATAGTCAGCGATGGGACTAGCTGACTATGACAGGACGCCAGAAATCACAGCCACTCGGTCTTGGAGGGGTTGAGTCTGAGTTTGTTTCTCCCCATCCAGATCCGTACGGCTACTGATAGTGTGATTTAAATAAGACATAGTGCGAATGTCTTATTTAAGGTTAGTATGTCTTATTTAAAGTTCAAGAAATCAGGAGTCAGGATAGAGTTCAGAAAGTACTGTGATTATATTCCATGCAACACAAGAATCTGATCTACTAACAGTCAAGGCAAGTTGGTACCAGATAAGAGTCAACGGATTTCAAGGGGATTGGATTTACATTTCTTTCAAACGGATGATGTATTTGATCCTGCTGTGAAGCTCAGCTTGGTCATCTCCTATATCAGGGATGGCGAACCTTTTAGGCACCGAGTGCCCATAGTGCACACGTGTGCCCAAACTGCAAGGTGTGGGCACATGTGTGTGTGCCCCACGCATGTGCAGCAGAGACCTGAAGACCAGCTGGCCGGCGGGAGGCACACGCACATTTGTAGCAGAGTTCCGAAAGAGAGCTGGGGTGACGGTGTTCGTGCCCACAGAGAGGGCTCTGCGTCCCACCTCTGGCATGTATGCCATAGGTTCACCACCACTGTCCTATATTGTGTTCATACATGTACATATACAAACAACATATGTGTGAGGGGCATCATGATCCTTTCTGGATGTTTAAAACCACATAAACCCAACCTAAATTTTTGCAGCGTAGGACAATATTGCAATCCACTGTTCTCAAGTTCTTGTCCTTCCTAATTGCTGTGCTGTACTAAAAGCCCAGCCTGATCAATATGGACAAGAAAATATCTCTCCATGAGGAGTACAATAATCGAGCCAGATTTCATATATTGCCTATTTAGATATAGATCCCAGTTTGTTTCTGAGGAGAAAAGAATAAATGGAAGGAACGTGGCTCAGAATGAACCATTCAGTTCTTTACATAGAAAGTCACAACAGCAGAACCTGATCACCACAGGCAGCATTTATAACGCTTAGTTTGCCAGGGTTTGGAAATTGTCTTTGGTTGCTTTACTTTATTAAAACTATAAAACTTTCCCAAAGGAGAAAACTCATTCCCTG